>NC_090446.1:914632557-914940826 GCF_031143425.1 Pleurodeles waltl
TGCACATTCAGCTTCAAACCTTGAAATGTAGAAATCAAGGAACTTGAAACAGACGTGTGTGGCCTTACGTGTTAGTAAAGTCATTGTTTGGATGATTTGAAACTTTCATGAGTTCTTAGAAAGATAATGACATGAAAAATATGTGCTTAAAATGGAGTCTGGCCTGGGGATCTTTTCGACACCCCTAGATTGCATATCTGAACATGACTTAATTGAGTCAAATCTATATGTATGACATAATTTTAGGGATTCTATTTTACAAAAATACTAAGTAAAATCCATGCTCTCGGAATGGAGATATAAAACTTTATATCTAAAATAAATGTATAAAATCAGCATATAAAGAATACATGTAAAATAACATAAAATAATGCAATAAACTTTTCACAAATACTTCTTTTAAGCCTTGAATGTTTCAGGCAGTAAAATAAATTGTTATAAAAGACATTATCATATCATGACATCTATCAGAAAGAGATGTTTTTTGATAATTAAGTAGACTAGACATGATATTGATCATGGCAATTTGGGAAAAAAATGCTGCTTGGAAAAAAATAATTATTATTATTTAAGAACTCTTCTTCATGACATAGGCCTTAATTATGACATTGGCGGACGGCAAACGCTGCCCCCCAATGTCATTCCACCATCCGGCCACACGGGCGGCCTGAACGCCCCCTGCCCTAATTTGATTTCCCCGCTGGTCCAGCGGAGAACAGGGCCTTAACATCGCAGCCGGCTCCTAATGTCAGCGGCAATGTGTCGGTGCAGCGGGTGTACCAGCACCTATGGCGCATTCCACTGCCCGTAATTCAAGCAGTGGAATGCACGATGGGGCTGTGTAAACCGCAATGGACAGGCTGGTGGATAGGGACTCGTAATCCCCACGGCAGCGCTGCTTGCAGCGCTGACCTGGTGGATTACAACTTCTGGGACCACCAGGTGCAAGCTGGCGGTAGCCTGGCGGTGTTGGCGGTTGGACTGTAGTGGCTCCGCAGCGGTCATAATGTGCTGGTCAGACCGCCATGACCGTGGCAGTCAGACCACCACTGTTTGGCCTGGTGACCGCCAGGGTCATAATGACCTCCATAATCTTTGTAGTTGATACAGGATTCTGTACATGTGTTTTTGTTGACTCAGCGGACAACTGATCCTAGTTGTCAACTGAAGATCCTTCTAAGATGGCAAGATCACAGGCAGCAGATGAGTGATCAATGAGATGGATTGGTAACACAGAAAAACTGGGACATATGTTGTGGTTCCAAAGCACTCAGGGATGGTGAGAGTGCATTGATCTGAATGACATAAGTGGTGCAGGCCAATCTTCAGTAAGTTCTTTAAAGGTGGACGCTGGTCCGTGATAGTGAGCATTTCATAGCATGGACAAGTGCATTCTTTGACATTGCTTCTGGTGTGATTGCAATGGTTTTAAGAGCACTGCCATGTCTGAAAAAGTCTTTAGGGATGGCACCAAATTAGGCCTGGGCAGAGTTCATGAAGTTCCTTTCTGCAGAATTCTGTGGAGTTGATTAAAAACTCCATGGAATTCCTCAGAGACAGAGCTCTGTGAGCCGTGGAGTCCAGAATGCATCAGATCTCAGAAGCGCTAAGCAGGGTCGACCCTGGTTAGCCAGGCCCGACCCTTCTTAGAGCTTCCGAGATCAGGCACATTCAGGAGAGGGCCGTAGGAAGTGAAAGCTGCCATTTCAGGCCTCTTGTGCACCGGCCTGTCCCATGGCAGGCCGGCGCACAAGAGGCCTAAAACAGCAGCTTTCTTTAGCTGCCTATGGCCCTGGTCTGAATTCAGGCCAGGGGCATAGGCAGCAAAAGCTGTTGTTTCTGGCCTCTTGTGCACCGGTGTACAGAAAAGGAAAAAAGAAACGAGGACTTACCTAGGTCCCTCAGGGGGTCCTTGTCATCCTCCACCTTCCCAGCAGCCTGGCTCTCTGCCTCCCTCTGCCCCCTGCTCCCAGGGTGCTGGCAGAGGGAGGCCTGGGTCTGTCGCCGGTGTGCACTGCAGGCCAGTTATGGGCAACACAGCACAAGCGCAGACTGTCTACGCTTGCACTGTGTAGCCCATAACTGGGCTGCAATGTGCACCAGGTAAGCTCCACTCTGCTGGCGGAACTAGCGGAGTTTTTGGGCAACCTCCGTGCTCCAAGCAGAGCGCGGAGTACCAAAAACTCTATTAGCTCCTCCAGTGGAGCAGAGCTCGCCAACCACCCCTTCTCCAAATGTAGTTTCTGGATGATTTCAGCTATACAGTTCATATGCTAAAAAGCAGGTTTCACTTGCAGAACCTCCGTTTTGCAAAAGGACAACATTCAGTTCTCACTGAGTTGAGAAAGCCATTTATGTCCCAGGTTTATCTGCACTTTTTCTCAGCTGGATACATGAATTGGACATCATTGATATGCTTCAGGAGGAAGATGACAACACCACAACCAATAAGTGGAAGGATGGCGGGGAATCCTCCAAAAAGACTTGAAAACAAGGAGTGGAAAAATGATGGAATTTGTCTGAATACAGCTTTAAATCCATTCACCAGACCATTTCCTTTGTTCTTTGAAAAATGCACAATACCATTTATGATAGATACTTAAAAAACATGTTTACAACATTTGCATAGATATTGGGGTTTTTAACAGCCTATGTATTTCTGAAGCAGTTCTGGCTGTCTGAAAATGATAGGTTTACACGACAGAAGTCAAGGGGACCTCTTTTTTGTAGTAAAACTGCAAACAGTTTAATAATTCTGTCACAACACGTCTTTCATGACTCTTTCAGCAACTTCTTTTTCTGAGGATTTGTTCCATTCATTATAAATGACATATATTCCTCTCACTACAAATGTATTATTTCTAGTGGGGTGTGATCTCAGGGAGAAATCAGAAAAAATCCATATTTTATTTATTCAGGGGCAAATGAATCCTATCAGCTGGAAGACTAGAATGCACTATCCAACATTTGCACAGCTTACACACACTATATGGGATGTGTCTTTCATTAAGAGTAAATACGATTAGGTTTTAGACTGGAAATTATGCATGCATGTATTGGAACCATAGGGCCTTCAGATTACCTCCAGGTAGGAAATGTTAGATCTTTTAAAGTTAATTTTGTAACCATGTGAATTTAGTATTGTTACTATTCAGTCTACCCCAGTTAAGTGTGCATCTAATCTTTGTGATAGAAATGTCAGTGTATGCTAGTGCCTCGAGATATGGTTGTAACATCTCCATTATATGTACTGAGAATGGACCATGGCTGTTCTTTTACTCCATGGGCAGTCTTCTAAACAAGTATTGCACTCCATTGAAACTGAAAACGGTTAGAAACTTGCTTTCAGGCTCTATGCTCTGACTGAAGAATCCATTGTTAATATTTGTGGTTGTTTTATATTTTTTCTGTACTATGTTTGTCATTACACCTGTGCTGTGTGCGTTATGAACTGCATATGCCTGTGTGTGTTTAGCTTTTCTATAGGATCCATCTAGTTTGAGAAGGGAAAATTAAGAGTGTTCATGGGTAAAAGACAAGACTCTTTAATGTCATGACTTAGCAATTGATTTGGCAATACTTTTATATGTCGCTTTGCTTAAAGGGATATTGAAGCTGTGCTTGGGGCTCATTGCATAAGGGACTAAAATGTGGAATAGAATGTTCATCTCATCCCGCTTAGTTTATGTGTGAAACTGGCACTCATTTGACAGCCCATTCTCTGGTTAAATGTAACTGATTTCCTCAGGTACTACAGAGGAAAAACTATTCCTATTACCTCCTCTCCTCGGGGTGCTTCCCTAATGATGAATGGGGGCCCGTCATCTTCTGCTTGTATGATGTCCTAATCTTCAGTTAAGTGTGGCCAGAATACATCTTTACTTGTGTGTGGTACAACCCTTCAATTTGTATATCTAAGTTATAAACCCTATAGGGAGGATTTACATGTTTTCTGGAGTCTCAGTCTGTATAAAATCATCTGTTCGAGTTGCCACCAGAAACCTCCAGAGAGTCTGAGGCACAGTCCTCACTTCTGCTCAACTGTTTAGAAGAGCTCTCGTCCAAGTGCAATTCCACAGAAGTATCAGCAGCTGGTATGGCATGTTTCTTAAAAAGTTCTGCTACTTTCTTTTTTTTTTATTGAGTTTTAGCGTCCAAACCATTCTCTTCTCTCTCTCCACCGATCTCAGTCTCTCATCCTATTTGACATTTTTGCTCACTATGTTCTTCTTTTCTTTGGTACTCAGTTAAGCCCCCTCTATCTGCTCATTTTTTAATACAGTTCTAAAAAGAATGGGAAGAGTGGTGATAGAGCGTTCCAACCTAATAATTTACCTGTATCTGGACGCTCTTGGGTCGATGAATCTTTTGACCAAGTGGGACACTCTTCACCCGAGAGTAATCAATCAAATCCACAATCAATAATCAATAACGAACATAAGCAATACCCTGATCAACATAACACTTCACAATTAATCCAGAAAACATTTCGGCGAACCATGACCTTTCGGCCATGAATAACCACACCAGTTTATTCAAAGTTAATGCATTTATTTCCCTATATTAACAAAGCTAGCACGATATAAATGTGTCTCAACACCAAATGATATATGTAAATTAATTTTAATAGCTGTCCATAGCGGTGAAACAGATGCAATCTATGCAGCATTTGAATAACAATGCATTCGATAATAGCAACACAAACCACTAAAACTATAATCTGTAATGAGCTAATTGCATACATTGGTCAGCATAACAAGGTCTCAAATTGCATCGTGCATCAAATGAATCCTCATCTAACCTCAAATTAGCATCAGCATGTGGGTCTTCATGCAAAAACAATTTAGCAACATTAATTTGGAAAACTCCTAACTAGGGCTCTTATCAAAAATCAGCAGTTGGTTACCTAAAAAGAAAACACAATGCAATTGTACATTTTCCTTTCATATTTACCAAGTTCGATCAGCATTCAAGGAAGTCTTCGTCTCACAGGTACCAGTTTCGATCGGCATGGGACGGGGCAAAGGGGCAAGGTGGACGGGACAATTGCCTCACAGCGGCAAGATAAAACTACTACTTCATGCAAAGGGGCAAATCAAAGTTAAAGTCTCTAGGGCAAGATTTACTTAAAGTCTCTAGTTGATAGCAAAATGACGATGTCTGCAAGATGGGCCATAATGGCTGCAATGTCCTGCAAAATGGCGGGCAACGGCCAATGTCCGAGTAATGGCAAATGGCAAATGGCAAATGGCAAAATGGCAATAATGTCCGAAATGGCAAAAATGGCTGCTTTCTCCTTGTGCACCGGGTTTAAATAAACAACAGTTCAAATCCAGTAGGGTCTTCCATTGGAGGGTTCATAGGTTGGCTTCAAATTGTCCAATCAAAAACAACAGTTCTCAAGCTTCTACCTAGGCATACATTATCCTTGGAGTCGGGAACGTAAGTTGCAACATATTTTACCAATTAACTCACTTTCAGAGCTTCCATTGTCCGCACCTGCAGATTGACCTTGGAGCAAAGAAGAAGATGCCAGGCTGGCACGAAACCTTAAAGATAAGCATGTGAACCGATCTCTGGAAAAGTACAGCTTCAAGCAAGGATACACGTTTATTAGCACATTGGAAAAATACGAGCATCTAAACCGTGAGACAAGGCAACTAGGCCAAAGCCTCCACTAAAGTTATGCTAAGCTAAAACATTTCAGACAAGCAAATCATGGCACACATTTACGATTATGTCGGATTAGTGCAATTCTAATACATCACGTTATATAAAGCACGCTTATAAATGTTGGCGAACTACTCTGAGGGCACATTTGTCCCCGTACAATCTTTATTAGTTCGGTTAAAGTCACACATGATTATTTCAACACTACGTTTATGCGCTAATAAATGTAAAACCTTCATTTCTGCGTCATCAATCCCTCCTCTGATGACTACTTGTCATCACACAAAACTAATCCCACAAATTTTATTCCATTAAAATTCTGTCAGTTCTCTTTGCCTTTTAGTTCCCCTTGTTCTTGCTTTGTATTCTTCTGCCATTCTTTTCATCATTTTCTCTTCCTTCCTTCTCTTAATTCTTGCCATGATCATTAATATTCCTCTTTTTATTCCCCAAATTCCAAAGATGCAAATCAGTACTATTAATATTCCCTGTATTATTTTTAATAATATTCCATTCCAAAGCCACCAAGCCAATTTCCCACTGAAGCAAGTCCCTTTCCAACCTTCTCCCAAACTCCTGGTTCTTTCAATTCCTTCAAGTCTGCACTTTCTTTTGTTAAATTTGCAAGCATTGTTTTAATCTTTGCACTGTTGTCTGGAATATACGTGCAACAGTGGCGCGCAACAAGCATTTTGCAAACGCCGCCATCCTTTGCTAAAAGAATGTCTAGGGCAAGCCTGTTTTGAAGAGTCATAGCTCTTTCTGCTGCAAGTTCAGCATCCATCAGGATTATAGCACCTGAAAACTTTGTCAACATGTTATCCACTATAGTAGACAACTTTCTTATTTTGATGGAATTCAACACAACTCCCAATGAAGGAATCATTGCTCCAAATATATCTCCTACCACAGCAGCTGCGGTCTCTCTTTTCTGGATACGATGGGATCCAGATGTCTTTGGAATCATCGATAGGTCATCCAGTTGATAAACCTTTGGGAACACTATACCCAAATAACATCTCCCCCACCATCCCTTTGGAAGACGATAATAGGCATTATGCCCACAAATGTAATATACACCTGGTATGACAGGGTCAAGTCCGTTCAGCATGAATGTCCATTTGGCTCTAAAGATAAACGCATGTTTACATTCACTCGCTCCTACGAAAATGTTATCATAATAAGATTCACCTTGATATATAAAAAAATTCCCTACATGCCAAGCATCTAAAGCTATTCTCCCTTGTGTTCTTATTGCGGCAAAAGCATAATTATCTACTGAAGTCCTCTTACTTAGCTCTTTTTCTAATTTCACATTCATTTGTGCCCTTCTATCATCTGTGCGATCTAAAAAGCTTATTTCTACTGCAGATAGCGAACAGGTAAGATTTTCCCTATGTGCGTGAGCTGTTTCAAAAGGTTGCATTGGCTCGAAAAATTCCCTCATTATTTTAGCATCCCAATCTTTAGCAATCTGGCTTAGTTGCGTTATTATAGGAACATATGCAAAGGTAACATCATAATTTGAATAAAAATACTGTATGTTAGTTTGACCATAAAATCTAGAAGTTACTATACTACATGTAATCCCATATGTAAGAGGCATGTGATGATAAGTCACCCCTTCGGTTACCGATGTCGGTATCTGTGTACACACATAACAATCTTTCGCATCCATAGTCTCAACATATTCTGTTAGCAAGCGATAGAAAACATTATACGAAAGTTCCTTCTTATCATGCAAGTGTCTCTCATCTAATTCTAGTCTTTTCAATGCAGTTAGTTCAGTGACAGTAACAGGAGCATAGGTAGAAGCATCAATTTTCTCATTCTCACCCTTACCATGCATTGCAAGCACTATTGCCATTATTATTAGTACACATGCAGTTACCAAGCCTATACACGCATATTTACAATATTTCATTCTACTGTTTTGTGTCATGATCTGTATAGAATCAGAGAGCTAGAAGCACTTATAAAAGAAACGATTTAGCAATTAGTTACAAAGCTTAACGAGCGCAATGTTCACACAGTTTTCTTCAGGAGCTTAGTCACTTATCGGTTAGCAGCATTCGTCTCAATTCGGCAATAACTCAGTTCATCAATAACTCAGTCTTTTTTTTTTCAGTTAGCAACGTTGTCTCAAATCGAGTTTAAGAGTCAATCAGGTTATCAAAGTCTTGTCAAGTTAGCAAATGTCTCATCCGGTTTAGCAATGTCTCAGCTGGTTGTATCACGTTAGAGCAAGCAATGTCATTTATCAGTTCTTTTTTTTTTTTTCTTTTTTTTCAATCAACAGCGTCCATAAAACTTTTCTTTTCTATTGCTATCTCTTCTTCTTCGTTCTCGAGGCTGAGAGATACAAATTCGTCAGTCCAATCGTCATTGACTGCATATGCCCATTCTGGACCGGAATATCTCCTGTTTGGTATCCTTTTCCTTTTCAATTTTGCCTCTCTCTTTGATTCTGCCTCGCTGGTACTTTCCTCTTTGGCCAAGTCTTTTTCTTCACTTGAGGTTGGTACCACAATAGACACTTCCTTTCTTTTCTCTTTCACCCTTGGCCCTTCACTGTCGTTCAACTTCTCTCTAGTTCTTAGTTTTACTGGCGATATACTTTGTCTTTTCTTTGCACTGTGTCCACTTGATGGACCTGCGATCTCTTCTGAAGAAGTTTGAACAGTTTCGTTCTGTTCTGCCTTGTCCCCTTGTTCTGGGGAGTCAATCACGTTTTCCTTTTCTTTTTCTGTACCGTCTGCTTCTGGGAAAGCCCTCCTCTGGTCAGGCTCTCCTGCTTTTTCACCTCTTTCGAGCCCTTTGTCACCGTTACTTTCTTCAGGCTCTTTGTCACTTTCAGCTGCTTCAGGCTCTTTGTTACCTTCAGCTGCTTCGTCGCTGTCTGAGGTTTCTCCTTGGTCTTCCCCAAGTGAATCAGTTTCTTCGTCCTCAGAGAATATTTCTCTCTCCTCTATTTCTGCCTGTTCGCTTCTCGTGCTGTTTTGCTCTGTCTCAGCGCTCGGCACTTTGTTATCAGGTACTGGCAGTTTCAGCGCTTCAACTTCCTCATCTGTGGGACACAACACTTTCTTTGTGTGACTGGCGTGAATCCAGTTGGGAACCCCCGCACACTTCACAGCGGTAGTTGTCGTCAGGATCACTTGGAAAGGGCCTTTCCAACGGGGTTCCAGACACGACTTCCTCACGTGCTTCTTTATCACGACCCAGTCACCTGCTTTCAGTGTGTGTCCTGGACCTTGGATCGGTGGCAAGGTGGTTGCTTCCACCTGGTGAGAGAAAGAGCGAACCACGTCAGCCAGACCTTTGCAGTAGTCTAACACCATATCATCTGTAATATTCAAAAGCGCGTTTGCAGGAACTGCAGGAAGTCTCATGGCCCTGCCCATGAGAATTTCGTGCGGAGACAATCCAGTCTTTCTGTCAGGGGTGTTTCTCATTGACATTAACACCAAGGGCAATGCGTCAGGCCATTTCAAATTTGTCGATGCACATATTTTCGCCATTCTTGATTTCAGTGTACCATTCATTTGTTCCACCAGTCCTGAGGCTTCTGGGCGATAGCTACAATGCAGTTTTTGCTCAATGTTCAGCGCTGCGCAAAGTAACTTTATCACCTCGTTATTGAAGTGACTTCCCCTATCTGATTCTAAAGAGATCGGGAATCCGAAACGTGGTATCAACTCCCTCAACAATAGTTTTGCAACTGTAAGGCTGTCATTTCTACGTGTAGGGTATGCTTCAATCCAGTGACTAAAAATGCACACAATCACCAACACATACTTCAGACCTCCATGCACAGGCATCTCAATAAACTCCATCTGCATTCTGCTGAACGGGCCACTCGCCCTGCCAATGTGGCTCGCGTTCACAACAGTTCCCTTTCCTGGGTTCATCTGCTGGCAAATGACACAACGATGGCAAACTGCTTCTGCAGCTTGACGAAATCTGGGGTTAAACCAATCAGTCTTGAACAACCTTATCATGGCATCTCTCCCTAGTTGAGCCTGCCCATGATAGAACCGCGCTAGCTGCGATAAGAGACAATCTGGTAAAACATATTTTCCCTCAATTGAAACCCATAACTCATCTGGTCTCTTGGTGCATTGTGACTTAATCCAGGAAACCCTTTCATCCTCCCTGACGCTATTCTGTAATGCTTTTAGTTCATCCATTGTATCTATGACCTTTAAGGCAAATGCTTCAGCTGGTTCGAGCTCTGGCTCACTTATCGAATTCCATTCATCCCTGAGCAATATACAGTTCAAGGCACAAAATCTTGCGACTTGATCCGCATATGCGTTTCCCAAGGAAACATAGTCCTGTCCTTTTGTATGAGCACTACACTTTACCACTGCAATTTCGGCTGGCATCTGAATGGCGTGTAACAATTCCCTTATTCTCTCCCCGTTTTTCACTGGGGACCCTGAAGAGGTCAGGAAACCTCTCTGTGACCATAATTGCCCAAAGTCGTGCACAATTCCAAACCCGTACTGACTATCAGTGTAAATGGTAACCTTCATCAATGTAGACAGTTGGCATGCTCTTGTAAGGGCTACAAGCTCTGCTACTTGTGCAGAATAGACTCCTTGGAGCCAGGACGCTTCCAAGACACCTGTTACAGTACATACAGCATATCCTGCTTTCAATATTCCCAATGCATCTCTTAAACATGACCCATCAACAAAAACAATTTGGTCATTTTCATCAAGCTTAGTATCCTTAATGTCAGGTCGGGGTTTTGTGCAAAATTCAGTCACCTGAAGGCAGTCATGCTCGACGTCTTCAGCGTTCTCAATTTCAGCATTTTCACCAGGAAGCAAGGTTGCTGGATTCAACGTAGTGCACCTTTTCAGCTGCACATTCGGTGAGCCCAGAATTATTGTTTCATACCTTGTGAGTCTTGCTCCAGTCATGTGTTGCGTTCGGGAGCGGGTCAAAAGTATTTCAACTGAGTGAGGGACCATGACTGTTAATGGGTGTCCCATCACTATTCCTTCACTCTGAGTGAGGCTGATACCAACTGCTGCTACGGCGCGCAAACACCCTGGAAGTGCTGATGCGACCGGATCCAAAGTAGCTGAAAAATACGCTACTGGTCTGTTTACGCCATCATGGGCTTGGGTCAAGACAGACAAAGAACATGCATCACGTTCATGACAAAACAATGTGAAAGGCTTTGTGTAATCAGGCATACCTAAGGCTGGAGCCCTGCACATGCATTCTTTCAATTCAATAAAAGCATCCATCTCATCTCCTTTCAGCTCAATTTCATCCAATGCATCCTTCTGGGTCAGTTTCAGTAAAGGCTTTGCTAGAGTCGAGAAGTTGGGAATCCACTGGCGACAGTAGCTCACCATCCCCAAAAACTTCCTCACCTCCCTCCTGGTCTTTGGTGGACTCATTTGAAGTACACTTGTTATTCTTTCCTTCATTATTCTCCGTGACCCTTTCTCTATTTGATGACCCAAGTATTTCACTTTCTTCTGACAGAACTGCAACTTTGAAGGAGACACCTTGTGTCCATTCCTTCCCAAATGGTTCAGTAGAGCAATGGTGTCGGCTGTGCAGCCACTTTCTGTTTTAGATGCAATCAGTAAGTCATCAATGTACTGTACTAGGGTTGACTCGAATGGCAATTCTAACGCTTCCAAGTCTTTCTTTAGAATCTGATTGAAAATTGACGGTGACTCAGAAAACCCTTGAGGAATTCGACACCAACTGTAAACTCTGTCTAAGAATTTGAAACAAAAGAGAAATTGGCTGTCCTCATGAAGAGGCACCGAAAAGAATGCTTGTGACAAGTCGATGACTGAGAACCACTCGGCATCGCAAGGGATTTGAAACATTATCACAGCTGGATTCGGTACTACAGGGCAGCATTTAACTATGATGTCATTTATTTTCCTCAAGTCCTGCACTAGTCGGACCTTTCCACTCGGCTTTATTAGTCCCATGATTGGTGAATTACATGGACTGCTTAACACTTCTTTCAGCACTCCCTGTTTTACAAACTCGTCAATGAGTTGGGCGACTTTCATGAGGGTGTCTTGTGCCATGTGGTATTGTGGGGTCTGGGGAAAGGTTACATTGGGTTTTACTGTCACTTTCACTGGTTCCACTCCTTTCACCAATCCCACCTCTTTTCCTGTCACATCCCACACTTCTTTTCCGACTGTTTCCCGTAATTCAGCTGGAATATCTTCTTCAGTTATCATCGGAAAAAGGCTAATCAGAGGGTATTCTTCATCGACAGTTTCCATCTCATCCCCTTCTACACTGTCCTCTTCTTCCCCATCACTGTTCGTCTGAATTCTAATTCCATCGTCCGAACACATAATCGAACATCCCAATTTGCACAATAGGTCTCTCCCTAACAGTGCTATCGGGCTTGAGTCACATACCACAAAATTATGTAACCCTTGATAGTTACCAATACTGACTGGTACTGGATCTGTGATTGGGTTCGTCAGGTGCCTGTTTGCTACTCCCACTACTTGAACTGTCCTCCCTGAGAGTGGCAAATTTGGTACTTCAGTGCTCCTAACAGTTGAACGTGTGGCTCCTGTGTCAACTAAGAATGAAACACGATGACCCATAACTCTTCCCTCCACATACGGATCCTTTTGATCAACTTCCAAGGATGCTGCAAGCACACAATCTCCCTCCTCTCCTGAACTTTCACTCTCCCATACATTGTTTATTCCATTCTCACTGTGTAATGGGAACTGTTGTACTGTGCCATTTGTATTCATCACCTGACCCGAGACCTGTGGAGGACCATCCCTTGCTGCTGACTCACTGGTGCCAAAGGTATTTGCATTTGCTGATTAGGTACCATGGGAAACTGCTGTTGCATTGGCTGCATTTGCGTCATCTGCATACGGGGCATCTGCATCTGCTGCGGCTGCATAGGCTGTAATCCCTGCAGCTGACTTATGGTCTGAAAATTTGGGTTTGGACCTCTCATTTTCGGTCCCCTCATTGTCTGGAATGCATTGACATCATTGTTTTGCTGACCAACACCTGCACCTTCCTGCACCACCATCGGGCACTCGCGTTTCCAATGTCCGACGATTCCGCACACGTGACACGGCATCACCCTTTTCATTGCCTGCACACCATTCGGAGTCACAACAGTGTTCATATCCGGACCATTACTCCCAAAACCTCCTCTGCCTCTGACTCTCGCCTGTGGCTGAAACACCATATTTCCCTGCGGCTGCGGCTGCGGTACCTGCTGTTGGAACCCTTGCAACCCTTGCAAACCTGTCTGAGCTGCTTTAAGCTGCATCATCATCACTTTCTCTTTCAACCTTTTCTGTTTCACTTCAATTTCGTCGCTACAGTATTTCGCATAATTCAACACCTCATCAATCGGTTTCGACTGCCAACAAATCAAATGCGTCTTTATCATCTGGCTTATCTCTGGTCTCAGCCCTTCCACAAATCTAAACACAAAATGAAGCATGTCCTTCGCCTCTATTGTTTCCGTGCCACTGTAGTTCTTGAACGCCTTCAACAACCTCTCATAGTAACCATGAATCGACTCTTTAGCCTCTTGGGCAGTTCGATCAATCTTCTGCCAATCCACATTTTTCGCGGCAACCTTCGTCTTCAAATGCTCAATCACCTTATAGTACAAGCTCATCACCATAGGCGATGGTGCACCCGTATCCCTGTCTCTCTCTGGTTCACTTGTCGGCCAACCTACAGCCCTTTTGCAGTCTTCCCACAAATTTGCCGGAACCACAATCTCAAAGAGGGTGTTCAGGTCTTCCCAAAGACATTTTGCAAGCTTCACAAACCTATCAGTCTGTTAATACCATTCAATTGGTTTCTCTCTCAGTTTGGGAAAATCATCCGTAAAAGACTGAATGTCGCTTCTGTGCCACGGTACATGTATTAATTTCCCCCTGATGTCTCCCTCATTGGTAACATGGTTATTGCATCACTACTCTGTGGTCTTTTCTCCTTATGCTCTGCGACACTGTCTTTCTTCTTTTCCTTTTTCTTTGCCCATCTGCTTTCCCATTTGTCTAAGCACCTCCACACTTGTGCACTCTGCAACAATTCTCTAAGGTGCGTTTTCATGCCTGCTGACCTCATGTGTTCAAAGTCTGTGGTCCCGAAATCCAATCTATAGCTCCTGCTCAAGTGTTTTGTCTTGTCTATCTCAATCCCGTTTTTGTCAGCTATTTCTTGCAACCTTCTGTGTACCTTGTTCACCTCTCTCGTAATCCTGGGACATAGATACCTCAGCTCTTCTTCCGAGTAGGACTCTAACCTATTCAAACCCATAGTCCCTTCCACCAATTATTCTGCTTCCATGTTCAACCTGACTCTATTTGGATAGTCCTCTCCCTTTCCGCTGTCTGTTTGTGTGGAATTCAGACTGTTGAACCACTGTGTCAGCTGTTGCGCATTCAACCCCATCAGTGTAGCATTCGCATCGACTGCCATTGATGGTTGTGGCAACTTCTCAGTGTTCGATGATAGCGGTATCATCAGTGGGGGACTCGACCTCACCACTGTTGACTGAGCACATATGGGACTAAACTCCATCAAGGACCCAGATCCAGTTGGCAGAGCCGCTATCGGAGTTGTTTCTGGAGTGTTTTCTATGCACCTCCTTTCCGTCCCACTCTGCACCACTGATCCTTGACCGCTCATACCTAAGCTAGGATGAGTGTACAAAGGTACCGGTGGACCTACAGTAATGGGTAGGGTTATCGCATCTGGATTCTGTCCATTCCCCATGTTCTGAGGCATGTTCATTCCCACACTATGGGTCATCATTGCCGGCATATCCGTCTGACTCCCCGTCATCTGAGCATGTGCGGTTCCCCCCTGCATCTGCTTTTGAGGCATCAAAAGCTGGGTTGACTCCACTTGTGCCAATGTTGGGTTTCGGCCATTCTGTACTCCCATTACGGTTGGATCTAGAATCATTCCCGTACTGTTGTCACTGCTGTAGTACCTTGGGACCTGCGGCTGATAATTTTCTGCTGTTTTCAACATAGGCACATCTGGATATATTCTCCTAACCTGCGGTATCTGCGGGGTGAACAGTAAACTTGCGTCCTTAGCTCCCGATGGCGTTTCTGAATTCGGAGTTTCATTATTCTGTACCGGTGCCGGAGGGGCAGAACTGGTACTTGGACCTTGTTCACTCGCTGCATAGGGTGGTGGACGGTCGTTCAGCAATTTGATGATGAACTCCTCATCCTCTGACTCGTCTTCTCTATCTTTGGAACACCTCCTGTTTGTCTTACAGGTAGCTTTCTTGCCTGTCGCCTCTTCTTCCTTAGCAATTGCGGGAAACAATTTTATCCCCTGCAATATATCTGACCTCCACACCTTCTGTGCATTATCCCACCTAGCGTCCGCTAGTGTCTTTTCTACCTTTCTTATCCTGGTCTCGAACTTCTTTTGCTGTTGCTGTCTAGCCATTAGTTCCCAAATCGCTAGAGCCTCAAACTGTGCTGGCCTTGGAGGTACCTTCATGTCGTACATCGCGAATCTCAAATTCTCTAGGATCCTTATATTGAATGTCCCATGGATCGGGAACACTACGCTCCCATGTTTCTCTGTCAGCTTGTGCCATTGCTTTAGCCAAAGGCACGGAGCTATCCCCTTTTCCTCCATTACAATGTAAGCTGGTGTACCTTCGGGTGGCGTCTCCTCTCCTACGCTCGCTTTAATGTAAGACTCTCCCTTCATCGCACTCTTTAACGCTTTAAAAAATTTAATTTTCTCGTCTTTTATTTCACAAAATTTGTAATCAATAGGTGACTTTAATTCCCGGAATACTCTTCGCTTGCCTTTCCCCTTCCAATCGAGCCCCACGGACTGCGTCCAATCCTTGCGCGACCCTTCTCTGCAACCAACCTATCCCAGCGCGGCTCCTAGTGACGTCACACTCACACACACTGTGGCTGACAAAGCCTCGCGGCTTGTCCTCCTTCACTCAGCTCCTCTTGTAACAACTTCTAGCATGTATCGCGAGCAACCAAATAATAATAAAACAGATCTGTCGGTTTACTACAGGAAGGGTAACACAATCGCTTCAGGACCTTAGGGATTTTTCACTAGCCTCGGCAGTTATTCCATCTTTCTCGGTCCCCACTTTCGCAAGCAAATCTGACCCGCAGACTCTGCTCTCAACTTGTCAATGATCTATTCTAGTGCACTTAGAATTTGTCAAAGCCCGAAGTCGAAGTTTCTTTCACTCCCTTAACACAAGTACCGACTCGTTGACCACGCCCGATCAACCTATTAAACCGACCAGACCACAATATAAAACAAGTGTCTCATACACTTTTCAACATACTCCGGAGTCTCTTGACCTCGCAGGGCCCGTCTCAACAACAACAACCACGTGGACCTTTTTCTGCACAAAGCGCCACATACACGTGAAGTTCGACGACTTCCCTACTCTCACACTCGGAGTCGCACCTCCGCTATTTTCTATGAAGTTCGACGACTTCCCTACTCCTTCACTCGGAGTCGCACCTCCGCTATTCTCTAAAATCCTCGCAACCTTTTCAAACAACCTGCGGCAATAAGCTGTGCAAGCGCAAAATCCTAACTACACTCATACCGTCACTAGTACCACCAACGCCGATCTCACACCTCCATTCTTTCCATTCGCAAGCTCCGAGATCCCGGGAAAGTCGCGGGGGACTTAGCCCATCATCATTCTCTCAATCTGTTTTACCCAAGAAAAATCTAATTCAACACCATATACCTCTTGAGCGGGGTCCCAAAAGTCGAAACCGTCCTCTGCTACCATCTACTGATAGAGCGTTCCAACCTAATAATTTACGTGTATCTGGACGCTCTTGGGTCGATGAATCTTTTGACCAAGTGGGACACTCTTCACCCGAGAGTAATCAATCAAATCCACAATCAATAATCAATAACGAACATAAGCAATACCCTGATCAACATAACACTTCACAATTAATCCAGAAAACATTTCGGCGAACCATGACCTTTCGGCCATGAATAACCACACCAGTTTATTCAAAGTTAATGCATTTATTTCCCTATATTAACAAAGCTAGCACGATATAAATGTGTCTCAACACCAAATGATATATGTAAATGAATTTTAATAGCTGTCCATAGCGGCGAAACAGATGCAATCTATGCAGCATTTGAATAACAATGCATTCGATAATAGCAACACAAACCACTAAAACTATAATCTGTAATGAGCTAATTGCATACATTGGTCAGCATAACAAGGTCTCAAATTGCATCGTGCATCAAATGAATCCTCATCTAACCTCAAATTAGCATCAGCATGTGGGTCTTCATGCAAAAACAATTTAGCAACATTAATTTGGAAAACTCCTAACTAGGGCTCTTATCAAAAATCAGCAGTTGGTTACCTAAAAAGAAAACACAATGCAATTGTACATTTTCCTTTCATATTTACCAAGTTCGATCAGCATTCAAGGAAGTCTTCGTCTCACAGGTACCAGTTTCGATCGGCATGGGACGGGGCAAAGGGGCAAGGTGGACGGGACAATTGCCTCACAGCGGCAAGATAAAACTACTACTTCATGCAAAGGGGCAAATCAAAGTTAAAGTCTCTAGGGCAAGATTTACTTAAAGTCTCTAGTTGATAGCAAAATGACGATGTCTGCAAGATGGGCCATAATGGCTGCAATGTCCTGCAAAATGGCGGGCAACGGCCAATGTCCGAGTAATGGCAAATGGCAAATGGCAAAATGGCAATAATGTCCGCAATGGCAAAAATGGCTGCTTTCTCCTTGTGCACCGGGTTTAAATAAACAACAGTTCAAATCCAGTAGGGTCTTCCATTGGAGGGTTCATAGGTTGGCTTCAAATTGTCCAATCAAAAACAACAGTTCTCAAGCTTCTACCTAGGCATACATTATCCTTGGAGTCGGGAACGTAAGTTGCAACATATTTGACCAATTAACTCACTTTCAGAGCTTCCATTGTCCGCACCTGCAGATTGACCTTGGAGCAAAGAAGAAGATGCCAGGCTGGCACGAAACCTTAAAGATAAGCATGTGAACCGATCTCTGGAAAAGTACAGCTTCAAGCAAGAATACACGTTTATTAGCACATTGGAAAAATACGAGCATCTAAACCGTGAGACAAGGCAACTAGGCCAAAGCCTCCACTAAAGTTATGCTAAGCTAAAACATTTCAGACAAGCAAATCATGGCACACATTTACGATTATGTCGGATTAGTGCAATTCTAATACATCACGTTATATAAAGCACGCTTATAAATGTTGGCGAACTACTCTGAGGGCACATTTGTCCCCGTACAATCTTTATTAGTTCGGTTAAAGTCACACATGATTATTTCAACACTATGTTTATGCGCTAATAAATGTAAAACCTTCATTTCTGCGTCATCAGTGGCTATCAGAATACTGATATATTTCTGTTTTTTTCATTTTATCAGGGTCCTTTAAATTATAACTACCCCAGCTGAATTCCTGGGTTACTGGAGACCCAGTCCATCTTTTCTTTATGTCCCTCTGTTTCTTCTTACCTTTCATTGCAGGTTTTACCTACTCAAGCTCTCAATTTCACTTTTAGGCTTTAAATGCTGTTTAATGGCTTGTGTACCCAAGGTATTGCAGCCCATAGAGATATGAACTTCTGAAATATTTCTCGATAATTCCCATTCACAATCCTGAAAAGGAACAGCTGCAAGGCTCCTGGGTATTTCCAAAGCCAATGTTTTTCCCTGGATGTTGATTAGGATGATTGAGGAAACTGTAGAAAAGTTTCCCACCAACTTCAGCTAATCTAACATGCTCAAAATAGTGTCTGACTTTGGGATATTTACAACAACCTAGGAGCAGTTTTCTACGCCTCATTAAGGCCAAGCACTGATAGACCCGCTGGTCAGTAGGATAATGCTAATTAACCTTCTTGAGGTTGAGACAGGTGAAATGTAACTTTTGAAAAATTACATTTTGTTAAATATTTATTACAACTCTGACTTTACCATTATATTGAACTTTTAATAAATATTAAAAGTTGTCTTTGAATGTCTTTTCTAGCCATTTCCTGCCAAAGTTACAGATTAATGTTTATAAAAAGGTTGAAATAACAAATAATCAATTAAATAATGTACACTATTTACCAATTAAGTATGTAATTAACATAAAAAATAATAAAACAATAATTTAGAATTTAATAACTTTCCACCCTATTAGTAGTGAGTTGTCTACAAACCTACTCACCACTAAATTATAACTTACTAATTAAATGCAAAAAATAAATAATTACACATAAAAACTTAGAAACTATACTAAAAACAATTGTTATATCAATAAGACCTAATATTAATATAATAAGTAAAGTATATTTGATGACTTAAAACTAATATTGTAAAAAATGTTATTATTTGTATAATTATTTGCCGGGCCCTGTTCGCAGAGGCTGCTATGTGCAGCTAGATTATGTAGGATGGGGGATGGTACTGGCATTTTCCCAGGCCTTGTGCAGCAAAGTTGCTGTTCCCAGCCAAAGGCTGGGCTCTATAGGTTGAGGTTGGCAGGGCCTGTGTGTAGAGCCGAAATCCACATGCAGCTGTTTTTTTAGACTAAGTGCAGAGGCTGTTGTGCATGGCTGAAGGTTACGGGCAGATAGAGGGAATAGAGTGGAGGCTGATACATGGTCTTGCCAAAACCAGGCCGGAGCCAAGAATCATCTGAACAGTTGGTATAGATGGAATGTGGTTAGGAGCCAGAATTGGCTGTGTGCAGCAAAACTTGCTGCACTCAGCCAAAGACAGCTTGTTTTGGGGAGATTATGCTGACACCTGGGATTTATAGCCTTGGCACTGAATGACAAGGTGCTCTGCACAGGAAATTGGACATGCGTAGCTTCTTAGGGCATGACATAATTCGATGCAGGGCCTGGCCATAGGCCTGGCCATAGACAGAGAGGTTGCTGCTAGCAGCCAAAGGCCATGAAGAGCTAGTTTGGTGGGGCAGGATCTGGTGGCGAGTCTGAATGTAGACCTGATTTCAGAGATCTCTGTGCACTTTCAAAAGCCATGCACAGCTGCATGTATGATCTAGGTCTAATTGCAGTATAATCTTAAAAAGAATTGATTGAAAACTTGTTTTAAGGTAAATTATTATAATCTTCACTCATATTAGATTAAAATTTGTTTGGAAAGAATACTGAAATTACAATACAGTTACATTTCTGGTAGTTTTTAGAACTTGAATGATTGTAGTCATTGAATTCTTTACCTCCCTCTACCTCTCGGCCTAAGAAAAGTATCCCAAATCATCGCTTTCAGGAATTATGTCAAGGCACACCTCTTTGAACAATTCCACAACTAGCGTCAGTACCAAATGAATCTAATCCACCTGGGGCACACATCTTGCCCACGCTGACTGTGAATTTCTTTAGCGCGTTACCAGGTTATTACCCTTTCCAGAAATTTTGTAACCTGGTACTTATTTCCCCTTAAAATGTTATGTACCTATAATCCATTCAAGGAGCACAATGTAAATAATAACAATAATAATAATAATACTCATACTAATAATAATACTAATAATAATAATACGTTATTAGTAATGGCATGTGTGAGGTCATGAGACGAGCATGACAGCAACGTGGCCTGTTGCTTGTGCAGCTTATGATAACTGGGAAATTTCTGTTGTTTTTAGACCTTTTGTTATATCCATAACTTCTCTGTGTGTTCTTTTTTTATTTTCCAAAATAAATGTTAAACTATATAACTATATTCTTCCCCCCAAAACATAATGTAAAACTGTATGGATGTGAATGTGTGAGGAACAGCCACAGGAACGCTGATATACTAAATTGTATAATGACTCATGATGATCAATGAGATGTGGATGAAACATTTTAGGAGCTCGTTTGATGTTAATGTTTTATGTAGACAGCCAGACGCGATCAGCGATCATATACCCCATGTGGAGGAGCAGAATGTCGGTGGGCAGCAGAAAATATCTTCATAGCTGTTTTGGCAACTCGGAGGTTGGACTACTCTTTATGCCTATCAACGGAGTGTATCCTCACTCAAAAACAGTATGATTCTGGTTAACACCTCAGTTAATAAAGAACAGTGATGAGTTGGGAACCAAATGTCTAGCATCGTTCCATGAGGCTTGAGAAAAGGCCAGGCATTTTACCATTTTACTTTCGGTGAAGCATAAACGTTACATATACTTTGCTTCAGTCTTTTTCATGAGCCTATCTGGCTGTTTCTCTGGAGGTGATGACAGAGGCATAAAGGAGCACTGCTCCAACCAATGCATCAAATTGTTACAAAAATGTGAGATTAAGGCGTTTATTACAAATTGGACAGAATAGGGGAAGTATTTACCAGCTGCCTTAAATACTATTACCCTAGGCTGAGGCATTTCCATTGTGTCAAATGAGACATAAAATGCAGATTCCATATTTAATACTCCGGGTGCCTCACTTTCTAGCTTTTTATGGGCCTTTACACTACTACCAGTAATTTCAGGAGGGCAGGTCCTGCTGGATACTATCAGGGAGAAACTGATTGTGTGATAATTATCAGAAGGCTGTAATTCCGATCTCTGTGAAAACTGTCATTTACACAGGGATTGGAATTTTAGCTCTTAATTTTTTATGATGGCTTGAATGTATTCCATGAGCGGAGACCATGCACTACATGAGGCCCTTCTAATTTTTTGTGTGGGAGGATCCATGGATCTCAGAGTCTAACGGAAGACTAACCCATTGGACCTCCAAATGACTGCAGAGGAGAGGTGAAACTGAGAAACCTTAAGTTTTGGGTGAACCGCCAGGACCCTTCTAGGTGCTACAGTTTTAATGGGCTTCATGTGATGAATGGGGCAGACAACAAGGAGGATGGATGACTCAATCCATCAATCAATCAGGGGAGTCTGGTAGAGTGCAAACCTGTACCCCAGGGGGTGTCCAGGTGCATATGTGGAGCTGCAGGTCTCGCCCAGCTGGTGAAAGTCAAAGAGCCAGGTTTTGTGCTGCCTTTTGAAATCCCTCAGAGAGAGGGTTGTGCGCAGGTGAAGGGCGTTCCAGGATTTGGTGGTGAGGTTTGAGAAGGAGCGTCCTCTGAAGCGTTCATGGTGGATGAGGGGGAAGTCAGCCTAGGCGAGGGTTGCTGAGCAGAGCTGTCTGGTCGGTTGGTGAAATGTGAGGCGGTTGTTGATATATGCGGGTCCGGCATTGTGGAAGGCCTTGTGGGCATGCATAAGGAGTTTAAAGAGGCATCTTTGCTGTACAGGGAGCCAGTGTAGGGCCCTGAGGTGGGGAGTAATGCTGGTTCTCTTGGGAGGTCGAGGATGAGTCTTGCGGTGGCGTTCTGGGTGATCTGGAGGTGGTTCAGGAGCTGCTTTGTGGTTCTGGGATAGAGTGCATTGCCACAGTCGAGGTGGCTGGAGATGAGGGTCTGAGTGACTGTCTTCCTGGTGGAGATGGATATCCATAGGAAAATCTTGCTGAGCATGCAGAGGGTGTGGAAGTAGGCAGAGTAGACAGTGTTGATCTGCTGTTTCATGGTCAGTTGGGTGTCCAGGATGATACCTAAGTTGCAAGTGTGGTAGAGGACATGGGTGGAGGCCCGAGGGCCACCACAAGGTGTCCCATGGGATGGCTTGTTTCCGATTATGAGGACTTCTGTTTTGTCTGAGGTTAGCTTGAGGTCTTCATCCAAGAGACGATGTCGGTCATGGTGTTTTGGAAATTGTTTTGTATTGTGATGGTGTTGTCTGTGAGGGGGGACGAGCTGGGTGTCATTGGCGTAGGAGATGATGTTGAGTCTGTAGGTGAGTGAGAAATCCGCTAGAGGAGGCATGTAGACTTTGAAGAGAATGGGACTGATGGAGGAGCTTTGGGGACACTGCAGATGATGTTTTGGGGGCGGAGACAACAGATGGGAGGAGGATTCTTTGTGTTCAGCCAGAGAGGAAGGAGGAAATCCAGTTGAATGTGTTGTCTTGGATGCCGATGCTGTGGTGTTGGGTGCTGAGGGTGTGGTGGAAAACGGTGTCAAACACAGGAGAGAGGTCATGGAGGATGAGGGCTGATGTTCCACCGAGGTCGAGGAGGTGTCTGAATTCTTTGTTTGCTGCGGTCAGGGTGGTCTCAGTGCTGTGGCTTGGCCAGAAATCAGATTGCGATTTGTCAAGCAGGTTGTTGTGTTTGAGGTATTCTGTGAGCTGGCGGATGATGACCTTTTCCAAGACTTTGGCAGGGAATGGGAGGAGCGAGATGGGGCAAACGTTTTTGAGTTTGTTGGGGGTTATTTCAAGAGGGGCTTGACCTTGATGTGTTTCCATACATTGGGGAAGGTGGCTGTGGCGATGGAGGTGTTCAGGATTTCTGTGAGGGATGTTTCGATTACTTCTTTCCCTAGGTTGTAGAAGTGATGCGGGCAGGGGTCCACAGGGAACCCAGAGTGGACGGAGATCATGACGGCGATGGTACCTTTGGTGGAGGGCTGTTTCCATTTGGTGATCTAGTGGAGAGGGGTGGGTTAGGGTGCGATGGAGGTTGAGGTTGGTGGGCTAGGGATCGAAGCTGCTGTAGATGTCGGAGATCTTGTGATCTAAGTAGTCCGATAGCTTGTCTCAGAGGTCTTGGGAGGGGTGGATTGTGTTCTCAGTGCTGCAGGGGCAGGAGAATTCTCTGACAATGCCCAATATTTCTCTGGTAGGGCTAGTGCTTGCCTAATGCGGGAGGTGAGGGTTTCTTTCTTGGTCTCCCTGAGTCAGTGGTGGTATGTGTTGAGGGCAGACTTGCAGGAATTGAGGTTGCCAGAGGTTTTTGTTGGAGCACCAGTTATCTCTAGTTTCCTGCAGTAGTGTTTGAGGGTCTGAAGTTCTGGGGTGAACCATGTGACATGCTTGGTGGGTTTTCGGTTGGTGGTGCTTTTCAGTGGCGGGAAGGTGTTGGTAGCAGATGCGAGCCAGCTGGAGAGGTTTTGGACATGGAGTTTGAGGGTATCTCCGGAGCTGGGTCTGGTGTCCTTGAGGGTGGTGATATAGGGGGTTTCTGTTGCTTTGCCCCATCTGCAGCGGGAGAGAGGGGGATCTCGTTGAGATGTCATGCAGTCAATCAATGGTGAAGTGTATGATGTTGTGGTCGGTCCATGTTACCTCAATGGTGTGGGAAAATTTGGCTCTGTTGCCTGGGGAGAAGATGGGGTCCAGTGTGTGTCCTGTGCTGTGGGTGGGGGCAGTGACCAGCAGGGAGAGGCCGATGATGCTCATGTTTTCAAGGAGAGAGATGGAGTTGGTGTTGTTTGGGTCTTCTAGGTGGAAGTTCAGGTCTCCCAGGTAGATGTAGTGGCTGTAGTTGATAGCCATGGGGGATGATGAAGTCTGAAATGGAGTTGCAAAAGTTAAGCAGGGTCCCGGGGGTCTGTACGTGAGGGTTTGACTGATGGTGGTATTGGCGTCAGGTTTGATCTGGAAGTTGAGGTGCTCCATGATCTGTGTTGTCCGTGGTGGTGTACTGGAGGGAGTCCTTGTGGATGATGTCAACACCTCCACCATATCAGTTGGGGCTGGAGCGGTGGATCATCTTGTATCCGGGGAAGTTGCTGTGGCACTGGATGCTGGATTGAGCCAGGTTTCAGTGATGAACCTTATGTCACGAGCGAGGTTGGTTATGGTGTCTCAGATCTCTATGGCGTGCTTGCAGAGGGATCAAATGTTGAAAAGAGCACAGTGGAGTTGGGGTTTGTGGTCAGGGGTCAGTGGAGTGAAGGTTGTGGTGGTTCCTACATCACAGGAGAAGCAGCAGTTGAGGTAGGAGAAGGGTCCTTTTGTGGACCGAGGTGATGAAATGCTGCAGTTGGTGTTCTGGGTGTCCGACATGAGGTTTCGGATCTCGTTGAAGGTGTATCGGAGCCGGGTGGTAGATCCAGGGATCCTGGTGCAGTCCAGGCACAGACGGGCTTGCCTTTGGTGCACCTTCAGTGTGCGACAGGGCACTACTGTGTGGTTGCGCAGCGACAGCTATTATGTAGGTCCTGGGGAGAGTGGGGCACAGTGGTAGGAGGGCATGTGAGATGCACAGGAGGGAAAACGTCAAGAAAAGGTGGCGGGACGGGGACAGTGACCACAAAAAAGAGACAATAATAGGACCCACAATACAAAGACAATGACAACCAATAGCAGTAACACTAAACTGACAGAGACAATACCAGAGAGCACATTAAAGCTACAAGGTGGACAGTGCAACACAGACAGGGCAATAGAGAGGGCAGAGCAGTCACAAGAGGGCCAGAACACAAGGACAAATAGGAGGCAGGAAGGATCACAGGAGGCGGCAGGAGGCATCATAGCAAGAGGAGTTGGTGAGATGCGGTGGGGGCAGCAGGGCTCAGGATCTGCTCAGTTGGGTTGTGCAGCGACCGCCATTAAGTAGGTCCTGGGGATAGTGGTGCAGTGGGAGGAGGGGGGGCGAGAGGCATGGGAGGGAAAATGGCAGGAAAAGGTACTGAGGACCACAATGACAACCAATAGCAGTAACACTAAATAAACAGAGACAATACCAGAGAGCACAGTGAAGCTACAAGGTGGAGGGCGTGACACCGATGGGCAACACAGAGGACAGAGCAGACACGAGAGGGGGGAGAGCACAAAGACAAATAGGAGGCAGGATGGATCACAGGAGACGGCTGGAGGCAGCTGAGCAAAAGGAGCTGGTGAGATGCAGAGGGGGGAGTAAGGCTCAGGATCTGCTCAGTGGGGTTGCACAGTGACCGCCATTATGTAGGCCCTGGGAAAGGTGGGGCACAGTGGGAGGAGGGCGGGCAAGAGGCACGGGAGGGAAAACATTGGGAAAAGGTGGTGGGGCCAGGGACAGTTCCCATGCAGAGGAGACAATACTAGGACCCACAATGACAATGAAAATACTAAGGACCACAATGACAACCAATAGCAGGAACACTAAACTAACCGAGACAATATCAGAGAGCACAGTGAAGCTATGAGGTGGACGGTGCAACATGGACAGGGCAACACAGAGGACAGATCAGTCATGAGAGGGAGCAGAGCACAAGGACAAATAACAGGCAGGAGGGATCACAGAAGGTGTCAGGAGGCAGCAGAGCAAGAGGAGCTGGCGAGATGCAGCGGGGAGAGCAGGGCTCAGGACCTGCTCAGTGGGGTCATGCAGCGACCACCATTAAGTAGATAGTGGGGAGGGGCGCAGTGGTAAGCGAGAGGCATGGGAGGGAAAATGGCAGGAAAAAGGTGGCAAATGAATGACAATAGAGTGTGAAGAGCACCAGTCCCATCCAGGTTAGAGTAGAGGGAATGTAGTACTAAAATTAGAAACATCATTCTCACCAGTTAGTGAGATGCATTTTCTCTTGTAGAATACCCTAGACATGGAGAGAGCCACCCATGGGACCTCACCTACAGACCATTGTAAAAGCAGTAAGAAAAGAACACAACCAGTGTAAAAACTGAAACTCAACACAAGAGCTGAAGCAGTGGTGCTCTGCAAATACAAGTAGACCCCCTAGGGTCAAGGGCTGGGAACAAACGGAGATACTTTATGGAACCCCCACAGGGTGACTCATGTTTTCATTTAGATCAGGCATCAGTAAGGCAATGTTTTCAGTTTAGTTGGCACTGGGGTGTATGGCTCATGGTCCCCTGCCTCTTAAGAATTGCCTGGGGAGTAGAATTAAGGTAGAGAGAGCCCCATACTTGGGGCCCCGATCCTGGTTCCCAACAAACACCCTTAGCCTGTGTCAACACCTTTCCCCTCCCCCAGCCTGATTCCACAGGAGCCCAGGGCAGAGCAAGGTGTGAAATTGCTGAGACATTACAATGTATGTCAAAAGAAAGCACAGTACATACCCTCAGGTCATTCATCCCATGACATGAGTGCACCAATGTGGTTCAAGCAAAGGGTGATCTGCTATTTAGCCTCTGGTGCCCTTGCAAAAAAGAAGAGTGGACTTCAAAGGCAGACAGGTGTCATGGTTGTTGTCTCCGTCCTGTGTGTTGGGCGTGAGTCGTAACCAACATATAGAAATTGAGGAGAGGGGCAGTGCTAATCACAGTTGTGTCTTCGAGTGCAGCAGGCGTAAAGTTCGCACTCAGGAACCTGGTGCAGCCTGTAATTGGATGTAAGTTCCTACCTAGTTTCTTGAAGGTCATGACCTCCTCCTACATATTCTGTTTCTCAGTACCTATGCTAAATGACCTGCTACTCACAGAAGGTTGGGTAGTTTTCCATTACTTTTGGTGGACACAAGGAAAACACATTACCAGCAGCTGTTGGTAATGTCTATTGAGGTAGTACAAATGCATATGAATACATTTGGACATAACTCAGCGTCCTGCAGCTGGGTTACACAGTTTGTTTTTTTATGGATTTTCATCTTTTTGAATTCTGCAAAGGAAGACAAGAATATAACTGAATAGTGACTTTCACAATCAGTAAAAGAGGACAAAGGCTGCTTAAATGCATGCTGCCTTATGGGCTATTATTTTTTAAGAATGGCAATTTCGATTTGTTTTTGACTCGTTTGCTGAAAGACTTTGTTAGAATTAAGTAGTTCCGGGTTTATGTCACTCTCAAAGAGTCCCTCTATTTTACACTTCTTGGTATTGTTCAGCATAATGGAAGGTTACTGAGTTAGAAATTGAGTATGTGTATGATTTAGTATTAAATATTATTTTGTTTTATCTAGAACTACACATCTGGAGTAGGATACCTATCATTAGGACACTAGTGGCAAAGTGAGAGGTTAGGTAAGGAATACACATTATCAGCCCCTGAAATATTGTAAGGAATTCATGCATTTACAGTGAAGAACCTAAACGATTTATTATACTATTTCTTTAGATACTCAATGTACTTGATGCATTGACAGAATCATTAGAGCCAAGAAGCGAAGCAGTTAACTTGAAGGGTTTCTGGAACACCATTGTGTTCACTCCACTTCCCTTTTTCCCTGGGTACTTTGGTCACCTGGAGATCTTCAGTAAATTCTCCGGTAGTTGCAGGGCTCTAGGTAGTGTATGAACTTAAATTCCAAAATTCACATCTCACTCCTAGGAGATTTGCACTCCAGCTTTCTACTGTGGTTGTGCTCAGACATTGCAGGATTACAGGCCCAAGATTAATATTCTTGTCCGAGCAAGAAAGAAGCTCAGAACCTATCGCCGTATTAGTCTTCCTGCTAAATGAAACCAAGGATTTAGGGCAGGCAGTACTACAATCTCACATCGAAACACAGAAGCTAACTCAGTGTTTGGATAATTTACTGAGTGGAGTACAGGATACAGGTGCAAAGCCTAAAATTATATCTAGTTGGAAAGGCTCAGGAAATCCCAGCCTAAAACCTCATACATTTTGTTTACTCAGAGACACATGTTGCAGATGTTGAAGAGGGTGCTACAGGTGGGGACGAAGTTCTGAACCCAGTTATTCAGGTTATTCAGTTATTCCACCACATAATGTTCTGCTGGCTCTGCCTAAATATCTTTTGGGGGGAATCATCTAAGTTTGCCACTTTTCTAAACCAGTACCAGTTACATTTTATGTGCAAACCAAATTGCTTTCCAAGTGATCAATAGCAGGTGCCATTCGTGCTTTCTTATCTTGGAGGGACCACAGCCACATGCTCTATCCCACTTTCGGGAAGATATTATCCAATATTATGTAATTACACAGAAATTAAGACTGAAATGAGGAAACATACATTCATGCAGTCTATTGATACTGAACTTTTGAATCTAAATCAGGGAAACAACGATCTTATCACTTATTTGACTGCCTTTAATAGGATAGTGGAGGAATCCAGCTGGCCTGAGAAGAGAGCTTCCTAGTTTTATAGAGGCTTGCAAAATGAGTTGAAGGATTTGCGGGCCCAGGTGAAAGATCCACCTGATGATTGTGATGACTTGATTGACCTGGTTGATAGAGTATATCACAGAATGGGTGAAAGAAAATCTGACAGAGGGAGAACTGAACCTAGGATACTTATAGTTAGAGAGAAATTAGATGGTAGAGGAACCAGAAGCAATGCAAATAGGGGGATGCCCTCTCTCTTTATGGTTATAAGCCATGTGAAAAAATTATTGATCCTCCATCTAAAATTCCACCTGATAAAATGTGAGGAACAGTAACTATTT
This sequence comes from Pleurodeles waltl, assembly GCF_031143425.1. NCBI lineage: Eukaryota > Metazoa > Chordata > Amphibia > Caudata > Salamandridae > Pleurodeles > Pleurodeles waltl. The sequence goes on from NC_090446.1 coordinate 914,661,406, forward strand.
CCAACTTTTTGATTTTAGTGCTACAAAAACAAAGCACAAAAGAAAGCAAAGAAGTCTTCAAAAAATACAATAGTGAAGAGAAAGATCAATTATATCATGCCAAAGGAGGTTTATATTTGCCGACTCATGACCTGAAGTAACGAGCACTTGATTGGTGTTATGCTAGTAAACTTGCCAGTCATACAGGGTGAAAAGAGAAATCTTGATCTATTGAGTAGACATTTTTAGTGACCAACCATGGTGAAAGATTCACAAAGGTTTGTGGCATCATGTGCCATTAGTGTTCAGAGTAAAAGTGTGGATGCCAGGACTGTATTTGCGTATTCCTGTTCCCCCAAGTGCCTTGGCACACAGTGTCTTTAGAATTTAATGTTGAGTTACCACCAGAAAGATGTAATACAGTACTGGTAATGGTTGATCACTTGACTAAGATGGCAAATTTCACTCCTGTAAAATGCCTTCTTTCAGCTAAAAAAACTAGAGGAAGTCTTTGCACAAGCGGCAATTCATTTTCACAGGGTACCTTTGGTACTTATCTCTGATCGTGGTTATCAGTTTATTTCTCACTTCTATGGATCTGTATGTGAGCTTATGGGCATGAAAGAAAGACTCTTATTGAGTCATTACCCTCAAGCATATGACCAGACTGAGAGGGTAAATCAGTGCTTGGAGCATTATACTAGGTGTGCAAAACAGTTCTGATTGGGGTGGTTCTTTGTGGACTTCGGAATTTGCATATACAGTAATAACTCCATAAGTGAATCTGTGGGTTTCTCTCCTTTCTTCTGTGCCTATGGTTTCCATCCAAAAATGATGAATAGTGAAACACAAATGCCCCAAACTGTACCTGCAGCACACAAATTCCAAGAACAGATAACTAAAACACACCAGAGGGCACAAGAACATTTAAAACAGAAGCATGCTGATAGGCATAGAACTCCACTGAAATGTATTCCATTTGGATTTGTTATCCATGAAATACCTATGCCTTAAGGGAAGAAATAAATTCCAGCCTAAGGTTGTGGGGCCCTTTAAGGTGTGTAAGAGTACCAGTCCTGTAGCTCTTAAATTAGAATTACCGGACACATTACCTATTCACACAGTTTTTCATGTGTGTCTGCTAAAACCTGTAACAGCTAGCACACTGTTTAATACTGTTACACCTGCTGTGAAAGTTGGGGACAAATCAGAGTATGAGGTAACGGCAATTTTGGACTCAAAAAGGGTGAGTGGACATATCTTTAATGTCATTGATTGGAATAGTAATGGTCCAGAGGGCAGATCATAGGAGCAGGCTTGTCGTGCATGCCCCACGGCTGGTGAGGCGATTTCATTTGCAATATTCAAACAAGCCCAAACTGATGAGAATAATTTTGGGAGGGGTGTACTATTATGGTTGCGGCCATGCACCCCGTCTTGGCCGCATAGTACAACCAACATCCAGGAAGTGAGGAGAGGGGCGGTGATGGGAGATGTGATCTAGTCTACTGTTCTGTCCTGTGTCGGCCCACCCCCCAGGAGACATGATAATCCTGGTAGGGTTTTGAGTGTGGTGGCATAAAAGTCTCATTCGGGAACCCACCAGGGCTGGTAACCGAGCACAGATTTTTTGATTACATATTTACCTTGTTTAATGATGGTCTGACCTACTCTGGGTTTCTTCTGTTTGTCAGTAAGCATGCTTACTTATCTGCTGCCCACGGAAGAGGCTCTGTGTTGTTTTTTCTGCTTTCTCCTGATTTTGTTGCTTAACTGGATCTTCAGCAACATCTTGAAGGTTGGGTTTTTTCCATGTCCTCTGGGGGGCACAGGACACAGGTAAAATACATTACCAACAACTGAATGTTCTACTAAGGTGGTAAGATGCATGCATATAAATATTTTTTTAACTCATGGTCCTCCAGTTCGATTCCCCAACTTGTTTTTTTTTGGATTTTCATCTTTTTGGACTCTGATAAAGGGAAGTAAAGACAATAAATGAATAGCGACTTTAAAGTAAAAGAAAACAAAGACTGCTTAAATACAGTCTGCCTTATGGGATGTCATTTTTTTAGGAGTGACAATTTAGATTTGTGTTTGAGTCATTTTTGCTTTTTGTTTGCTGAAAGAGACTCGGAATGAAGTAATTCTGGGTTTATGTCGCTTCCTAAGAGTCCCTCTATTTTACATGTCTGGGTATTATTGGGCATAATGGGTGGTTACTGATAACGCGTCCAGCCCTTCTGAATTACCTGTATCTGGACACGTTGGAGGTCGGTGAATCTTTTTACCGAGTCGGGTTCTCCTCATCCTAAAATAGTCGAGTCTCTCAGATCAATAATCAATAACTATTGTAATCGGTAATCAATACTCAATTAATAGATCAATATAGCGCATCAGAAATCAATAACAGTTGGAATTTCGGTGCACCATGACCTTTCAGTCATGAATAACCACACCAGTTTATTAAAAGTTAGTGAATTTATTTCCCTATATTAACAAAGCTAACACGATGTATATATGTCTCAAAACCAAATGATATATGTATATGAACATTACTAGCTGTCCATAGCGGCGGAAGAAACGCAATCTACGCAAAATCTGGATGATGATACACTCAGTTATCGCAATGCAAATCACTAATATGACTAACTGTATTAGACTAATTTCATACATTGGTCAGCATAACAAGATTTCAAATTTGCATAGTACATTGAATGAATACCTCGACTAACCTCTAATTAGCATTGGCATATGGGGCTTTATGCAAAACGAATTTAATCAACACAAATTTGGAAAACTTCTAGCTAGGACCCTATCAAAATAGCAGTTGGTACCTAAAAGGAAAAAAACACAATGCATAATACATTTATCCTTTCATATTTACCAAATACAATCAGCATTCAAGAAAAGTCTTCGTCCTTCAGGTACCGGTTGATCAGCATGGGACAAGTTTCAAAGGGGCAAAGTTAAGGGCAAACTTCCTTGCAGCGGCAAGGAGAATGGGGCAAAGTTACTGCATGGGCAAGACAGGGCAAATCAAAGTTAAAGTCTCTAGGGTGAGAATTCTTAAAGTCTCTTTCTCTCAGATAGAGAGAAGGGCATCAGGGTGTCATCCAAAATGGAGTCTGGCATCTGGCTTCAAACTGGCATCGAGGAAAATGGCTGACTTCTCTTTGTCCAGTGGGTTTAAGTAAGAAACATTCCAAATTCTGCAGGGCCTTCCATTGGAGGGTTCATAGGTTGGCTTCAAATTGTCCAATGAAAATTGTCTTTTACTAGCGCTCATTTATGCATACACTGTCCTTGGAGCCTTGGAACACAAATTGTAACATGGTTTGCCAAATATTTTACTATCTGTACCTTCATTGTCCGCACCTGCAGACTGACCTTGTATCAAAGGGGATGAAACCGGCCTCGTACGAAACCTTGGAGATAAGTGTATCAGTCAGCTCTACTGGAAAAATACAACTTCAAGCAAGAATATATGTTTCATTAGTTCAAGGAAAAAGCCACGCAGTTAGAATTTTAGACCAGGCAACTAGGCCAAAGCCTGTACTAAATTTAAGCTAAGCAAAACAGTTTTGCAATTATGACGGATTACTACACTTTCAATACTTCATGATTAATAAAGCTCGTTTACAATGATGGCGAACTACCCCGAGGGCACAATTTCCCTCGTACATTATTTTCTTTACTAAAATCACACTACATTATACGTTTTGATTACACGATATGTATGAATATATGTCGGACCTTCTTTTTCTGCGTCATCATTACTGAGTTAGGATGTTGAACATGTGTATGATTTAGTATTAAATATTTATTTTTCTTAGGGCTGCACATCTGTAGTTGGATATCTATTATTAGGATACCAGTGGTAAAGTAGGAGGTTTTAGGTAAGGAAAACATATTATCAGTCCTGAATTAGTTGAAGGAATTCATATACTTACAGAGAAAAACCGAAAACATTTGTTATACCCTTTTTCATTAACATAAGACTTGATACACTGATGTAATCATTAGAGCCAAGAAGTGAAGCAGTTACCTTGAAGGGGCCGTGGAATGCCATGTTTGTGTTCACCCCACTTCCCCTTTCCCACAGGCACTGTGGTCACTTGGAGATCTTAAGTTAATTCTCCGGTGGTTGTAGGGCTCTGGTGGTGAAGGGACTTGACTTCGGGAATTCACATCTCACTCCCACAAGATTTGAGGAGCTAGCGTTATACTGTGGTTGTACTCAGACGTTACAACAGGAGGCTTTCCTTTATGTAACACTGCAGAGTGATAGATGCCACTAGTTGTCTGCAAGTAACCTTTAGGTTAAGGGAATACAGGTGGAACAGCGAGCACCCACAGAATGAGTGGACTTGGTTTTTTGACCATTACATGTTGCTATGATTGTCTTGGGCAAGAGGTGAGGTGAAATCTGAGTAGATAGGAGGTTCCTTAATGTTAGAGAGTAAACCAGAAAAGTCATCCGGTTAGAGCCAGATGTGGAATATACAGGTATCACAGATAAGGACTGGTAATCGGTTTCACAGCCACTTTAGAATTGGGAGCATGAAATAATTCAGGTCGCTAAGTACCACATCATTTAACACGTGATGACACGTTTCCTGGTTAGTTGAAGCAAAAATGGTGGGTAGTGATCCACGCCAGATCCGAGTGACCTGTTGCAGCCAAGAACCGGAACAAATTGGTCAATAAGATCAAGGACCTAAGGTCCCGGCTGTATTAAGAACTGATAATGAGGAAAAAACAGACACACAGCACCTTATAGACTGCTGTGGAGGGTGAAGGAAAGAAGAATCTTCACCACACTGTATGAAGCCGATTGACTCAGTAGTGAATGCTCACAACGTTTGCCAGATACTACATCGTTTGAAGATCCCTAAGATCAGTTAATTTATTTATGTGGAGACAAATACCTAAACCTGCCAAGTCCATCACAATTTCTACACACGGCGTTGCCATATACTGCAGAGATACCGAAAAGATCCCCTGTCAAAGCTAGAGGCAGTCCCGAATCTCGTTTTAGGTCTTTTTCGGTTGCCTCTACGCTGTTGCTTGACACGTCATACGTATTTGAGTTAATTAGGAATCCCAGGTGCTTTATGTTCTATTTTATTTCGACGGCTGCAGTGTTGTCATTCCCAGTCGTAATCTCAACTGTCTTCGTTGATTTTATGAGCAGAGATCTCTCCATAGCTGGCAACAGTGCTATTCAGTCCAATCAAAGCAGAGTTTATATTGGAAACGTAGACGGCCATGTTGTCTGGAGAGAGTGTAACCTATTTGGCGCTCTGAGGTGGCCCTCGAAACTTTTGATGCTTCATAAAAGTCCTAACTTAAAAAACATATGCCAAATTGCTCTATTGCCCGGGTTAGACTATGCGTGGTATGTAAGGCACCAATTCATCATGCATGGCTCACAGGCCACTTTGTCACTGTGAACTTAATTTCTCAATAAAAGAAGAAACTTAATCAGCAACCCAGTCCCCGCCCGCCAGGAGTCATTTCCAAATTTAGGTTCTGCTTCCACGACAGTTTCTGGGAGATTAAAGCATCGATTTTGCAGCGATGTCATCACATTACACAACCTGTTAGACAGATGAAGGGGAGGAGGGGCAATCTTCTTCGCTCACCAGAAATCCCATTTGGACTTCTCCAGTGTGAGTTTTTTTTGATTAAATGCACCTTCTCCTACTGCGACCTGCAGACACCAATTTACAAAGGAAGTTCACGACGAAATCTAGCTATGCTGGAGTTCTTAAAGCATCTATAAAAACAGAGGGCGCCTGCAGCCCTAAAGATACTAGAAGAAGAAAGTAAACATAAGAAGCACTAGCCCAGAAGGACAAACAATCATTGGCAAAGCGAATAAGTTTCTCCTATGTAAGAGCTATAGGCTGTGAAAATGTCTTTTAGCCATTTTGTACAGCAGTGTGGCTGTGCAGCATGAAGATTAAAGGGTAGTAGTGGTGTAGAATATTGCACCTCCTGGAGGTAGTCACAATGGTAAGAACAGGAGAGTACCCAAGTTTGTGGATGGTGCAAGTGGTCAGGTACCCGTAGCCACAGAAAATGTGTATGGATATACACAAATGACAATGAACAGAAAAGACCACAGCACACAGCGTACAAAACAGCGATACATAAACAGTGAAATCCAAAGTATGAAGAATCCGTCGGCAAGTGAAGCACATCAATATTTCACGTTCCTCATAGGAAACATCTTTTATTTTGAACAGCAGTTTGGTAAATGAAAAGACACGTCCATCAAACACAGCCAACACGTGTTTCGTCACACAAGTGACTTTTTCAAGGCTAGAGTATAGGCACAATTGTAGAAAGTTCAGAGTCGGGAATTTATACTGAAATATAAGCTGTTTTGACAAGTAGATAAATGCGGTCAGTGTCTAATTCATATGTCCCCAGGTAGGAAGTGTAGAGAACAATGACCAAGTATTATGTATATATAGGAAGACCTTGGTAAGGTCTGGTGTAGTCCTGCCGAACAGAGTGCTGCGTAATGCCCGCTATGGGGAGTCAGTTAAAAAAAGACTGTGGCTGTGCAGCATGGCTAAAAGTGAAGTTAGAAAAAAGTGCTAGCCTATAACGTGGCCTGTGCTGACCACGCCATAGCATTTTTGTTCTTCTGACGGGTGGGCATGGCGGACAACATGGGAGGGTATGGGACGGTCATAAAAAAAGTGATATGACACTGCAAGCCCTGGCTGCATCATTAGCACTTTTTTTGTTCTGATAGGTGAGCAAAAGGCAACACGGACAATGGGTGTATCGAGGGGCAAGCACCGGGGAAGATGCAACAGGAGCATGGGGTGGTAGAGTATCTGAACCACACGACAAGAAGTGGATGCGCAGCATAAGGACACTAATGAAGCTAAATCAATCAGTAGTTGGCCCATGCTCCACACGAAAGAAGAGGAAGTGAAATCGCCATGCGCTGGACAATTAGAAGACAGCAAAGAAGTGTGGCAATGAATCCAATGAATGGCAAGCAATGGGCAGGCTCCAAGCCCCTTATAGTAACCAATACCTCTTGCAGAAACATAGCATGAGCTGTCGGCAGGTGAGACCTAATACAGGGGCTGATTTACAAAAGCATTTATGTGTATGTGAGGTATTATTCCAGTAGTAACACTTAATGCACTTCTAAATGTCTCTGTGAATTAGCCCAAGGTGTCTAAAATGTAAATAAAACTGGCATATTCAGGGAATATTCATGTACAATTAGTAAAAATGGAAAGGATTGTACCCTATTTGCACTTTTACTAGTAGGGAGTTGAATATTTTAAAACTGATTCAAAAAGGAACTTATGAGTACAAGTAGTATTATGTGTGTAGTCATACTTCACATACACATAAATGCCTTTGTCAATCATCCCCAAAGTACTTCAGCTGACCATTCTCATCTTGTCATGCCCAAATTAGAATTATGGACTGACCTTTCTGCCTCCAAGTGCTTTGTCTCTAGGATTGCAAGCCACTGGCTCTTTCTCACATGGGCTTCTCATGGATTCCTGAAAGTATGTTCCTGTGCTCTGTGCATACTTTCCTAGTTCTTCCTCTATTTTCTTCCTCCAGACTGCCACACTCTTTAAAATGTTCCAGAACAAATTATTATTATTAGACCCTGGGCTGTGTACACACCCTCTTTGTCTCACTTTGTGGGTCTTTTAATTATAGGCACAGTAATTTTCTTATTTTCTTAAACAGTCTAATTTGCATGCAGAAGGAGCTAGATCAAATATGCTTCAGTTTGAAGACCAATTTTCTGAGGCATAAAGCCAACTGAGATTTAATCACTGCTGCACACAACAGACATGTGGTTTGTATGATCTTTGGTTTTACTGTACCAGACATGTAAAAAATACAAAAAACAGAAAGAGGGGGTATTAGGGGAATTTATGGGTGCAGCACACGCCCCCGCCTCCTAACTGAATTCTTTGAAGGGAAGGTATTGTTCCCTAGATATGTCAACATAACACTGGTGTTTGTACAAATCTGACACTAAAAGCATCCGTTTTAGGATGCACAGGACTTCATCCCCTGAAGTGGCATACTTCCTCATCGGGTTGTGTTTCTCACTGGGTAGGTGCTGCAACGCCCAGCAGACCCCTACGAGGGATCTCTTTGCCAGAGTCCTTTTACTTCAACCATTTAAAGTGAATCAATTGAGTATTGCCCTGTGCCTGACACAGAGATGAAATGGTAGATTGGCATGTGAAGGTAACATTGGCCATGGATTAATAGCTGGCAATCTTTATTATTCTGAAAAAAAATGTAAAAATTAAAATCAAAAGTAAGAACCTTACAGAGGAACAATGAACCTTAGGTTCTTAAATTTAAAATGGGGTCCACATGTTTCATTCCTTATCTGCTCCTGTGAGCCAATGGCAATTCATCAGAACCTAGTTCAGTGCCCTAATCTACCTCCAAAATATGTTCATGTGTGTGTGCAGTAAAGTATTCCTATGTAGTATCCTCACTGTTATGTGCAAAGTGTGAAAAGCACAAACATGTAAATAAAGTGTGATGTTGGATATTAGGAATCTGACTGACCCATTACTAAAAGTTGATGTTGAAGTTTTTTGGTTATGTGATTGAACAGGTAGGTTTTCCACTTCACTTCTCCTCATTGCAATTTGCAAGATCGTGAAGCACCTCCATAGCATCTGAGGGGGCACATCAACACATAAAAGGGATAAAGGGGAAGAACCGATACAGGGAATTAGAAATACTTCCTCAGTCACAGTGCAAGCAGCTGATGGACACTAATCAAACAGAATAAACCAGTGCTTGGTCCATGCTATAGATAAAGAAAAGCCTGGGTGGAACTCGCAGGGTTTTACTGTGCGGAGGTCTGCGGTGTTACAAAAACAAACAAAAGGTTGTCAGGCCAGTAGTGTGTTCCCCACTGTAAAACTCAGTGCGAACAGCAACAGGCAGTGAGCAAAGGATAGTTGGCAATCTTTATTATTCTGAAAAAAAATGTAAAAATTTAAATCAAAAGTAAGAACCTTACAGAGGAACAATGACCCTTAGGTTCTTAAATTTAAAACGGGGTCCACATGTTTCATTCCTTATCTGCTCCTGAGAGCCAATGTCAATTCATCAGAACCAGAAACCTCTTGTTTTGCTGCTTCTGTTCCTCTCTTTGCTGCATGCCTTTTTCCTCTATCCTACCCAATTCAACCTCATCTGCAATTCCCAGTTCCCAATAAATCATTTTCTGTACTTATTTTGTTGTTGTATTACCTTCTGTGTGTTTATTTTTGTGTTTATTTGACATTTCGGTGACTTTTTTGTACTTTTTCTTATTTTCCTTTCCTGACCTGTCCTCTGGTTGTCTTTCCCCATTTTCCCTTAATCTTACTTTCCTTCCTGCTGCCAGTCCCACTCTTTCCGATAGCAGAAGCAGACAGCACGAGTGTCACCCACACCCCATGTCGGTGGCATGAAAGAGCAAGGGTGCTGCCCGCTGAATCTTCAGAGAGACTGAGATGGATGTACTCGTTTTCTGGATGCAACACCACCTTCTCTTCATGCTGGCATCAGGTGGCAGGCCTGGTAAGGACTGTGCCCTGTGAGGAGTGTCACATGCTCTGGTGGCGTGTGTGCCGGTGTATAAGTCACTGCACTGAGATCACTCGCACCCAGCAGCAGCTGACGCACCGCTGGGTAGACGTAATTGACTGGGAGCAGGACCTCCTCACCTACTAGGCTTGAGGTTGCGGGGCTCGGTGAGTAAATAACATTTTTGTTTTCTGAAGGTGTACGTCTGGGTGAGGAGTCCATACTATTTTCAAACAACACTTCTCTCTGTCTGGTTGAAGAAAGATACGCAACCTATGGTAGCAGAAAATTATTTAATTTATTTCCAAATCTCAACCTTAGGCACCTTGATATGAACTGTGCCTATGGTTGAGATTTGGAAATAAACAAAATAATGACTTGCTACCACGGAGTGCACGTCTCTCTTCAACGTGGCAGAGAGAAGTGTTTTTATGGTATATATACATTTATATATAGATATATATTTAATTCACATTGACTACTTATATATATTATTTATTCTATTGATAAAAATAAATATTTGTTACGCAAACTAATAATAGTGTGCATATTTATTATACACAATAATAATGCCAAAGTGTTCATTTATTATAAAATGTAAATTACATGAGTGTATTAAATTGATTTTGTACTTTGAATGTGTATACAAAAGATAGTTAGATAGATAGATAGATAGATAGATAGATAGATAGATAGATAGATAGATAGATAGATAGATAGAATAATATTTAACTATATATCTTTGTTGAAGCCGATTGTGGCCAGTGGCCACATGTTCCCTCTGGTGCAATTTCAAGAGGGACATTTTATTTATGAGTGTGGTACTGTAAAGAAATGGCTCCCTGTTGCAGTTACCCCCCACTTTTTGCCTGATACTGATGCTGACTTGACTGAGAAGAGTGCTGGGACCCTGCTAACCAGGCCCCAGCACCAGTGTTCCTTCACCTAAAATGTACCATTGTATCCACAATTGGCACACCCTGGCACTCAGATAAGTCCCTTGTAACTGGTACTTCTAGTACCAAGGGCCCTGATGCCAAGGAAGGTCTCTAAGGGCTGCAGCATGTCTTATGCCACCCTAGAGACCCCTCACTCAGCACAGACACACTGCTTACAAGCCTGTGTGTGCTAGTGAGAACAAAATGAGTAAGTCGACATGGCACTCCCCTCAGGGTGCCATGCCAGCCTCTCACTGCCTATGCAGTATAGGTAAGACACCCCTCTAGCAGGCCTTACAGCCCTAAGGCAGGGTGCACTATACCATAGGTGAGGGTACCAGTGCATGAGCATGGTACCCCTACAGTGTCTAAACAAAACCTTAGACATTGTAAGTGCAGGGTAGCCATAAGAGTATATGGTCTGGGAGTCTGTCAAACACGAACTCCACAGCACCATAATGGCTACACTGAAAACTGGGAAGTTTGGTATCAAACTTCTCAGCACAATAAATGCACACTGATGCCAGTGTACATTTTATTGTAAAATACACCCCAGAGGGCACCTTAGAGGTGCCCCCTGAAACTTAACCGACTATCTGTGTAGGCTGACTAGTTTTAGCAGCCTGCCACAAACCGAGACATGTTGCTGGCCCCATGGGGAGAGTGCCTTTGTCACTCTGAGGCCAGTAACAAAGCCTGCACTGGGTGGAGATGCTAACACCTCCCCCAGGCAGGAATTGTCACACCTGGCGGTGAGCCTCAAAGGCTCACCTCCTTTGTGCCAACCCAGCAGGACACTCCAGCTAGTGGAGTTGCCCGCCCCCTCCGGCCAGGCCCCACTTTTGGCGGCAAGGCCGGAGAAGATAATGAGAAAAACAAGGAGGAGTCACTGGCCAGTCAGGACAGCCCCTAAGGTGTCCTGAGCTGAGGTGACTCTAACTTTTAGAAATCCTCCATCTTGCAGATGGAGGATTCCCCCAATAGGGTTAGGATTGTGACCCCCTCCCCTTGGGAGGAGGCACAAAGAGGGTGTACCCACCCTCAGGGCTAGTAGCCATTGGCTACTAACCCCCCAGACCTAAACACGCCCTTAAATTTAGTATTTAAGGGCTACCCTGAACCCTAGAAAATTAGATTCCTGCAACTACAAGAAGAAGGACTGCCCAGCTGAAAACCCCTGCAGCGGAAGACCAGAAGACGACAACTGCCTTGGCTCCAGAAACTCACCGGCCTGTCTCCTGCCTTCCAAAGATCCTGCTCCAGCGACGCCTTCCGAAGGGACCAGCGACCTCGACATCCTCTGAGGACTGCCCCTGCTTCGAAAAGACAAGAAACTCCCGAGGACAGCGGACCTGCTCCAAGAAAGGCTGCAACTTTGTTTCCAGCAGCTTTAAAGAACCCTGCAAGCTCCCCGCAAGAAGCGTGAGACTTGCAACACTGCACCCGGCGACCCCGACTCGGCTGGTGGAGACCCGACACCTCAGGAGGGACCCCAGGACTACTCTGATACTGTGAGTACCAAAACCTGTTCCCCCTGAGCCCCCACAGCGCCGCCTGCAGAGGGAATCCCGAGGCTTCCCCTGACCGCGACTCTTTGAATCCAAAGTCCCGACGCCTGGGAGAGACCCTGCACCCGCAGCCCCCAGGACCTGAAGGACCGGACTTTCACTGGAGAAGTGACCCCCAGGAGTCCCTCTCCCTTGCCCAAGTGGAGGTTTCCCCGAGGAACCCCCCCCTTGCCTGCCTGCAGCGCTGAAGAGATCCCGAGATCTCTCATAGACTAACATTGCGAACCCGACGCTTGTTTCTACACTGCACCCGGCCGCCCCCGCGCCGCTGAGGGTGAAATTTCTGTGTGGACTTGTGTCCCCCCCGGTGCCCTACAAAACCCCCCTGGTCTGCCCTCCGAAGACGCGGGTACTTACCTGCAAGCAGACCGGAACCGGGGCACCCCCTTCTCTCCATTCTAGCCTATGTGTTTTGGGCACCACTTTGAACTCTGCACCTGACCGGCCCTGAGCTGCTGGTGTGCTGACTTTGGGGTTGCTCTGAACCCCCAACGGTGGGCTACCTTGGACCAAGAACTGAACCCTGTAAGTGTCTTACTTACCTGGTAAAACTAACCAAAACTTACCTCCCCTAGGAACTGTGAAAATTGCACTAAGTGTCCACTTTTAAAACAGCTATTTATGAATAACTTGAAAAGTATACATGCAATTTTGATGATTTGAAGTTCCTAAAGTACTTACCTGCAATACCTTTCGAATGAGATATTACATGTAAAATTTGAACCTGTGGTTCTTAAAATAAACTAAGAAAAGATATTTTTCTATACAAAAACCTATTGGCTGGATTTGTCTCTGAGTGTGTGTACCTCATTTATTGTCTATGTGTATGTACAACAAATGCTTAACACTACTCCTTGGATAAGCCTACTGCTCGACCACACTACCACAAAATAGAGCATTAGTATTATCTCTTTTTGCCACTATCTTACCTCTAAGGGGAACCCTTGGACTCTGTGCATGCTATTCCTTACTTTGAAATAGCACATACAGAGCCAACTTCCTACATTGGTGGATCAGCGGTGGGGTACAAGACTTTGCATTTGCTGGACTACTCAGCCAATACCTGATCACACGACAAATTCCAAAATTGTCATTAGAGATTGATTTTTGCAATTTGAAATTTTTCTAAATTCTTAAAAGTCCTGCTAGGGCCTTGTGTTAGATCCTGTTTAGCATTTCTTTTTAGAGTTTAAAAGTTTGTTAAAAGTTTGAAATTAGATTCTAGAAACAGTTTTAGATTCTTTAAAAAGCCTTCCAACTTTTAGCAAAATAATGTCTGATACAGAGATGAATGTGGTGGAACTCGACACCACACCTTACCTCCATCTTAAGATGAGGGAGCTAAGGTCTCTCTGTAATATAAAGAAAATAACCATTGGCTCCAGACCTACCAAAATTCAGCTCCAGGAGCTGTTGGCAGAGTTTGAAAAAGCCAACCCCTCTGAGGATGACTTCACAGAGGAAGAAATTAGTGACTTGGAGGGCAATTCCCCCCTTCCAGTCCTAAATAGGGAGACCAGGGCCTCTCAAGCCCTGTCTCCAAAAATGATAGTCAGAAATGTTGCTTCCCTCACAGGAGGGTCCAGCATTTCTGAAATCACTGAGGATGCTCTCAGTGAAGATGACCCCCTGTTAGCCAGGATGGTCAAAAGATTGGCTTTGGAAAAGCAGCTCCTAGCCATAGAAAGGGAAAGGAAAGAGATGGGCCTAGGTCCCATCGATGGTGGCAGCAACTTAAATAGGGTCAGAGATTCTCCTGACATCCTAAAAATCCCCAAAGGGATTGTAACAAAATATGAAGCTGGTGATGACATCACCAAATGGTTCACAGCTTTTGAGAGGGCTTGTGTAACCAGAAAAGTGAACAGATCTCACTGGGGTGCTCTCCTTTGGGAAATGTTCACTGGAAAGTGTAGGGATAGACTCCTCACACTCTCTGGAAAAGATGCAGAATCGTATGACCTCATGAAGGGTACCCTGATTGAGGGCTTTGGATTCTCCACTGAGGAGTATAGAATTAGATTCAGGGGGGCTCAAAAATCCTCGAGCCAGACCTGGGTTGATTTTGTAGACTACTCAGTAAAAACACTAGATGGTTGGTTAACTGGAAATGAAGTGTGTGACTATGTTGGGCTTTATAATTTGTTTATGAAAGAACACATTTTAAGTAACTGCTTCAATGAAAAGTTGCATCAGTATCTGGTAGACCTAGGTCCAATTTCTCCCCAAGAATTGGGAAAGAAGGCAGACCACTGGGTCAAGACTAGGGTAACCAAAACTTCCACTGGGGGTGACCAAAAGAAAGGGGTTACAAAAACTCCCCAGGAGAAAGTGGGTGACACTAGAAACAAAGAAAAAGAGTCCTCTGTAGGCCCCCAAAAACCAGAACAGGTGGGTGGGCCCCAAGACACAACCCAAAACAAAGGTGGGTACCAGGGTAAGAACTGGGATGCCACTAAGGCATGGTGCCACAACTGTAAACAGTCTGGGCACCACACCAAGGACACTTCTTGTCCCAAAAACAAACCCCAGAACAAAATTCCTGGGGTAACCAGTGTAGCCATGGGAGATGACTCCTCAGATGAGGAGGTCTTCCTAGCCTTCAACTGGAAACAGGGCCCAACAGGTGAGTTGGAGATTCCAGAGGGAAGTAGACACTTCCACCACCTACTGGTGAATGGAATCCCAACCACTGCCCTGAGAGACACTTGTGCCAGTCACACTATTGTGCATGACAGGCTGGTGCTCTCAAACCAGTACATCCCAGGTGAGACTGCCAGGGTAAGAGTTAGCCTAGACAGGGTCACTAAGAGGCCTGTGGCTTTAGTGCCCATAGAAGTGGGTGGCACTCTTAGCTGGAGAAGGGTAGTAGTCAGTACAGACCTCCCCCTTGATTGTCTCCTTGGAAATGACTACCCAGAGGTTAGTCAGAGCCCAAGAGAGAAACTGGTCCAGTGCCAGTCCTCTCCCAAGGATTCTGGAAGTCCTGCCTCTGCAGTAAATGCAAGCAGGCCCCAGAAGAAGAAGAAAAGAAAACAGAGTAGGAAGGGTGGACAACCTTTAGCCAAGGTTACAGCAAGCCAAGGAGATTTTGCTCCAGTAGGGGAGAACTCCAAAAATGGCCCTGATAAAGTCCAACCTGACCCACAAGAAGTCCTGGCTAGTCAGGCAACTGTTAAACCTGAGTGGGTGGCTCCTCAGCTAACAGAAGAAAGAGTGGAAGAAGGGTGTTTACTACAAGATGTGGTAACCCCCCACTCTAATACAGCAGACAGGCAACCTGAACCCAAAGAAGCCTGTAACTTAGCCCCTTCCCTTTTAGGTGAGGAGCTAAAGGCGTGGTTCTGGGCACTGACAGCTGTCAGTGGCCTCTGCTGGGTGTTAGCCTTTATGGCTGCACTGTCCTTAGCATGGTGGTCTGACCCCATGCCAAATGGCAAGTTAGGCCCCCTGACCCTATTGGTCATGGTGGGGTTACTCCAGCTCTGGGTAACCTCTCTGGGTAAGCTAGGGGTAACCCTGGCCAAGATAAGGTTAGCAGAGGTGGATACCTCTAAGACCAAAATAGAAAGAATGGGTGGAGACATTGAAGAGGCAGACAAGAGGCAATTCAGACTAGGTCCTATCACTGTGGAAGTAGGTCAGTTCCCCAAAGGGAATGACCTGAACAGAAGGATGTAAGGCAGAGTATGCCCTGCAACTAACCAGCCTATTTCTCCTACTCTTCCTCGCCTGACAGACTAGGAAGACTCTCCCAGCTTGGGCTGAGTCTCCTGGCCTGTGGGCTGGGGGGGGCTTGTGTAAAGAAATGGCTCCCTGTTGCAGTTACCCCCCACTTTTTGCCTGATACTGATGCTGACTTGACTGAGAAGAGTGCTGGGACCCTGCTAACCAGGCCCCAGCACCAGTGTTCCTTCACCTAAAATGTACCATTGTATCCACAATTGGCACACCCTGGCACTCAGATAAGTCCCTTGTAACTGGTACTTCTAGTACCAAGGGCCCTGATGCCAAGGAAGGTCTCTAAGGGCTGCAGCATGTCTTATGCCACCCTAGAGACCCCTCACTCAGCACAGACACACTGCTTACAAGCCTGTGTGTGCTAGTGAGAACAAAATGAGTAAGTCGACATGGCACTCCCCTCAGGGTGCCATGCCAGCCTCTCACTGCCTATGCAGTATAGGTAAGACACCCCTCTAGCAGGCCTTACAGCCCTAAGGCAGGGTGCACTATACCATAGGTGAGGGTACCAGTGCATGAGCATGGTACCCCTACAGTGTCTAAACAAAACCTTAGACATTGTAAGTGCAGGGTAGCCATAAGAGTATATGGTCTGGGAGTCTGTCAAACACGAACTCCACAGCACCATAATGGCTACACTGAAAACTGGGAAGTTTGGTATCAAACTTCTCAGCACAATAAATGCACACTGATGCCAGTGTACATTTTATTGTAAAATACACCCCAGAGGGCACCTTAGAGGTGCCCCCTGAAACTTAACCGACTATCTGTGTAGGCTGACTAGTTTTAGCAGCCTGCCACAAACCGAGACATGTTGCTGGCCCCATGGGGAGAGTGCCTTTGTCACTCTGAGGCCAGTAACAAAGCCTGCACTGGGTGGAGATGCTAACACCTCCCCCAGGCAGGAATTGTCACACCTGGCGGTGAGCCTCAAAGGCTCACCTCCTTTGTGCCAACCCAGCAGGACACTCCAGCTAGTGGAGTTGCCCGCCCCCTCCGGCCAGGCCCCACTTTTGGCGGCAAGGCCGGAGAAGATAATGAGAAAAACAAGGAGGAGTCACTGGCCAGTCAGGACAGCCCCTAAGGTGTCCTGAGCTGAGGTGACTCTAACTTTTAGAAATCCTCCATCTTGCAGATGGAGGATTCCCCCAATAGGGTTAGGATTGTGACCCCCTCCCCTTGGGAGGAGGCACAAAGAGGGTGTACCCACCCTCAGGGCTAGTAGCCATTGGCTACTAACCCCCCAGACCTAAACACGCCCTTAAATTTAGTATTTAAGGGCTACCCTGAACCCTAGAAAATTAGATTCCTGCAACTACAAGAAGAAGGACTGCCCAGCTGAAAACCCCTGCAGCGGAAGACCAGAAGACGACAACTGCCTTGGCTCCAGAAACTCACCGGCCTGTCTCCTGCCTTCCAAAGATCCTGCTCCAGCGACGCCTTCCGAAGGGACCAGCGACCTCGACATCCTCTGAGGACTGCCCCTGCTTCGAAAAGACAAGAAACTCCAGAGGACAGCGGACCTGCTCCAAGAAAGGCTGCAACTTTGTTTCCAGCAGCTTTAAAGAACCCTGCAAGCTCCCCGCAAGAAGCGTGAGACTTGCAACACTGCACCCGGCGACCCCGACTCGGCTGGTGGAGACCCGACACCTCAGGAGGGACCCCAGGACTACTCTGATACTGTGAGTACCAAAACCTGTTCCCCCTGAGCCCCCACAGCGCCGCCTGCAGAGGGAATCCCGAGGCTTCCCCTGACCGCGACTCTTTGAATCCAAAGTCCCGACGCCTGGGAGAGACCCTGCACCCGCAGCCCCCAGGACCTGAAGGACCGGACTTTCACTGGAGAAGTGACCCCCAGGAGTCCCTCTCCCTTGCCCAAGTGGAGGTTTCCCCGAGGAACCCCCCCCTTGCCTGCCTGCAGCGCTGAAGAGATCCCGAGATCTCTCATAGACTAACATTGCGAACCCGACGCTTGTTTCTACACTGCACCCGGCCGCCCCCGCGCCGCTGAGGGTGAAATTTCTGTGTGGACTTGTGTCCCCCCCGGTGCCCTACAAAACCCCCCTGGTCTGCCCTCCGAAGACGCGGGTACTTACCTGCAAGCAGACCGGAACCGGGGCACCCCCTTCTCTCCATTCTAGCCTATGTGTTTTGGGCACCACTTTGAACTATGCACCTGACCGGCCCTGAGCTGCTGGTGTGGTGACTTTGGGGTTGCTCTGAACCCCCAACGGTGGGCTACCTTGGACCAAGAACTGAACCCTGTAAGTGTCTTACTTACCTGGTAAAACTAACCAAAACTTACCTCCCCTAGGAACTGTGAAAATTGCACTGTGTCCACTTTTAAAACAGCTATTTATGAATAACTTGAAAAGTATACATGCAATTTTGATGATTTGAAGTTCCTAAAGTACTTACCTGCAATACCTTTCGAATGAGATATTACATGTAAAATTTGAACCTGTGGTTCTTAAAATAAACTAAGAAAAGATATTTTTCTATACAAAAACCTATTGGCTGGATTTGTCTCTGAGTGTGTGTACCTCATTTATTGTCTATGTGTATGTACAACAAATGCTTAACACTACTCCTTGGATAAGCCTACTGCTCGACCACACTACCACAAAATAGAGCATTAGTATTATCTCTTTTTGCCACTATCTTACCTCTAAGGGGAACCCTTGGACTCTGTGCATGCTATTCCTTACTTTGAAATAGCACATACAGAGCCAACTTCCTACATTGGTGGATCAGCGGTGGGGTACAAGACTTTGCATTTGCTGGACTACTCAGCCAATACCTGATCACACGACAAATTCCAAAATTGTCATTAGAGATTGATTTTTGCAATTTGAAATTTTTCTAAATTCTTAAAAGTCCTGCTAGGGCCTTGTGTTAGATCCTGTTTAGCATTTCTTTTTAGAGTTTAAAAGTTTGTTAAAAGTTTGAAATTAGATTCTAGAAACAGTTTTAGATTCTTTAAAAAGCCTTCCAACTTTTAGCAAAATAATGTCTGATACAGAGATGAATGTGGTGGAACTCGACACCACACCTTACCTCCATCTTAAGATGAGGGAGCTAAGGTCTCTCTGTAATATAAAGAAAATAACCATTGGCTCCAGACCTACCAAAATTCAGCTCCAGGAGCTGTTGGCAGAGTTTGAAAAAGCCAACCCCTCTGAGGATGACTTCACAGAGGAAGAAATTAGTGACTTGGAGGGCAATTCCCCCCTTCCAGTCCTAAATAGGGAGACCAGGGCCTCTCAAGCCCTGTCTCCAAAAATGATAGTCAGAAATGTTGCTTCCCTCACAGGAGGGTCCAGCATTTCTGAAATCACTGAGGATGCTCTCAGTGAAGATGACCCCCTGTTAGCCAGGATGGTCAAAAGATTGGCTTTGGAAAAGCAGCTCCTAGCCATAGAAAGGGAAAGGAAAGAGATGGGCCTAGGTCCCATCGATGGTGGCAGCAACTTAAATAGGGTCAGAGATTCTCCTGACATCCTAAAAATCCCCAAAGGGATTGTAACAAAATATGAAGCTGGTGATGACATCACCAAATGGTTCACAGCTTTTGAGAGGGCTTGTGTAACCAGAAAAGTGAACAGATCTCACTGGGGTGCTCTCCTTTGGGAAATGTTCACTGGAAAGTGTAGGGATAGACTCCTCACACTCTCTGGAAAAGATGCAGAATCGTATGACCTCATGAAGGGTACCCTGATTGAGGGCTTTGGATTCTCCACTGAGGAGTATAGAATTAGATTCAGGGGGGCTCAAAAATCCTCGAGCCAGACCTGGGTTGATTTTGTAGACTACTCAGTAAAAACACTAGATGGTTGGTTAACTGGAAATGAAGTGTGTGACTATGTTGGGCTTTATAATTTGTTTATGAAAGAACACATTTTAAGTAACTGCTTCAATGAAAAGTTGCATCAGTATCTGGTAGACCTAGGTCCAATTTCTCCCCAAGAATTGGGAAAGAAGGCAGACCACTGGGTCAAGACTAGGGTAACCAAAACTTCCACTGGGGGTGACCAAAAGAAAGGGGTTACAAAAACTCCCCAGGAGAAAGTGGGTGACACTAGAAACAAAGAAAAAGAGTCCTCTGTAGGCCCCCAAAAACCAGAACAGGTGGGTGGGCCCCAAGACACAACCCAAAACAAAGGTGGGTACCAGGGTAAGAACTGGGATGCCACTAAGGCATGGTGCCACAACTGTAAACAGTCTGGGCACCACACCAAGGACACTTCTTGTCCCAAAAACAAACCCCAGAACAAAATTCCTGGGGTAACCAGTGTAGCCATGGGAGATGACTCCTCAGATGAGGAGGTCTTCCTAGCCTTCAACTGGAAACAGGGCCCAACAGGTGAGTTGGAGATTCCAGAGGGAAGTAGACACTTCCACCACCTACTGGTGAATGGAATCCCAACCACTGCCCTGAGAGACACTTGTGCCAGTCACACTATTGTGCATGACAGGCTGGTGCTCTCAAACCAGTACATCCCAGGTGAGACTGCCAGGGTAAGAGTTAGCCTAGACAGGGTCACTAAGAGGCCTGTGGCTTTAGTGCCCATAGAAGTGGGTGGCACTCTTAGCTGGAGAAGGGTAGTAGTCAGTACAGACCTCCCCCTTGATTGTCTCCTTGGAAATGACTACCCAGAGGTTAGTCAGAGCCCAAGAGAGAAACTGGTCCAGTGCCAGTCCTCTCCCAAGGATTCTGGAAGTCCTGCCTCTGCAGTAAATGCAAGCAGGCCCCAGAAGAAGAAGAAAAGAAAACAGAGTAGGAAGGGTGGACAACCTTTAGCCAAGGTTACAGCAAGCCAAGGAGATTTTGCTCCAGTAGGGGAGAACTCCAAAAATGGCCCTGATAAAGTCCAACCTGACCCACAAGAAGTCCTGGCTAGTCAGGCAACTGTTAAACCTGAGTGGGTGGCTCCTCAGCTAACAGAAGAAAGAGTGGAAGAAGGGTGTTTACTACAAGATGTGGTAACCCCCCACTCTAATACAGCAGACAGGCAACCTGAACCCAAAGAAGCCTGTAACTTAGCCCCTTCCCTTTTAGGTGAGGAGCTAAAGGCGTGGTTCTGGGCACTGACAGCTGTCAGTGGCCTCTGCTGGGTGTTAGCCTTTATGGCTGCACTGTCCTTAGCATGGTGGTCTGACCCCATGCCAAATGGCAAGTTAGGCCCCCTGACCCTATTGGTCATGGTGGGGTTACTCCAGCTCTGGGTAACCTCTCTGGGTAAGCTAGGGGTAACCCTGGCCAAGATAAGGTTAGCAGAGGTGGATACCTCTAAGACCAAAATAGAAAGAATGGGTGGAGACATTGAAGAGGCAGACAAGAGGCAATTCAGACTAGGTCCTATCACTGTGGAAGTAGGTCAGTTCCCCAAAGGGAATGACCTGAACAGAAGGATGTAAGGCAGAGTATGCCCTGCAACTAACCAGCCTATTTCCCCTACTCTTCCTCGCCTGACAGACTAGGAAGACTCTCCCAGCTTGGGCTGAGTCTCCTGGCCTGTGGGCTGGGGGGGGCTTGTGTAAAGAAATGGCTCCCTGTTGCAGTTACCCCCCACTTTTTGCCTGATACTGATGCTGACTTGACTGAGAAGAGTGCTGGGACCCTGCTAACCAGGCCCCAGCACCAGTGTTCCTTCACCTAAAATGTACCATTGTATCCACAATTGGCACACCCTGGCACTCAGATAAGTCCCTTGTAACTGGTACTTCTAGTACCAAGGGCCCTGATGCCAAGGAAGGTCTCTAAGGGCTGCAGCATGTCTTATGCCACCCTAGAGACCCCTCACTCAGCACAGACACACTGCTTACAAGCCTGTGTGTGCTAGTGAGAACAAAATGAGTAAGTCGACATGGCACTCCCCTCAGGGTGCCATGCCAGCCTCTCACTGCCTATGCAGTATAGGTAAGACACCCCTCTAGCAGGCCTTACAGCCCTAAGGCAGGGTGCACTATACCATAGGTGAGGGTACCAGTGCATGAGCATGGTACCCCTACAGTGTCTAAACAAAACCTTAGACATTGTAAGTGCAGGGTAGCCATAAGAGTATATGGTCTGGGAGTCTGTCAAACACGAACTCCACAGCACCATAATGGCTACACTGAAAACTGGGAAGTTTGGTATCAAACTTCTCAGCACAATAAATGCACACTGATGCCAGTGTACATTTTATTGTAAAATACACCCCAGAGGGCACCTTAGAGGTGCCCCCTGAAACTTAACCGACTATCTGTGTAGGCTGACTAGTTTTAGCAGCCTGCCACAAACCGAGACATGTTGCTGGCCCCATGGGGAGAGTGCCTTTGTCACTCTGAGGCCAGTAACAAAGCCTGCACTGGGTGGAGATGCTAACACCTCCCCCAGGCAGGAATTGTCACACCTGGCGGTGAGCCTCAAAGGCTCACCTCCTTTGTGCCAACCCAGCAGGACACTCCAGCTAGTGGAGTTGCCCGCCCCCTCCGGCCAGGCCCCACTTTTGGCGGCAAGGCCGGAGAAGATAATGAGAAAAACAAGGAGGAGTCACTGGCCAGTCAGGACAGCCCCTAAGGTGTCCTGAGCTGAGGTGACTCTAACTTTTAGAAATCCTCCATCTTGCAGATGGAGGATTCCCCCAATAGGGTTAGGATTGTGACCCCCTCCCCTTGGGAGGAGGCACAAAGAGGGTGTACCCACCCTCAGGGCTAGTAGCCATTGGCTACTAACCCCCCAGACCTAAACACGCCCTTAAATTTAGTATTTAAGGGCTACCCTGAACCCTAGAAAATTAGATTCCTGCAACTACAAGAAGAAGGACTGCCCAGCTGAAAACCCCTGCAGCGGAAGACCAGAAGACGACAACTGCCTTGGCTCCAGAAACTCACCGGCCTGTCTCCTGCCTTCCAAAGATCCTGCTCCAGCGACGCCTTCCGAAGGGACCAGCGACCTCGACATCCTCTGAGGACTGCCCCTGCTTCGAAAAGACAAGAAACTCCCGAGGACAGCGGACCTGCTCCAAGAAAGGCTGCAACTTTGTTTCCAGCAGCTTTAAAGAACCCTGCAAGCTCCCCGCAAGAAGCGTGAGACTTGCAACACTGCACCCGGCGACCCCGACTCGGCTGGTGGAGACCCGACACCTCAGGAGGGACCCCAGGACTACTCTGATACTCTGAGTACCAAAACCTGTTCCCCCTGAGCCCCCACAGCGCCGCCTGCAGAGGGAATCCCGAGGCTTCCCCTGACCGCGACTCTTTGAATCCAAAGTCCCGACGCCTGGGAGAGACCCTGCACCCGCAGCCCCCAGGACCTGAAGGACCGGACTTTCACTGGAGAAGTGACCCCCAGGAGTCCCTCTCCCTTGCCCAAGTGGAGGTTTCCCCGAGGAACCCCCCCCTTGCCTGCCTGCAGCGCTGAAGAGATCCCGAGATCTCTCATAGACTAACATTGCGAACCCGACGCTTGTTTCTACACTGCACCCGGCCGCCCCCGCGCCGCTGAGGGTGAAATTTCTGTGTGGACTTGTGTCCCCCCCGGTGCCCTACAAAACCCCCCTGGTCTGCCCTCCGAAGACGCGGGTACTTACCTGCAAGCAGACCGGAACCGGGGCACCCCCTTCTCTCCATTCTAGCCTATGTGTTTTGGGCACCACTTTGAACTATGCACCTGACCGGCCCTGAGCTGCTGGTGTGGTGACTTTGGGGTTGCTCTGAACCCCCAACGGTGGGCTACCTTGGACCAAGAACTGAACCCTGTAAGTGTCTTACTTACCTGGTAAAACTAACCAAAACTTACCTCCCCTAGGAACTGTGAAAATTGCACTGTGTCCACTTTTAAAACAGCTATTTATGAATAACTTGAAAAGTATACATGCAATTTTGATGATTTGAAGTTCCTAAAGTACTTACCTGCAATACCTTTCGAATGAGATATTACATGTAAAATTTGAACCTGTGGTTCTTAAAATAAACTAAGAAAATATATTTTTCTATACAAAAACCTATTGGCTGGATTTGTCTCTGAGTGTGTGTACCTCATTTATTGTCTATGTGTATGTACAACAAATGCTTAACACTACTCCTTGGATAAGCCTACTGCTCGACCACACTACCACAAAATAGAGCATTAGTATTATCTCTTTTTGCCACTATCTTACCTCTAAGGGGAACCCTTGGACTCTGTGCATGCTATTCCTTACTTTGAAATAGCACATACAGAGCCAACTTCCTACAGGTACTGTTAGAAATGGAGTCTCTAGTTGGCAGAGGTATAAACCCTTGTGTAAATAGGGATCACAATCCCAGTCAAGGTAAGTCACACACAATCCAAATTATCCTGTGCCCACCCTCTGGTAGCATTGCATGGAGCAGTCAGGATTAACTTAGAAGGCAATGTGTAAAGTATTTGTGCCATAAATCATGCAATACCACAGTGAGAACACAACAGAAAGACACCACACAGGTATGCACAAATATAAGATATTTATCTGATTAAATTAAGTTCAAAACGATCAAGATTTGATAATCACAAGTTGAAATATCACTTTTGTAATTATGAGAAGACTCTTTAGTTCTTAAAAGCAACAATTGTCTCTTGCATGCAAAAACTACCTGGTTTGCGTCTAAATGATACGCACGAAGACCACAGAGGAGGAGATGTGTGGAAAAAGGTAGGTGTGTGTTGGTTTTCCAGGTGCACACAGGCGATGCGTTGATTCTGTTCCATACGGCAAGGGCTTTGCATCGAAATCTGGCACGCAGGCTTGAATCCTCTTTGCGATGCGGGGTCTTTTGATGCCCAGGGACGATGCATGGAAATCCTTGGCGTGCGGGACGAAGTCACAGCGGTTGCGTCGATCCAGTGGGTCATGGGGTGAAATTTCTGCTGCATGCCTGGCTCTGCTTCGATTCCTCTTGCAGGAAGTCGGCCTGCGTTGTTCCGGCTCAGCAATGCGTCAATCTGGTGGGCTGTGCCTTGAAGTTCCGGTCGCATCGTTAGCGCTTGGTCTATTTCCACTTGCGGAGCTAGGCTGCATCATCCCAGTTCGGTGATGCAGTGATTTTCTCACTGCTGGACAGACTGTACATCGATTCCGGCAGGCTGTGTGTCGATTCTCGCTGCAACAGGAGTTTCCTTGCAGAGATAAAGTCTTTTTGGCCCTGAGACTTCAGGAACAGGAGGCAAGCTCAATCAAAGCCCTTGTAGAGCACTTCTCAGCAGAGCCAGAGGCCAGCAAGGCAGCAGGACAACAGCAAGGCAGCAGTCCTTTACAGCAAACCAGTCCAGGTGAGTCCACTGGGTAGCCAGGCAGCTTCTCTTGTCAGGTTGCAGGTTCTGCTGCAGAGTGTCTGTCCCAGGAAGTGTCCAAGTTGGTAGGGTCAGGGACCTAGTTTATATACCCAAAAGTGACTTTGAAGTGGGGGAAACTTCAAAGAGCGGGTTTGAAGTGCAGTAGGTCCCCTTTCAGTACAACCCTGTCTGACAGGGTCCCAGGAGGGGGTTTGAAAGTCCATTGTGTGAGGGCAAGCCACTGTCCTTTGAAATGTAAGTGTCAGGCCCTCTACCCTTCCAGCCCACGAAGACCCATTCAGTATGCAGATGCGTGCAAGTGTGACTGAGCATCCTGTATTTGTGGTTGTCTGGATGCAATGCACAAGGGAGCTGTCAACCACCCCAGCCCAGATGTGGATTGGAGACAGGCTGTAAGGCACAGAAGGATTTAAGTGCAGAGAAGTGCTCACTTTCTAAAAGTAGCATTTTTAAAATAGTAAGGTAAAATCCAGATTCACCAATCAGCAGGACTTTGTATTATCATTCTGGCCATACTAAATATGACCTGTTTACCCCTTTCTAATCAGAATCTACCACTCAAACAGTTTGTGAGGGTAGCCTTAATGTTAGCCTATGAGTAGGCCTCACAGCAGTGGAAAATGAATTTAGGAGTTTTTGAATAGCAGGACACATAAAACACACAGCTATATGTCCTGCCTTTTACCTACACAGCACTCTGCCCTCTGGGCTACCTAGGTCCTATCTTAGGGGTGACTTATATGTAGAAAAAGAGGAGTTTAAGGCTTGGCAAGTACTTTCAAATGCCAAGTCGAAGTGGCAGTGAAACTGCACACACAGGCCTTGCAATGGCAGGCCTGAAACATAGTTAAGGGGCTACTTATGTAGGTGGCACAATCAGTGCTGCAGGCCCACTAGTAGTGTTTAATTTACAGGCCCTGGGCACATGCAGTGCACTTTACTAGGTACTTACAAATAAAGTAAATGTGCCAATTGGGTATGAGCCAATGTCACCATGTTTTAAGGGAGAGAGCATATGCACTTTAGCACTTTAGCAAAAAGTTGGGGGTCACCACCCTAAGGCTGTCAGGTCTAACATGTGTCCCCCCCAGCTGAAAGTGGAGATGGCTACCCAACCATCTGGTAGCTCTCATCGCTAAGGCGGAAGTATGTGGAGAGACCATCAGTATTGGTGTGGTCAGTCCCCGTGCGATGCGCCACCATAAAGTCCATCCCCTGTAGGGAAATAGACCACCTCG
Organism: Pleurodeles waltl; assembly: GCF_031143425.1. Lineage (NCBI taxonomy): Eukaryota > Metazoa > Chordata > Amphibia > Caudata > Salamandridae > Pleurodeles > Pleurodeles waltl. Next base: position 914,687,771 of record NC_090446.1, read on the forward strand.
AGAGTTTAGGATTTTCACCCCTCATCTTCATGAGCCATCTGAGGGGTCTTTGGTCTGTCTGAACCAGGAAGTGAGTCCCAAACAGGTATGATCTCAGCTTCTTCAGTGCCCAGACCACAGCACATGCTTCTCTTTCTATAGCACTCCACCTCTGTTCCCGTGGTAATAGTCTTCTGCTAATAAAGACTACCGGTTGGTCTAGGCCCTTCTCATTCAGCTGTGCTAGGACCGCTTGTGTGTCACTAATGTAAATAAATGCACTTTTAGCTTCATGCAGTTGCGTCTACTGTCTTTGTTCCAAAACGAGTGTGGGCATGATGTAATAATATTAAGCCAGGGTTTATCACTGCATTTCTCTGTGTTTTGTTTTATATTTCCTGTTTCTGCACCTGACTTTCTCCTGTCTGTACCTTTTTTCTGCTCTCTTTTTTCGTAAGCTTTCCCTTGCCCCCTTTTACATGTCTTGCTGTGTAGTACTAAGAGGTGAAAAGATTTTTGGTAAGGTAAAGAGGATTGCACAGCCAGGCCCAAGTAGTATCCTAGTCACCAAACATGTTTGTGGCTTTCTTGATCAAACAGTCAAAAAGTACAGGGGCGGGAAAGAGTGGTCATCATGGTCATGGACACCCAATGTTGTCTTAGGCTGGCAGTTTCCATGACAGTGCAGCATGGCAGGAATGAGATCCCACAACCAATACCATATGCCTTTTCCATTCCCTTCTACCCTCTATCCATTCGTAGCCTTACCTCATACATTTCCCTTATTTCTGAATCCTAATACTGATTCCAATCCATCCATTAGGAAAACGCATTTTTGGTTAACTCAGTGGCTACCTGGTTTGTAAAAATGTTGTCAAGCAACAAGAACACAAACCTCCCAGAGTGATTACTTTCAATAGAAGAAGATACAGATAGATAGCTAACCTAACTGTAGCGATGTATTAATGGCGTACCTGGTGCAAAATAACACTTAAGTGGCTATCTGATGTCTACGATGCGTGCATTATGTTTTTCACCATTACGAATTGACTGTTCCAATATGTTTCCTCCAATCAATCAATGTGACTAAGAATCCAAAAGAGTAGTACATGATCAGTGACACCATGCCATTCCATTGCTAAACTTCTACCTAGCCCAATTCCTATACCTTCCCTGTATGTGGACTAATTTTCCTCACTGCCAAGTGAAGGTATTTCTCAAAAATAATCTTTGTTAGAGGCCTGGGTGTAATGTGGGATTGAGTGCCTGATTTAGAGTTTGGCAGATGGATACTCTGTGACAAACAAAATATCCTGTTTGCTTCACTACATTTTATCATATTCTTCTATGCACTGTCTTCTGTAATATAGTGGATGGGATGTCTGCTATCCACCAAGTGTGACCCATCGGTAAGACTCTATCAGTCTAAGCCTATAATAGCCTACGCTTGGACTTAGGGTAGTAGAATTGAGGAGGGATTTGGAGAAGAGTAGGACCATTGGAATTATAAGTTCATAACATGATAAAGTTGGGCTGCCCCAAAAGCATGATGGAGAGTAAGACGACCCACCAGCATGGCTATATTAATGTTGCATAGTCAAGTTTTAATTATGTAGCATCTGAGATACATACATATCTGAAAATGCCTTGCTCATTAATGGCAGATGATTCATTTTAGTGCACAAAATGTGTGTTCAGTTTCACAAAAAAATCCTTTACAAAAATCACGTTTTGATTATATTGGTGCTGTGGCTTAATTATTTGTGGCAGCCAGTGCTGTTATTGGTTTGCTAGCTTTGACGTGATGCCTGGGTGGGGAAAACTCGGCCAAGGCTGTGTGTCCTGTATTATGCAGTATCATCAATCATCACATCCAAATTTAATTGCAATGGCCCTAGGAGACCAGCAATTTTCTGCTACTGTACAGTCACTGTGCCACTGTAGACAGTATTAACAAGTGTTTGAGCTGAGCGTCACATTTCCTGTTTTTATATTTAGTTCTTCTTACTTTCTGGCAACAGGCAGCAACAAATGCTAGCCCCAGTATGGCAGGAGATAGCTGCCTGGCTGCTGCAGCAGAGGTTGCTGGCAGAGGCTGTGGAGTATCGCAAGCAGTTGGACCTGGAGGAAGAAGAAGAGGAGGCACAGGCTAGTTCCTTGGTCCGCCAGCCAGGCCCACCTCTAACCCAGCTATACCACCACTGCTGCCAACTGCCACCCATACCACCACCAGCCTCCCCTCCCGGGACTCAACATCACGCTTCCTCCACCGCGTCCTACAAGAGCTAGAGCTCCTCAGCTGTGAGACAGCCCAGCTGTGGTGCAAGGTGGCACTGCTCCAGCATGGGCAGCAGAACGTGGCATGGGAAATGGATGCCCTCAACTCCCTTTTTTTTTTTTTTTTTTTATTTTGCTGGGAAGACATGTTGTGGGTGGAGAGGGAGGAAAGAGCAGCATGTTGGAGAAATGGTTTTGGACATTGAATTTTTAACTTTTGGGGCATTTTTTAGATTGCGGACGGGGTTGGCCCATTGTGGGTCGAGAGGGTGGGTACTACTAAAAATAAATGGGCTTTACTTCTTCTTTTTTGTCATCATCATAATCTGTCTTTCCTTTGCTAGTTGACATAGTAAGACATTGTTGAGTGTTGACACAAGATGGCGACAATGACCTGCCTTCTGAAATTGTCACACATTATGTATTGACTTTTCCCCCTAGACTTTTCCTAAGAAATATCCCTTGCCATGCATATATTCTTCAGTAGGTTGCTTACCTTTTCCTGCAGTTCAGTAATTAATTACATCCCACCACCACAGTGGAACAGTCCGGGAACAGAATAGTGGATAATTATTTATTTTTTACTTGACAAGGGTTTGCAGCCCCTAGCCACCAATCAATTATGCAGTATGATATAGTAGCAGTTGTAGTAACTGCCCTTGTACTACCATTTGTATCTAGTTGCCCAGTAAGGTGTCCACCAACATGCACAAAAATGTAATATTATTATCTCTCCTTCCACAAGACAACTTCACTACTATGTTATAAAGTAGTTCTTCAAGTTCTTACCTGGACTGATTAAGAGATGGTACCTCTCTCAATCTTCCCACACCTTATTGCAGGGTTTCCCAAAATTGCCTTTTTATTAATGGTGGTAGTATTAGTGTTCTTGTGCTAACAGGGAAGACATCACAGAGCGAGGTCACACTCATGAATGAGGTGAACTCCAACTGTCAGATTATTCAGAAAAATTATTTGTCACAGGCAACTAGACTGAAAGAAAACACAGAGCGAGTGGGTTATCAAAGACTGAGAACAGACCACCATGACAAAAAACCCTTATTACAAAAACTAGCAGTAGTAATTTCTAAGCTATCCAGGGTCTAATTTATAAAAAAAGAATAAAACTAAACATACAAATCCTCTAGTCAGGAGTCAGGACGAGAAGGTTAGGTTACTCCATGTTGCATAGATTTTGTAAGTAACACAGGGAGAGTCTGATTCACAAAGGTAAAGTTACACTTGGTGTTAGTTTATTGACCTCTGCAGTGTAGGCTTACGACTAGTAACTTTTCCATCAGTAACTTTACAATTAGTAACTTTGCAAGCAGTAAGTAATTCCTATAAGTTTAAAAGGAGTTACTACTACTAGTTAGTTACTATTCACAAGGTTACTACTTGTAAGGGTAAATTTCTGGTACTTCATTAAATTGCAAGGGTGAACTTACAGCAAAAGTGCAATTTTACCTTTGTGAACCAGGCCAAATACTAGTGCACACTACTACTACCTATAATGAAACACTGGAACAGACATTGTTTTGACTCTACACTGTGTTATCCCTTTCACGCCTGAGTGGATACGTGGGGCTGGCAGTGGCTATTGTTCAGGTAACAACCACAGTGAGTTGGTATCGCTTTCACCACATCCATCCCATCAAGTGTGTGATCCATTTATGGTGTAAATATGTCACACCTCAAATATATCACACAGCCTTTGGGAAGCAGGTTAGGGGTTTGATGAATAGGTGGAAACATGTGACAAAGACAAATTGTACACAACAACAATATTCATCAGGTCAGTGAGCAGCACATTATCATCATCAAATCTGTTGTGGAAAGAAAATAAAGAATGATACAGTTCACTTAAATGCATTGCAAACAATTCTTCTGCCCAGAGACCCAAGTTATTATCTAATTGTTCTATCATCTGGTTTGAAAAATACAAATTACAGAGGAGTGAACCCACACACTTCTACAAATTATGATTATTAAAAGAAAAATTATACTGCATATAAATTCCAAATTAAACAGTGCATCTGCATTCTTCCCAGAATGTTCGTCTTAGGTGCATGGCTGAACTGGTCCAGTAAGGTAAACAGAAGTGCTCTGAAGACTTTGTACAGAGGAAGAGAAGGCCTGCTGATTGTAAAACAGTAAATGTTGATATTGTAGAGTCAATGAGGAGGTATACTTCATGAGGAGTGAACCAAGAGACAGTGCAAGAGTATAGGCTGCTGCAGTGCAATCTTATGATGGCTCATCTGTGATTAACTTAGATGTGAGAACAATTTCACAACCAATCCCAAAAAAGTAGCTACATGTACCTGGCTGATCAGTCTCACAACTGTCATAACATTTCCCTGAATACATTAATTATGTGACATGTCTGTCTCCAGTCACAGCCCCTAAACACAACCACTTCATTAGAGGAGTTTGACATTTGAGCCAGCACACTACTCAGCATTTCTCAAATTAACACACTTCTCTCCAGTCAACAGGGCTTAGTAAGCCTCTGAGTCATGTTTGTTTCAGGTGGAGGTAGATAACTTCCTTTTTCTAGTTGGTCAGATAGTCCTGCCATGAGCCCTCAATCTGACTCTGAGTCTTGACTCTGCCCGACTCCTGAGTCCTCCTGGCCCAAAAGAGATTGCAAGAGATAGACCTGTAGTGCCCCTCAGTTGAAGAACAAGAAGAACAAAAGAATTTGAGCATTTTATATACATTTGTATTTGTTAACTAAACTGAGTAGTCTGGTCTCTGAAGAACCTGAACAAAAACAGCAAGTAGTGGACGGTGCAAGTAAATATAGCTAAGTGTGAAAGTGTCATTCACCTTCAGCCAGAATAACCCATCAGCCCCCAAACATTTCAAACCGTTGAAATCAAGCTTACAAATATTAGTTGAACAACACCCTCACTGTCTGCCACCACATGAATCATCATCACTCACAATCACTCAATATTTATCATTTTTTGGTGCAATAGTTACTTGTTCCAATCCAAGCACAGTAGTACACATTTGTCTATTATAACTCCTCTTTTTCCATGGAAACAACACAGTAACAGTCTTGTAAATTAATGATCTTTTCTGGGGCAGCCCAGCTAGGGAATGAAAAAAAGAAGGATAGGGATGGGACAGAGGCAGGTATTGTCTTTATATCCTTCAAGCAAATGGGGAGGCTTCTTCTGTGCACACTGGTCCAACTCCAATCCAGCCATACATGTGAATAAATGGTGGGGCTGCATAAGTCAGACACCAAATAGTTCCTCTAGCTATATCCATTTTTCTTTAGCAGAGCAGTTTGATGATAATGTGAATGTTCTATTGTGGCCTACTCAGTCAGGGAAGTAGAGTTTGTCCTTAAACTCAGGGGATTTACCCAGAAGTTACTCAGCTAACACAATTGAGTCTGACCAATCCCTTTCATCCTCCTGTACTCTTTCAGGAACAGTGTAATCTTGTAGTATGAAGTATTGGTTCATTTTAATCATGATCAGTCTTTCCATCTTTTTTAGGAGAGGGAGTGGTCTTTCTGATTGAAACAACTTCAACAGCTGCACTGAACACACACTCAGCAGATACACTGGCCACCACGCAAGCAGATACTTTATTGCCCGTCTGCTGAGCTCTGGCCATTGGTGCACCTTTCCATACCATTAAACCAACAGGTTTTGATCCAGGTAGACCTTTTTTGGGTCATCGAGATAGCATTGGACCAGCCTCTAAATGGCCATTTTTGCTGCCACTTGCACAACCTCTGTTGCCTTCGCCTGTGCACTTGACTTACACCCTGCCACCTGAAACCATGCAATTGCAGAAGTTGGATCTGATTCTTTTATTGCTGGTGTTGTTGCAGCTGTTGTTGTTGCTGTTGTTGCTGGTTTTTGCTGCTGTGAGATAACAGCTCTGTCCTCTCCGAAGGTTAGAGGCTGCATGACAGAATTTCTGCCCGGGACTCTATCTTCCAGCCATTCTTCTTCCAGGTCTCTCGCTTGCTCAACAATCCATGTCTTGTTAGTGAAACATCCCCTTCTGAAAAAGAAATGAAAGTGGAAAGTATTTTTTGTACCTTGGATCAATCATTCTAGTGCAGTGGTTCCCAACCTTTTCACTTCTGTGGACACCCATTTTATCAATACTGGAGCCCGGGGACCCCCACTGAATCATTATTGGAACCGGGGGACCCCCACTGAGTCAGTACTGATAGCTGGGACCTAATATTATTACATTTTTTAAGCTGCCGCGGACCCCCTGACGAGGCTTCGCGGACCCCCAGGGGTCCGCGGCCCACAGGTTGGGAACCACTGTTCTAGTGCACATGTTTTCTTTGGAGGACATGTTCTCTCTTTACGGCCTTGGATTAACAGCCATGTGAAGGGTTAAGCTCTGAACCAACCATATGCAAAGGTTTCTCTGGAGTTAATATTGAATTGGGCCAGTGAAAGACAAATAAAGATAAGGAAAATAACACACCTCAGAGTAGGTTCTGAGAGTCCTTCTTTATACAAACAGACAGACTGGCAAAACTAATTACTCAAAACATTCTCTTATTTCTCAATTCTTTTTCCTTATATTGCTTATCATAATTATTCATGGTACATCGTACTCATATAACAATAATGTCAGAAAATATTATCAACATTACACAATTAGAAAGACCTTCTCTCACCTTAACAATCTAAAATACTTCTCACTCCTCCATCTCAAACATACCATTCATCTCATTGCTCACACTGTATACTTTAAAATAGTGCAATACCACATCCTACTGAACAGTCGTAACATAGCGCGTAAAGGGTAACAAAATGTAATCCAAAAAGATTTAAAAAATAAAATAACTTTTGACATCAACGCATTTTATGCAACTTATTACGATAGAATGAATCTCTGTTTCTTCATATCATCCAGATCCTTTTGGCATATATACTTCTTTACATTTATTTTGCCCACCTGTATCTCACAGAGTTGTTTATGCTGCTGATGCACATTTCAGTGTGAAGTGGTCACTTGATCACACACCTTCTTCAGGGCACACTGCTGGTGGACCAACACATAAACAATCCAACGAAGGGTAAAGGAAAGTAAATGGCAGCAGCCCCACAGTTCTGGACCAACTCATACACTTCCTCGCTCACAATGGCAAACCTTTGTGACACCTTTTTTAAGTGGTCCTGTAGCAGATGCAACAATGGGATAGCTTGGTTCTCCTTGCTGACTTCCCATGTAAAAACCTCAAAAGGAGCAACGTTTGAGTCAGGCATTTGACTAGGCCCCATTTATCCATCTCCATGACTATGCTTTTCCCAGTTGCATCCCCTCCTCTTTGAAGGACATAATCAATGATTGGTCTGTACATCTCAAGCAGACATTGCAACATGTAGTAGGTTGAGTTCCAACTAGTTTGTACCTATTGCAGGAGGGCTTTAACAGGTACTCTGTTACCACACTGAATGATCCTCAACTGCTCCTAGGCTTCAAAAGAATGACTGAAATGAGTGACAATTCTTTTGCAGGTTGCAAGTATGCTGCTGACTATGGCCCTCATTACAATCCTGGCGGTCAGTGATAAAGTGGCGTTAATACTGCCAACATGCCGGCAGTAATTAGCAGCATATTGTGACCGCGGCAAAATCAGCTCAGACAGACAGCCACTTTAACACACCGACCACCAGGGTGGAAACAACAGGCACCACAGTGGTAATCTCCTACAGCCAGGCTGAAGACAATATTCCGGCCACTGTATTAAGACATGCTAATCCGCCACTTTTTCCAGGGCGGTACCAACAATATCAAAAGCCTGGCGGAAACACTGCATATAGGGAAACAACTCACCTGTGGAGACTCTGGGAAGAACCATGCTGCCATGGAGCCCGAGTTGCATGTCTTCCACATGCTCTTCTTCATGCTGTTCCACTACGAACACCAACGATGGCGAAGACGACCACAGTGAGTACAGACACCTAACACCCCCAACACTATACACACAAGCAGATGTAGTAACATAACATATTGACAACTTACCCCTCAGGAATAATGCAAGGACAGCTCCAATAGATTAAAGTGAGTGTATTAAGATTAATATTGTAGTAATAAGTGCATCCAAATAAAAAAGTATACACATATGTTCAAATCAAGGGACACTGCCCAGTCCTCAATGTTTGTGGGCCACAGGGCCACATCACAAAGTCCAAGGCCCCACCTCACTCCTGTAACAACATGGAAAGAATACTGCAGGGGCACCAGGTCGAACATAGGCAGGCACCTCAGGGGGATGGGGAATGGTGGGGCACTTGAGCTGGAAGATGGTACAACGCCACTGATATTGGAGGGGGCAACATACCTATTGCTCTGTCCTGGGGAGTGCAAGGTCACAGTCTCTCAAGTGAATGACTTCTCCACTGGCTCTGGAGAGGGGCAATATGCCCATTGCTTACTCTGTCCTAGGGAGTGCAAGGCCACAGTCTCTCTAGTGGATGACTTCTCCACTGGCTCTGCAGGGGGCAACATGCCCATTGCTCTGTCCTGGGGAGTGCAAGGCCACAGTCTCTCGAGTGGATGACTTCTCCACTGGTTCTGGAGGGGACATTGTGCCCAGTGAGCTTCATCTTGGGGAGGATGGGTGAGTGGATGACTTCTCCCCTGGTTCTGGAGGGGGCATCGTGCCCAGTGAGCTTCATCCTGGGGAGGATGGGGTGAGTGGATGGCTTCTCCACTAGTTCTGGAGGGGGCATCGTGCCCAGTGATGCAGATCTTGGGGAGTGCAAGGTCACAATCTCTAAGCTGGGTGTCATACCCACAGGATTTGCAGTGGTCAGGCCGCACAATACCCCGTGGATGCAGGACTACACACTGTACGCTAGCGGAGACGGCAGTTCAGTGGTGGCAGTGGTGGTGGTGCTGCTGCTGCTGGTAGTGGTGGGTGTAGGCTCCAGCCCATCCCCTTCAGTCTCGGAGGGCTGCCCACTGGGGCTGCTGGTGGTGGTGGCGGTGCTGCTGGTGGTGGTGGGGAAGCTCCAGCCCATCCCCTGCAGCCTCGGACGGCTGCCCACTGGGGCTGCTGCTGCTGGTGGTGGTGGGGGGTGGCTCCAGCTCATCCCCTACAGCCTCGGATGGCTGCACCACCATGGTTGGTGGTGGGGGCTCCGACTGAGTCCCCGCACCAGGCCCCTTGTCCTTACTGCCTGCTGTTGCAGGCCCCTTGCCCTTCCTGTCAGCAGCTGGGGATGGATCCTAGCCGTTCCTTCCTGCAGCTGGGGCTGTCTCCTTGCCCTTCCTTCCTGCAGCTGGGGCTGGCTCCTTGCCCTTTCTTCCTGCAGCTGGAGCTGGCTTCTTGCCCTTCCCTGAAGCACTTGGAGCAGGCATCCTTTCCATCTTGCTGGCTGGTGGCCGGGATCCTTTCCCACTTGGAGTTGCTAGGGACACTACTGTGCCCGTGGACTGGGTGGCTGAGGTGCTTGCCTGGGTTTTGACCACCCTGGCCTAATGTGAGGTACGGGGGGGAGAGGTAGGGAACAGGTCAATTTTGGAGAGGAAAAGCTTCTTAGGGACATTGGGGTGGGAAGAGGGATAAGGTTTGGGACTTGAGGAAGACGGAGTGGTTGTAGGAGGTGTCAGTCTACTGTGTTTGGGTACAGGTGCATGGTCTGGATGCTGTTGTGAGGTGGATGGCTGTTGGGTATCTGAGTGCTTGCGTTTGTGTAATTTGGGAGGAGGGGACACAGATACAGTGGGAGAGGACATAGGGGACTTGTGCATGGATGTGGGGGTGGTGACCGCCAGTGAGGGGTGTGTACTGATAAGTGTGCTGGTGATGGTGATAATGGATGAGGATGTAGTGCATGCAGGTGTGAGTGGAGATGCTACTGGGAGGGAGGTGGAGGACGTGGAGTATGGGGCTATAGTGGAGGCAATGGATGTTGGTATGTCTGCATCTGGATGGTGTTTGTGTGAGTGCTTGTGGGATGATGTGTGGCGCTTGTGTTTGCCATGTCCACTCTTGTGTGTTGTCCTGTGTGCATGCTTGTCTGCCTGTGTGCTTGGGATAGGTTGGGATTGAGGGGAATGGGACTGTGTGGAGGAAGTTGGAGGGGGGAGGGTGGAAACAGGGACAATGGCTGCCATCAGAGAGGAGGCCAGAGCCTGGATTGATCTTTGTGCGGCCACCAAGCCAGTGTGAATGCCCTCCAGAAATGCATTGGTCTGTTGCATTTGGGCTGCCAGCCCCTGGATGGAATCCACAATGGTTGACTGCCCAACAGAGATGGATCGCAGGAGGTCAATAGCCTCCTCACTGAGAGCAGCAGGGCTGACTGGGGCAGGACCTGAGGTGCCAGGGGTGAAGGAGATGCCCACCATCCTGGATGAGCGGGCATGGGAAACTCGCTGAGGGGTTGGTGGGAGGGCGGTGCTGGTACGGGGTGACGGCTGTACCTGCAGCTGTGGTAGTTTCAGAGGTGTCCCCACCACCAGGGAGCTTCCATCGGAGGAGGTATCTGTGTCTGAACTGTCCCCTCTGTGGTGCTCCCCTCGCCCTCCGTCCCACTGGTGCCCTCACCGTCGGTGGATTCGGCCTCCTGGGTCCTGTGGGATGCAGCTCCCTCCATTGCCAGTGACTCTGCTCCTCTGCTCCTCTGCTAGATGATGCTAATGCACATAAGGACAGGGTGACAAAACAAAAAGGGGGGGAAGAGGCAAAATATACACATGGTCAGTGGCGGCACAAACACCACTGTTGGTGTGCATAACACACAGGGAACAGTCCTACTTACCGGGCAATGCACTTCCAGTCACAATGATAGTCACCAGCCCATGGATTGGGACACCTAACGCCAATTGCAGCATACCTGAGACCCACAGACCCCTGCCCAGTAGTGGATGCCTTCTAGCTTGGTTGGAGGACCTTCAAATTAGAATCCTGCCCAACATGGGACCTACTCTACAATGTCAGGCCTGGCCTAGGGGCACCCACAAGGCCCACAACCCCAACCCGGATACCACCCCACCAAGCATAATTTGTAATGAAGGGCACTGTACTCACCCCCTTGTTGCCGCTGTGATGCCCATCCAGCTCCGGATTGGCCACTGCCAGTATGCGGGCCATCGGGGGGGCAGGTTTCGACGGGTACCCCTTCCTCATTGGGAAGCCATGTCCAGCTCGGCCTCCGCCGTCTTCCGTGCTCAACGTCTCAGGTGGTCCCATAGTTTCCGACAGTAGGTGCTCCACCTGCCGTAGACCCCCAGAGTCCGCACGACCTTGGCGATGTCATGCCATATACCCTTCTTTTGATGGCCCCTGACCTGCAGAGAAATACACACAGGGAAAGGTATTAGTCCGACCACCCTGCCTGTTAAACTTATGGCCCACCATGCCCCTTCCCATCCCCATTAGCACAGACATGGCCCAGCATACATACTGCACGCTGCCCAGGGCCCATCCACCAACCCCCTCCTACACGAGGCCTTCACACACAGCATTCCATGCATTCATGGCCCATGATTCATACTCACGGTGTACTTGCCTGCTGGTCTGGAGGTCCATACAGCAATCTGTACTGGGGTAGGACCCCATCCACCTGTCTCTCCAACTCCGCCGAGGAGAAGGCAGGTGCCCTTTCCCCAGTCACACGAGCCATGGTCGGTTCCAGACACAGGTCACAGCAGCACATGCAGTGTAGGTCCTCTCCTGTTAAAGGTGAGGTAGTAAGTGAGTGAACAGATCGAAAATGACGGTCACGTCCGCGGCGGTGCGTACCATCACCACTGGCATACATCACCATTGGCCACTGTACCCCATAGGGCACAGTGACAACCAATGAGGAGTTGCACAGCGGTTCTTGACCGCCTCCCGCAACGGCGCACAATGTCAGCGGAATTACCTCACTTCCACCTGTCCCTCCATACTGTACAGGCAAATGCCATTTCAGGGGGGGTGCAGACCATGGATCCTAACTGCGTCACATTACACAAATTCACATTTTGGACCTATCACACCTAAATAATGTAACAATCACAATATGCATAGAACTGTAGTGGTTGCTATGTACAGGTAATGACCAGCTGCTCACTCTTTTGCCACATAGATTGTAACCGCTGCGGATGAATAGGAGATGGAGACATCCCCCATGTACAGACCCCTGGTGGACTTGGCAAAAATGGAGGACAGGCACATTATCCTCACCTATGGAGTTGACAGGGCCACAATCACGGAGCTGTGTGCCCAATTGGAGCCTGACCTAATATCTGCTATCCGTCACCTCACCAGGATCCCCCCTCTTGTGCAAGTGCTATCTGTGCTCCATTTCCTGGCAACAGAATCTTTCCAAGTGACAGTGGGCTTGGCAGCAGGAATGTCACAGCCAATGTTCTCAATAGTGCTGACCAGAGTGTTGGCTGCCCTGATTAAACACATGTGCAGCTACATCGTTTTCCCCCAGGTGGAGGATTTGGCCACATTGAAAGCTGACTTCTATGCAATGGGACTATTCCCAACATAATTGGGGCAATTGATGGAACATATATTGCATTTGTCTCCCCCCGGAAGAATGAACAGGTCGAAATCGAAAGAGTTTTCACTTTATGAATGTCCAGATGGAGTACCTGGCAGACCAGTACATCTCCCACGTCAATGGTAAGTATCCTGGGTCTGAGCATGATGCATTTCTCCTGAGGAATAGCAGCATCCCAAATGTGGTGGCCCAACTCCAGAGGCACAGGGTGTGGCTAATAGGTGAGCCATGGTTCCCACCCAGTGTATGTTGGTGTATGGGTATGTTGTGGGCCTTAAGGGTGAGTGTGTGGCTAACAGTTGCCCCTTGATATTTGCAGGTTACTCTGGTTACTCCAACCTCTCATGGCTACTGACCCCTGAGAGGAATCCCAGTACAAGGATAGAGGAACGTTACAATGAGGCACATGGGTGAACAAGTAGGATAATAGAAAGGACATTCGGCCTCCTGAAGGGCAGGTTTTGTTGCCTCCATCTAACTGGTGGATCCCTGTGCTACTCACCCAAGAAGGTCTACCAGATCATCGTGGCATGCTGTGTGTTACACAATCTTGCCTTGCGCCGCCATGTGCCTTTTCTGCAGGAGGAGGAGGCTGGAGATGGCCTCGTGGCAGCCGTGGACCCTGTAGACAGTGAAGATGAGGAGGCAGAGGATGAGGACAACAGAAGTGCAGTCATTCGTCAATACTTCCAATGACACACAGGTAAGACAGTGTACCTTCACATTTCATTTACAGTTTGATGTGTAACATTGTCACTGGCAGGCTGTGAATTCCTACTTCTATGCCCACTCACTGTACCCTTTGGCATCTAGGTTTGCAGATGCTGGTGCCCCACGATTGCTCCTGGTGTGTTCAGTGCAGCCAACTACAGGTCTTCCCTATGTAAACATTACTGTACAGTTGAATTGCAATGTTTGAACCTTGTTAAACGAATACATTTTAAAATCATTTGACATACACCATACTTGTATTTTTTCTAAGTGTGTTTATTGCAGTGCTCTGAAGAAGAGTGGGTACTGCAATGGGCTGGGTTGATGATGGAGGAAAGTCCAGGGTAGAGTCCAGTCTATTTGTATCACAAGTGCAGTGTCCAAGGGGGCATAGGAAGGGGAGCAATGGCAGTTCAAGGTGGACAGTGTAACAGAATGGGACACAAGGGTGACAATCAGGAGAGTCTTATTTCCTGGTGGGGTCTTGGCAATAGTCTATGGCTTCTGCCTGGATCGCAGGGAACGTTAGTGGGGTGGTTCACCTTCTGCAGGGGAGGGGTGCTGGTGGCCTATTGGTCCTGTGGCGGGCCTCCTGTCCACTAGCCTCAGCGGAGGTGGAGGGCTGGTCAGTAGTCAGGCTAGTGTCAGGGGCCCGGTAGTGTGGCACTACCTCCCTCATACTGTTGGCCATGTCTGCCAGCACCCCTGCAATGGAGACAAGGGTGGTGTTAATGGACTTCAAGTCCTCCCTGATACCCAGGTACTGTCCCTCCTGCAGCCGCATGTTCTCCTGCATCTTGTCCAGAATTTGGCCCTACGTATCCTGGGAATGTTGGTAGGATCACGGTGAGTGCCTCCTAGAGGGTCGATTCCCTGGGCCTGTCCTCCCCCTGTCGCACAGCAGTCCTCCCAGCATCCCTGTTGTCCTGTGCCACTGTCACCTGAACCGTGTGCCCAATACCATTGAGCCCAGGTCCCTGATTGTCCTGGGTTTGTGGGGTGCCCTGGGGTCCCTGTAGTGGTGGACACACTGCTGATTGATGTCTCCTGAGGACAGAGGTATGGGCCTGCTGGGTGGGTGCTCTGGTGGTGTTTCCTGAGGGGGAGGCTCTGTGGTGGTGTGAGACTGTGGCTGGGTAACCGACTGTCCAGAGGTCCCTGATGGGCCAGGTTGGTCATCCAGATCCAGGCGAGTAGAGCTGCTGTCATCAATGTGGGCCTCTTCTGTGGGGGGACTGGATGTTGCAGGCACCTCTTTTCCGGTGACATTGGCTGGGATACCTGTGGGGATGTAAATGCAGGTTATTGTTTTTGTGTGGGACATCTTGTGCATGGGTGGGTTGGCCTCTATGGTTGTTATTGTCCTGCCAGCTTTGATTTGTGTGAGTTGTTATTTGGTAGGCTAGCTGATTGCCTCTAGTGTGCATGCTTTAGTGATGAGTGTCCATGCAGGGCTGTGAGTGGTGTTCCTGCATTGGTATGGCATGCAGGACTTGGCATCAGGATGAGTGAGATGTGATGGTGGGGTGTGTGGGAAGTGGTGGAGTGATGGGAGCGAGGGTCAGGGTAGGGGTATGTGATGGCATGCAGGTAGGGGGTATGATAGAAATAGAGAGTTGACTTACCAGAGTCCACTCCTCCTGCTACTCCTGTAAGGCCCTCAGGATACATGATTGCCAAGACTTGCTCCTCCCATGTTGTTAGTTGTGGGGAGGAGGTGGGGGTCCACCCCCAGTCCTCTGTACAACGGGTTACTGTCTTGCTGCCATGGAACGTACCTTCCCCCATAGATTTTTCTACCTCTTCCTGATATCATCCCTTGTTCTCGGGTGCTGTCCACGATTCTCCGTCATAGCTCCATCTTCCTAGCAATGGATATCTGCTGCACCTGTGATCCAAATAGCTATGTCTCTAACCGGATGATTTCCTCTACCATGACCCTCAGGTCCTCCTCAGAGAATCTAGGGTGCTCTTGTGGTGCCATGAGTGTAGTGTGAGTGGTGTGTGTGAGGGTGTGTAGGGTGATGTGTTGGGGTGTGTGTTGTAAGGTGCGTGGGTGGTGTATAGGTGATGGTGGTGTGTGGTGTGTGGGTCTGATCTTGTCAGTAGTCGTGATGTCAGTTTGTTGGCAATGGTTTATAGTCATAAAGATATGTGGGTAATGTGGGTGGGTGTTTTATAGTGGTATGTGTGTGGTGTGTGTATGGGTGTCAGATGTGTGTAGTTTGGATTGTCCAATGTGGTGCTGTTCTGTTTGTTTGTGTGTATTTTGAGCGCAGCGGTATGTACCGCCAATGGTTTACCGCCATTGAATGTCCGCCGTGGTGATTCGTGGGTCATAATGTTGTCGTTGTTGTTCTGTTGGCGTAACAGTGTAGGTTTTGCTATCACTAGTTTATCACTCACCATTGGGCTGCCGGATTTGTGTGTGTGTCTGAATAGTGACGGATTGGTGTGTGTGTGTCATAATATGGTTAGCGAATATCCGCGGCGGTATGTTGGTGGCAGCCAGCATGGCAGTAAGTGGGATTTACTGCAAATATCATAATGAAGGCCTATGTCTTCTTTTTTTAGAAAGTCCTGCACAATCAGGTTGATGCAATGCGCCAAACACAGGCCACTGAAGTATCCACCATCTGCCATGACCTTGACTATATTACTGTCATTGTCCATGGCAACAAATCCAATTCTGAGACCTCTGAGTCACAGCCATTCAAACACCTTGCTGTTAGATTCTTCCAAGATGTTTGCAGTGTATGGGATTTCTCCATGGCAAACATTGCTACTGTTACATGCCGCCAAACACCCTAAAATGTTTCTTTAGCGCTGAGACCTGCACATAGCTGTTGCCTAACATCCAGAAAAGAGAACCAGTGTGCAGTGATACACATGTAAACAGTTGCTTCACAACTGGTCCACATGTCTGTCGTCAGAATGATAGTGTGAATAACACTCTGCTGCAAAGCATGTACAACCAATTGCAGCACATTTTAATGGCTGGAAAAGCAACTCTGGCTAATTAGGTCCGGCTGGGAACCTTCATTTTGGGCAGATCGCCACCTCCAGTTCTAAAAATCCCACTCCTTCCAGGGTGGAGGTCTAGCACTAACATTTTAGCCAGCTTCCTCTTGTACAAACGTTCCAATGAATGGTTGCATTCGTAGGGTCCCTCCTGCCTAAACATGCCTGTAATAGTGGTTTGGATTGTTTTCTTTTGTGCTGCCACTGATGCAGGCATCTTCTGGAGCGAACCAGGAGGTGGTAGACTCAATGTGTATCTTGGAGGAATCATCACTGTATGCGGTGGTGCCTGCATATGAATGTTGTGTAATTTGGAGGTTGCTGATGAGGGCGATGCTGGCTCACTGCTGGGGATAGGGCTGCTTCGTGTAAAGCGGTCATCTTCTTCTTCCCCATCACCTCATATCATCGTGATTAGCACTGATTTCACACTCTCTTCACAAGCAGCAGCTGTTTTTTAAGGTGCTCCTCACACCAGATTTTATGATGTTTTTTATATGTGTTGTTTGGCCTCCAGTACCATAGTGTGTAACCATGCTTAGCTCAATGAACACTAGTGTGGCAAATGGAGAATATTGTAATGTTATTCTCCTGCTTGCTAATCATAAAAAGTCCCAATCTGAGGAGGAGAAATTTTCAGTGTGCTACTGCCAATGCCAGAAGAACTGGAGGGAAGTGGGTGCATTGATTGTCTCTCTGCAATGGATTCTTTGACTGAGGTAGTGGTGGATACAGGTCTCAGCAGGAGCCTTATAAATATAGAAGCTGGTGCTGGAAGTGATGGAACCAGTGCCATAACCCCCTGAACAGGTTGAAAGTCTTGGTATCCTCTAAATCACCTTCCACTCTGACAATCACTGGCTCATTCTCATCACTGTCCCATTCAAGTACTTCTAAGGCTTTTTTTTGCTGGTTGTGGCTCCTGTTGTCCACTTTGCTCGGTTTCCTCTGATGATTCAGACTCACTGCTCATCACTATGATTTCAATAGCTGCCTCGCTGAAAGACATGGCCGTGGGCTTAGGTTGGGATGGTGCCATTGATGCAGGAGTGCTGCTCCCAACTTGCTACCCTGAGGACGGGTGGCAGGCACACCACATTTCCTGAAAAAGGAGGACAGCGGCATGCAAGTGGTGGCAATCTGCTTCTTCTTCTCCTCCTCACTGTCCACTTTCTCTGTAGGAACACCTTTCTTTGGGTCCATCTTCAAGTTCTGTCAGTTAGCACTTAGCTGCAAAAACAGGAAGATTAGGAGGCCTCAGGTGGTGTGGTGTGTTATCACTCTGTGTCGGCCTACCGTCTGACAGCACAGTAGATGATGTCACTTGTGCACCTAAGCAAACAAACAAGAAAAACATTCAGTGAAATGTGGCATTTTTGTAGGTTGACTTATTCATACAGCTAATACTGAGGTTATCTCAAATATTCAACAACAATAGTGTATCCATTCCAATTGAAACCATAACACAATATTTCAATAAGGATAACAACAACATATAGATTTGAAGGTTTGCTTTTTGCGCCTTTAAGGTGAGACACCTGTGGAAGGCAGGCAGGTGCAGCGAAAAGTGGCATAATCCTTAAAAAAGTAAATGCTGGTGTTCATCTAAGGCGTAAGAGACTTATCGCAGGCAGGGGGTGCAGGGTAATATGCAATAATCCTTTAAAAAGTGAATGCTAGGAGACCTATGTCATAATCCTTAAAAAAGTTAATGCTAGGAGACCTATGGCAGGCTGCGATTACAGGGAAAAACAGAATCATCATTACACGAAGTGAATGTTGGTGCATCTATGGCCTACGAGACCTATGGCAGGCAGCAGGTGCCGGAAAAAATGGCATAATCATTAGAAAAAGTGAATGGTGGTGTGCACCTATGGCCTATGAGCCCTATGGCAGGCAGGAAGTGCAGGGAAAAATTGAATAATATTTGAAAAAGTGAATGCAGATGTGCATCTATGGCCTAAGAGACCTATGGCAGACAGGGTGTGCTGGGAATGTAGAATAATCCTTTAAAAAAATGTGAATGCTGGTGTGCGCCTATGGCCGTAGAGGCCTATGACAGGCAGACGATGCAGGGGGAAATGGAATAAAATAAAAAATTGTAATTGCTGGTGTCTCACTATGGACGATGAGAAATCATTTGGGAGGCAGGGGAAAATGAAAAAATGCATATAATATTATATAATGACTGTACACACATACTACAATGATCCACAGACACATGAATCTGATATCAGGGAAAATAAATAAAAAAATCAACAAATTAATAAAAAACAAAAAGGCATAACCCTCTTCAATGTCCCTAGGAAATGACTTTGAAAACTGGGAAAAAAAGGATTTAACACACTGGCCACACATTTAGACACTAACAAGCAAAGAGTCATGGACAGCAAAGTACACATGAAGGCCTATGACAAAAGCACACTGGCTGACTACATAAAATAGCTGTGGTCACATGGTCAAACAACAAGCAGAGAGGCATGGACAACAAAGAACACATGTAGGGCAAGGGCAAAAGCACTCTGACTGACTTCACTAAATAGCCTTCGGCCACTTGGTCAGACAGCAAGCAAAGAGGCATGGACAACAAAGAAACACATGCAGACCTACAGCAAAAGCACACTGGCTGACTACAGAAAATGGCCACCGGACACATAGCACAGGCACATAGCTAAAGCACAGGCAAGTAGGCCTGGACAACAGAGAATACATGCAGGCCTGTGGCAAAAGCACACTGGGGGACTACACAAAATGGCCGCTGGCCACATGGTCAAACAACTAGCAAGGAGGGATGGATAACAAAGAACACATGCCTGTTTATGGCAAAACAACATTGGCTGACTACACAAAATGACCACCTGCTACAGGGTCAAACAACAAGCAAAGAGGCATGGACAACAAAGAACACATGCAGGCCCATGGCAAAAGCACACGGGCTGACTACGCAAAAATGGCCTTTGGCCACATTGTCAAATAGCCGATTTACGGGCAGTGATCTGCGCAAAGGGTGCTGCTGCACCCGCCGCACACCAACATTAGTGGCGGCTCCATTTAGAGCCGCCGTCAATGTTAAGGCCCTTTTCCCTGCTGGGATTTTACAGGCAGTGATCTGCGCGACGGGTGCTGTTAATGTTAAGGCCCTTTTCCCTGCTGGGCCGGCGGGGAAAACATTATGCGGCCGGCGGGGTGATCGTCGCACTGGCGGTCTTCTGTTGACCACCAGCGCTGATCTCAGCGGTCTTTACTTCTGAGATCATAATGAGGGCTTAAGTCAGAAGGAAGAAATTTCGACTGACAAAAGCATGAAATGTATCTGGCCACTGAGAGGACTCCTCTGGCCATTAAATTTTAGCTTTTCCCATTCTAAGCTCTTCCTTCCAAAACCAACAGCTTCAACAAGACCTCATCCAACCATTACCCGTCTTCAAACTAACTTCCTCATATGCAATCTGTAACCTTGCTCAGCTAGAGGTTTTCGACTTCCATTTCAGAGACTAAGAGGGTCATTCTGACCCTGGCGGCCGGTGGCCGCCAGGGCCACCGACCACGGGAGCACCGCCGACAGGCTGGCGGTGCTCCAATGAGCATTCTGACCGCGGCGGTTCAGCCGCGGTCAGAAGCGGAAAGTCAGCGGTCTCCCGCTGACTTTCCGCTGCTCATTGGAATCCTCCATGGCTGCGGAGCGCGCTCCGCAGCCATGAGGATTCTGATCCCCCCTACCGCCATCCAGTTCATGGCGGGAAAGCCGTCATGAACAGGATGGCGGTAGGGGGGGTCGCGGGGCCCCTGGGGGCCCCTGCCGTGCCCATGCCAATGGCATGGGCACGGCAGGGGCCCCCGTAAGAGGGCCCCAAAATGTATTTCACTGTCTGCCTTGCAGACAGTGAAATACGCGACGGGTGCAGTAGCACCCGTCGCACCTTCCCACTCCGCCGGCTCGATTACGAGCCGGCATCCTCGTGGGAAGGTCGTTTTCCCCTGGGCTGGCGGGCGGTTTAACTGGAACCGCCCGCCAGCCCAGGGGAAAACTCGTAATACCCGCCGCGGTCTTTTGACCGCGGCGCGGTAATTTGGAGGGCGGGATCCTGGCGGGCGGCCTCCGCCGCCCGCCAAGGTCATAATGAGGCCCTCAGTCAGATGTAAAATCTTTGACCAGGACATGGTAAATCTGAACTGTGCTACAATGCAGTCTTACTAGCCCGTAGGTCCTACTCACATGCTAACAAACCCTTCTATTGGTGCTTTACTTTTTGCTGGTGTTTTTTCTCTTAAATATTTTAAAATTCAAATCTCTAGTTTTCCTTATTGGATTTTTGTCATTTTGGGTGTCATTTTGTTTATTAAACTCTTCTTTACATTTATAATTTGGAGTGGGATTTTTATTGTGATGTGTTTTTGACTTTTTAGCTGTTTTTAGTACTTCTAAATGCTTTCCACAATTTCATTGAGTTAAGCCTGTCTGCTCCATGCCATACCTCCCAGGGGTTGAACTCATATTTAAATTACTGAAGACTTTGTTTGGACCAAACAGGTTAGTGACTGTATTACTTATGGTGAACTAGCATCCTCCCCAAAGTTACTTTAGCCATTCTAGAAGTGTACAGTATTTAATACATTCCCGACGATTCTTAGGGTTTACTGACTCAATATGCCTTTATTGTTTTTTGTACATTCTTTTACCTGCATTGCAACAGTTGAATTGTATTGGTCTCTTTCTTTTTGCGGAAGGTAGATGCATCACATATACGGGACTCCCTTTAAAGCATCTGAACTCCCTTTGAAGCACTCAAGGATCCTGGACAACTACAGATAATGTATAGTCTGTCAGACACCAGTGGAATCCGTATTGATTAAATCTTTCTTAGTTCAGAAAGTTCCTCTATAGCTTGTACACAACCATTCAAGACCTACAATACAGTTTCTGAGTTTGAGAGACCACCCAAAGGCTTTGATGCAGCTCTACATACTAAACACAAACATATAGATACATTATTGTCTTTTAAAGCCAGGAAAGCAATTAAAGATAACTCAAACTCCTTCAGATACAGCAGAGACCTCTATGTATAATTTATAGTTTGTCAAGGACCTACACAAACACACACAACAACCCTGCCCTCTAACACCCAGCAACCCCCCCAAAAAAAAATATAGCGGCATATTTATGAGAGGGTGTGTGTTGTGTTTGCACCATGAAACATGGTACATTTGTGATGCAAACCCCAAATGAGATTTATAAAGCCATGCAAGGCCACTTTGAGTAGTGCTGAGTGGCTTCATAATCTAGAGCAGAGGTCTTCAAACTGGGGGGCGGGCCCCCCTTGGGGGGCCTCAAGTGATCCCAGGGGGGGCGCCAAACTCTGGCCAAAAGAAATATTATACAGATAACATGCCTTTGTTTTGAGCAGAAGCATGTTATTGCAGTTTTAAAAAGGTAACCGTACTTAACGGAAATGTTTAAATAGGCATAGACCTATTTAAACATTGCCATCTTTCTAAAATAATTGTGAAAAACTCTGAGGGGGGCCCAATGTTTTTTTTTTTCAACTGGGGGGGCGCGGCATAAAAAAGTTTGAAGACCACTGATCTAGAGTAAAGCAACACAGCGCAAATCAATGTGTTGTCTTACTCTGCCCTGGAAATTAATTCCATGGGCGTTGCGTGGGTGTTCCCACTCTCAGATTTACCAGACGTGGTGAACCTGGGAATAGGCCAAAATGTTACACCTTCCCAGTGGAGGCGTAACGAGGAGAAATATCTTTAATTCTTCTTGTTATTCCCTCTTTCCATGTGTGCTGCTGTCTCAAGAGACAGGCAGGAAGGTACCCTTTCCAGCACAAAAACATTCCAGCATGCAACGGAATACCTGCATTGGTGATAGGCAGCCAAAAGAGCGTCAGCACAGGGAAAAGGCAGTAATGCACCGTATTAACTTAAATATGGCACACTCCTGTCCTTTCCCTGTCACACAGTGCTGCGCAGCGCTGCACTGCGTGACTTTTCCATTAAAATGCCCCCTAATGTTTAAGTTTAGCACAGAACATTGTCCTTCCCACAATATTCAAGAACCTTGTATACATCAAATAGTCTTTCAGGCATTGTAATAGTAACCTATGGGTGTGGTATGTTGATTTGGGAGCAAGAGGAGATGAAAACGTTGCATACGTACATAGGACATTTATGGATTGACCCACAGATAAAGCAAATGAAGACTGGAAAATACATCTTTCGCTGTGGTAGATGTGGTGTGGGTGTTACCAAACCAAGAAAGAAACAGAAATGGACGGACCAAGTTATATCATAAAGAGCACTATAACACGTGCTAGTGTTTCACAAAAAACGTATGTTCCATGTCACCGGCATATATTAGCACATAAATAAAAATACACCTTTCCTGTGCATTCAAGGAAAACTGCATCCCTACTCAGGGCCGGCTTTAGGACTGGTGCACCCTGTGCGACAGTTTATTTTGGTGCCCCCGACCCCATGACCTCCTCCCCTGTTTCACTCAAATGTGCCCCTCATCTCTCCATGGCTCCCCTTTCACATACATTCATGTGTTTTAATGCATTTTTAAAGGCTGGCTTTACTAATCCACTCAGCTATCCACATAAAATATAGAGGCATATTACGAGCCCCTAGTGCCATTCTAACGCCACATTAGCGTAATTTTTTTACGCTAATGTGGTGTTAGAAGGCCAAAAACGCTGTGCCATATTTACAAAGTGGCGCAATGCATGCATTGCGCCACTTTGTAACCCTTTGCGCTACATTATGCCTGCGCCAGGCAAAATGTATGCAAAGGTGGCTTTCCCCCCCTTTAAGGGGCCCAAAAAAATGGCGCAAAGAAATCTGATAGATTTCTTTGCGTCCTTTTTTTCTGGCACTTTTAACACCTGCTCAGAGCAGGCATTAAAAGGAGGCTTCCATTGGTTATAATGGGCCTCTGGGTGCTTTGCAGGATTAGCATCAACATTTTTTATGCTAATCCTGCAAAGCGCTGGACTAGCAAAAAAAATTCTGACGCTAGTCCCCTAACTACCGCCATGGTGCGCCGTATTTTAAATATGCTGGCCCTGTCCCTGCTGCCTGTTAAACGGGTTAATGTGTACCACGTTCACGTGCGTGGGAACAAGAGGGCCTGGAGGTGACTGCATGTGTTATGCACCTTGATGAAAGCCGCTCCACTCACTTGATTTCGATAATGTTCAGGAACCACCAGGATTTCTGCAAGGATTGTGTGGCATCTCCCGGGACATAATTGACGTTTTAGAGAACCCCAGCAGACAACGAGGGCCACCTAAAGCACCACTGCTCACCACAGTGGAACGAAAGAAAAAATGCCAAAGACCTGAATAACAGATCCATACACAGAATATTACAATGAGCGTTGAAAGAATCGGGCACACTTTTCCTTTCTCAGTAACTAATAAGAACCATTACTCAATAAAACGCTGTCACACGACCCTTCAATAACAAACTGAACTAAAAGGGACGAACACAACTGGTCGATGATAATCTTAGAGGGTAGCCACACTCCAAAAGTTCTGTTGGGGGCCTCTTACAAATGGTGGAATCGTGCTCTACCACTGCTGATAAGGAGGATCACTTCTGTTTAGTGGTGTGTCGAAAATGCTGCACTATCAAAAATACAGCTGCACAGAGGACGCATGATGCATTTTCCTAAAGAGACACGTTTATTAGTAAATAGGAGGTGCTACAGAATGGAATCTAGTGTAGTTGGAATTATATACTAGTGGCAATCATATGATTAATGGGAAAATGACAATGAATCTTTATTAGAAAGGTCAAAGTGGAGTATTACAGCGTTAGGGTTTCCGGCTGCAGCCTGTCTTCTGCTGACTCACTCAAGAGATGGAGGCCATGTTGTATGACACACAGTACCATAAACCGAATGAATGTCTTCTTAGAAAAATTGTTTTTTGGCAGCTACACTGAAGACAATGAAATGGTAGAGTGCCAGTAGAGACTGGTATAGATGTTCTGTTCCAACGTTGCAATATTTGTCTTTCTATTTCTCTCTATTTAATTCTGTTGGTGAAATATTCTAATAACATTACAGCCCTCCTGCCCTGGCCTATACCAATCATTGAAGGCCCTCTCGCCCATTCTACATCCTTGCCTGCGACTCAGGTCTACACCAGGATGCGGGGCATTTAAAGATCGCTATCCACAGCAGCATCTGACCATAACACTATATTGTGCAGGGGCATCATGGGGAGATGCCTGATCTGTGGGAACACCATAAGGTATATTGACCAGAATCAAATTCTGGTTTTTCACAGACATGTTTCTAGCATCATAGGGGTATCGAAGGGCCCACCTACATCAATATAGCTCTGTGGCTCTTGCAAGTCTTGCTTACAGTTGGAAGTTGGAAACGCATCTCTTCTTCTTAATGATTCTTGTGGGCCTGCGCTTTTGTTTCCTCTGCTTAATTGATTAGCTTTTATGAATAAAAACAATAACACCAATGCCATGGGCTTCTTGAAGTGCCAGGTGTGGAGAAAGTGGCTATTAACATGCATATGTGAAAAAACAGGGGAGCCGCTGACACTTCCACAGTATCAAATGAGGCCTCACACTAACATCGTACAATACTTCATAAGAATTGGCAATTTCTATTTTTTTATTAAAAGAGTTGCTAGTAATTAGTGTGCTGTGGTGACACCGCAGTTCCTAAACTGATAACTGAGTGACTAATGCACTTGCAGCTGAGCTGTTCCTACAATCTGTGGCTTCACAAGTTCAATGCTTGCCACTGAGCCTTTCATTTC
Organism: Pleurodeles waltl; assembly: GCF_031143425.1. Classification (NCBI taxonomy): domain Eukaryota; kingdom Metazoa; phylum Chordata; class Amphibia; order Caudata; family Salamandridae; genus Pleurodeles; species Pleurodeles waltl. The sequence continues at coordinate 914,713,059 of NC_090446.1, forward strand.
TGTCACAAGTATGACAGCCACTACTGTAAAAAAACCTTTATGTCCTGCCGCCATTGTAACGGTTCTGAACTGCTTGGTTCCCCTGATCTGGATAAACAACACACGTGTTTGAGGTCCAACAAATGTGATATTTTGGGGCATTTTGAAAGGCAGAGTTCATTCCTAACATAAGTAGGCACTAACCACAACATGCAAAAGTTGCACACATCCTTTCTACCTTAAAATACATTTGGACCCAGGTCTTTGTAGCTCTGCCAGTGTTCAAAATATTGAGCGCTGTCAGTGAACAACGGGTACAGGGCAACAGATGTGAAAGGTCAGATTACACACACACACATACACGTACATTCACACAGCATAACCATTTGCACAGAAGCAGTTCAAGCTTTCGTTATGTTAACGCAGAATTTTAATGAGTTTTACTAATGCATATTCCTGTGTTTAGAGTGTTAGATTTATGTAGAAAATGTGTTAACGTAGAGAAAAATAATTCATGCATTTGAAGGAGTGCCTACCAGAGTGGCCGTCAATGTTCACAAAGTGTACATATTAATGTCTTATCAATATGAAATGTTGAGCTTATGTTTGATTAATGTAGTAATATGCCATATTAAGGGTTATGCATTATGTATTAGTTTTATTAATCGTAGGCCTTAACTTAGCAAGGTCTTGGCCTAGTTGCGTGGCCTCATGTCAAGCTGCATTTCTTAGGCAACTAATAAATGGATGCTTAGAGATCTAAATTGTGATTTTCCACTGTACTATCCATATGTTTGTAGCTGAAGTTACTTCTCATGAGAAACTGCTTTGTACAAGATGATGTAGTTGCTAGTGAAACAATGTTTAATGTAATGTGGGTAATGCTGACTTTCCCAGCAGAGGACAATGGATGCACTGACTGGAGTATAAGCTGCAACAATATTGATAACTGACAAGCCGAATGATGAAAGCAGGAGAAAAGGAGCCAACCATCAATCAATCAATCAAGTAATTTATAAAGCGTGCTACTCACCTGTCAGTCTCAAGGCGCGGGGGGCTACTGGTCGAATATCCATGTCTTGAGGCGTTTCCTGAAAGTCTGGAGGTCCTGGGTCTGGCGTAGGTGGAGCAGTAGGGAGTTACAGGTCTTGGTGGCGAGGTGAGAGAAGGACCTTCCTCCGGCGGTGGTGCGGCGAATGCGGGGGACGGAAGCGAGGGCAAGTCTGGCAGAGCGGAGCTGGCAGATGGGAGTGTGGAAGGTGAGTCTGTCATTGAGGTAGGACGGACCTGTGTTGTGGAGGACTTTGTGTGCGTGGGTGAGGAGTTTGAAGGTAATCCTCTTCGATACAGATAGCCAGTGTAGTTCTCTGAGGTGGGCAGAGATGTGGTTGTGGCGTGGGACATCGAGGATGAGTCGGGCGGAGGTGTTTTGGATACGTTGCATTTTCTTTTGTAGTTTGGCTGTGGTTATTGCATAGAGTGCGTTGCCGTAGTTGAGTCGGCTGCTGACCAGGGCGTGAGTGACTGTCTTTCTGGATTAGATGGGAATCCACTTAAAAATCTTGTGGAGCATGCAAAGGGTGTTGTAGCAGGAAGAGGAGACTGCGTTGATCTGCTGAGTCATGCTGAGTGCTGAATCCAGGATGATTCCCAGGTTTCGTACTTGAGCGGTGGGTGTGGGTGCAGCTCATAGGGAGGCAGGCCACCAGGAGTCGTTCCAGGCGGAGGTGTTGCTGCCGAAGATGAGGATCTCTGTTTTGTCTGTGTTTAACTTGAGGCGGCTTGATTCCATCCAGTTGGCGATGGCGTGAAGTCCATTGTGGAGGTTGTTTCTTGCGGTTGTAGGGTCTTTTGTGAGGGAGATGATCAGCTGGGTGTCATCTGCGTATGATACTATGTTGATGTGGTGGGATCGTGCGATGTTGGCGAGAGGAGCCATGTAAACGTTGAAGAGTGTTGGGCTGAGGAAGGATCCCTGGGGGACGTCACAGATGGTCTTGGAGGATTCGGACAGGTAAGGCGGAAAATGGACTCTCTGGGTTCTGTCGGAGAGGAATGAAGAGATCCAGTCGAGGGCCTTGTCGCGGATCCCGGCGTTGTGGAGGCGTTTCCGAAGGGTGTGGTGACAGACGGTGTCGAAGGCTGCGGAGAGCTCCAGGAGGATAAGCGCTGCAGTTTCGCCTTCGTCGAGCATGATCCTGATGTCATCTGTAGCAGCAATGAGTGCGGTCTCAGTGTTGTGGTTCTTGTGAAATCCGGATTGGGAGGTATCAAGCGCCTTGCTGTCTTCTAGGAAGCGGGATAGTTGGCTGTTCACGATTTTCTCAATGTCCTTCGCTGGGAAGGGGTGGAGGGAGAGGGGCCGGTAGATCTTGGGGTCATCTGGGTCCGCCTTTGGTTTCTTCAATAGGGCGTTGACATCGGCGTGTTTCCAGCTCTCCGGTAAGGTGGCTGTCTCGAAGGAGCTGTTGATGATGGCACGGAGGTGGGGGGCGATGATGTCGCTGGCTTTGTTGAAGATCTGGTGTGGGGAGGGGTACAAGGAGGAACCGGAGTGAGTGGAGGCCATGGTGTTGATGGTGTCTTCATTGTTGACGTGGGTCCAGGCGCATAGAAGGTTGGTGTTGCTTGGTGCGTTGGGTTCGTGGTTGTCTATGGTTGGCTGGTGGGTCTAGGGTTTGAAGCTTTTGTGGATGTCTTTGATCTTTTGAAGGAAATAGGTGACAAGGGAGTTGCAGTTCTCCTGTGATGGCGTGGGTTCGTCGGAGCAGGGCCTGGGGTTAGAGAGTTTTTTGATGATGCCAACGAGCTCTCTGTTGTTGTGGGCGTTGGCGTCTATGCGCTTTTGTAGTAGGTTCTTTTAGAGGTACGGATCAGCAGGTGGTGTTTGCGGATGGCAGTCTTGAGGGCGATGTGGTTGGATTTGGTAAGTTCAATGCGCCAGGTCTTCTCCATTTTTCGGCATTCCTGTTTGGAGGTCTGTAGGTCGGGGGTGAACCAGCTGGCCTTGGATCTGTGGTGGATGTCCGAGGGTTGTTTGGGTGGCGCGAGGGTGTTGGCGCAGTCGTCTATCCAATGATGCAGATTGGTGGCGGCTGAGTTGGGGTCCCGGGTCCTGGGAGGAGGTGCCTGGGCAAGGGTGGCGATCAGCTGTTCTGTTGAGATTCTGTTCCAGTGGTGACGGTGGGTTGAGTGGTGAGGTGGTGGGTGACCGGTTTCTGGAAGGAGAAATGGATGCATCGATGGTCGGTCCAGTGGAGTTCAGTGGTGTGGCTGGAGGAGACGTGGTTGCTGGCTGAGAAGATGGGGTCGAGTGTGTGTCCTGCAGTGTGGGTGGTCGATGTGACGAGTTGCTTAAGACCGAGGTTGGCGAGTAGGTTAGTGGTGTTGATGTTGTTGTTGTTGTCTAGGTGAAAGTTCAGGTCACTGAAGAGGATGTAGTCCGTTGAGGTGATGGCTTGGGCGCTGATGATGTCGGCGATGGCGTCGCAGAAGTGAGGTTGGGGGCCGGGGGTCTGTAGACCAGTGTTCCTCTGAGGGTGGTTTTGGCATTGATGTGGATTTTGAAATGGAAGTGCTCGGCGGAGCTGAGAGTCTCGTGGGAGCTCGTGGAGACTCTGATGGTGCTTTTGTGGACTATGGCTATTCCTCCTCCTGGTTTGTTGGTGTGGTCTCTTCTAGTGATCTTGTAGCCTTCGGGTATGGCTATGGCTATGTCAGGTTCCGAGGCCGAATTCATCCAGGTTTCGGTGAGAAATGCGATGTCAGGTGATGATGAGGTCAGTAGGTCCCAGAGTTCGATTGCGTGCTTGTGGACGGAGCGGGTGTTGAGCAGGATGCAGCTGAGGTGGTTGTCTGCTGGTCTGTGTTGGCGTTTGGTGGTTCGGATGCAGGTGAAGTTGCAGGCTCTGTAGGAAAAGGGTCCTTTGGTGTGCTTTGGGGTGGACTAGAAACAGCTGGAAAAGCGTCCTGGATTGAGGGCGTGGAGGTCCCTGGCTGTGTAGTGGTGATTGGTGGCGGGGGGCCCTGTGGGCCAGGGGGACTGGCGCTGGGCGCGGTCCAGGCACGGACGGGTGCAGACGGGCTTTCCTGTCGCGTACCAGATGCGCAGCCGCGCAGCGGCCGCCATTAAGAAGGGGAGGTGGGAGGGAGGAGCAGCTGGGGGGGAGTGGGCAGAGCGAATGGGGGCGCGAGGGGGGTTGGGCCGCAGGGACCCAGCAGCGGGAAAGGCAGATAGACAGGAACCAGCTCGGGGAGAGCCGGCAACAGAGCGCACAAGGGCAAAAAATGGCACAGAGCAAGTTAAAACAGTGGCAATAAGGCACACTAAAACAAAGGCCCAGAAATATGCACAAGTCTAGGAACGCTTACCAGCAGCCCACTAGACACCATGGAGGAGGTGCAGATGGGTGCCTGCAGGTGGAGGAGGGCCTCGAACACGCGACAGCAGCGTGGGAGGGGCGGAGGACACGGGCACACTTGGTGGAGCTGCGCACGTGGGTGGCGAGCTCTAGACCAAAAGCAGGTCAGAGGTGAACCATGTACCAGTAGAATTGCAGATTTGAAGTTTTAGTTTCATTGGACTAAGTGTGAACATGAGATCCCCTGACCAAATAGGATGTGGAAGTAGTTTTAGGAAATCTAACTTAGCCAGACTGCACCGAGAGGAGAAAAATCATTCCAGCGCTGTTACTTTCCTTGACTAGACATGTTTAACTTTACTGTTGAGAGAACTTTGCTTTTTCTGAACTTTGATGCTGAATCCTGATGTATTGCTGACCGAACTGATGTCCTTTCGACGAAGACTGTCACAGCTTGCTGAACAATATTGAGGACAGGTATAATGCCCTAGTTATTGATTGTCATGTCTATTTTCTTTTGTTTCTAGGTACCAACCGCTATTTTGATAGAGCCATAGCTAGATGTTTTTCTAAATTTGTGTGACTAAATTGTTTTGCATGAAGTCCAAACATGCTATTCTAATCTGGTGTTAGTTAGGGTCCTCACTGATGAAGATCGCTACATGTAATAACAGCTGATATCTTTTCTTTGCTGAATCTAAATGCATTTAATATTATTTTAGCTGTTTTCTTTGCTATTAATTTGTACTGTAATCTTAGAATGTGTAGTAGCTTAAGCCTTGATTAGATTGTGATTCTTTCGCCGCTTTGAACAGCCAGTATTGTTTCTGTATGTTTAGCATTTGATATTGAGATTAAGTTACGTGACATTAGCATTGTTAATATAGGGAAATAAACATTTTAACTTTTACTTAAAGGTGTGGTTATTCATGGCCGAGAGGTCATGGTGTGTGGAAGTTACTGACTCCTATTGATTATTGATGTTACTGATTGTTGATGTAATTGATCTGGATTGGTACGGGATTTATGGTGGGAAAAACTTGAAGTGAGTCAAAAGGTCCATTGGCCTATTCGTGTCTCCCTTGTAAGTTTACTCAATAAGGTCTGACGTGCTAACAGAGACATACACAAAATCTTTGCCCCATATGTGGCAGAAGCGAAGGTGAGGCTGACAGAAGGGTGTGTGGTAGAGAGAATCAAGTATGAGATGGAGTGAGAGGAGAGTGAAGTGGGGATAGGGTATGGTAAAGCAGAGAGAGGGGAAGGTGATAGGCTGGAGACATAGGATGAGAAGTGGAAGGAAAGTCAGAAAATGAAGGACAGCGAGAAAGAGGGAGGACGGTGAGCAGAGAGTGAGGGGAGAGAAATGAGGAGAGAGAAGCGAGAAGGGAATTGTGAGGTGGAAACAGAAGGGTGAGGTGGAGAGTAAGGAGGGTGCACAGTGAGAGGATGGTGAGGATGAAGTGGACGGAGAGAGATGAGTGGAAGGCAGAATGAGTGGAGGGTGAGGTGAGAGAAGGATGAGGGTAAGACAGGGAGAGAAAGCTGCAGAAGAGAGAGGGGAGGGTGAAGTGTAGAGAGAGGAGGGTGAGGTGGAGAAAGAAAAGGGTGAAGCAGGAGGAAGCGGAGATTGAGGTGGGCAGAAGAAGACGATGCAGAGAGAAAGGAAGGTGAAGAGGAACAGAAGCGATAAAGCATATACCCACAAATTCCCCACAATACAGAGTAAAACTAATAGGCATGACCATGGCAGTGGATAGAGTATGCTACTCATACCACTACAAGACCATCAAGTAGGCCCAGAGGCAGCTCTCAGATACCTGGGAGAAAGGAGGCAACCCCATGCTTCCTCGTGGCCCTCCCAGATCCAGAATCCTGAACCATGGCTGTTTACCTTCTCTAATACTCCTCGTAAGGGCATCAATGAGCAAGCACTACCTGCTCCACGTAGCGTTATAGCGCTGTAGAAATATGGCGCATTGAACTGAATTCTACTGCAGAGTAGCAGGTGAGAGCTTCAGGGCCCAGGCAGAAAGGGACGCGCTGCTCTCAAGTCGCAACCAAGACAGATGTGGGTCGGTCACGGACGTGTCAGGGGAGGCCTGTCTGCCGCAGGAAGGGTGCTGGAACCAAAGGAACATGCAGAACAGCGCCTTGGCAACGCGCTCTGGAAATGTAATTCACAGATAAATCATAGCTCCATCCCGGGGCCTCCATGAGATCCGAGCTGAGATAGGAGCACCAAGTGCTAGTCACGGAGATAAGACATGTAACCGAAAATTGAAGAGATTAGCGAAATGGGCAAACTACTATCTATAAATGGGAAGAATGAAAAGCGTCCAGCAGAGGGTGTACATTACCTAATGTTTAAATAATGTATGAGCTCGCCAGTAGTGGCTAACAAAGCATTGCCCCCACCTAAGGCCCTGTACATATTGTTGAAATGCACCAATCAGGTGGTTGCTGGGAGTACATTGCCTTGACCCTGCCGCATTTCTCCTGGCTCAGAAGGAGCTCACACATATTAAGGGGCGACGTGAACCCCCCAGGGATAGTGAGAAATATTAGCCAAAACAGTCAATTGTTTTTCATTCAGTGTTTCTTTTGAGAATGCTAAAATGGCCCTACTTCTGCAGCAAAAATTTGAAGTTGCAGGTTTGCTATCAAGCTGCGACCGCAAATCAAAAGATGAGAAGAATGCAGGAAATAGTGATATGAACTGGGAGAGGGAAAGTGCGTGGAAGAAGCTGAGAAAGTGCAATCCGGCGAAAGAAGGAATCCCGAAATTTCCAGCCCAGTTTTGCACCTGTAAAATAACTGCTTGGTAAGCGATGTAAAAACATTCATTCAAAATACATCAGAGCTTGTGTCAATCATTAGTAACAATTAGAACCCATCGATGGGTGGGCAGATTCCCCGCACATTGACTCCCACTCTGGAATGCGCTTCACATAATCCAATGACATGAAGTACCCGCCTGCATTTCCACGTGCATTGATAGCACATTATTCATTACTCTTCACTTAAAGCAATTTGTTTATTGAATTTTACATTAAATGACACAAACAATAGCAATGCATCGTTATGAATATATAATCAACATTGTCCATTGGGTATAGTGCAGACCATGTCGATATCTTCATATGGCATATTTTACAAAATATAATCTTAGGCCAGTATTACATCTTCCATTAGTGCAATTGAGTAGCTTTTATCCATGAGTCTGTGCAAGTGTGTCAGTCTACTACCCGGTGGCAGTCACCACTGGGTATTTATAATGTTATAGCTAGGTCAGCTGTTACGCAGGAAAAGCTTTTCTTGTGTTGGTAATAATTTTGGCCCCGTTTGTCAAATCTCCATGAAACTTTCCAAAAAGGTGCTACTTTTGGCTAGTTTGTGTATGGAAAGTTTCAGGGTGGTCTGTTAAGAGGGGGCCAAGAAAAAAGGGGTGTTCCAAAATGCAAAATCCCCTTGCATTTTCATAGACTTCTTTAGCCAGGGCTACAGCAAAAACTGATGAACAGAATTACACCAAATTTAGCAGGAAGCTAGATCTTGGTCCATAGATTGTTCGTATTGAGATTTGGTGTAAATCTCGTCAGTAGTTTTTGAGAAATTAAGATTAAAACATAATTGTACATTAAATGGTTGGGTCCACAAGTGGCTTGAGAGACTGTGAGGGGAGTGCCAATTCAAAAATGGAGCATTCTGATTGGCGTAGGGAGCTTTATTGCCCTTGAGTCAACTCACTCCCATAGGGGGCAGACTCTTGTGGGAGCAAGTGCTCTGACTGGCTGCCAACAACATGAGAAGAGTGTTGTTGGCAGCCGTTAAGGACTTGGGGACTTAGTTCCCTGTCCTAAACAAACAAACAAAAAAAAAAATATATGTGGGGGCAGGGCAGGGATACCCTGACCTCCTAGGTCCCTAGGGGAGGACCAAGAGGGAGCCCCCTAGGTCCAAAAATAAAATGTGGCCCCCCCCCCAGCCTTTGCAGGCTATGGGAAGCTCTCCCTCTGGACCAAAAATAATGTATATGGGGAGGGGGATGCGTAGCCCCATTCCCTGTGCCATCACAGACCCCAGGGAGCCCACCCGTTGGGGCCGAAATTAATGTATATGGGGAGGGGGAATGTGTGGCCCCCATTCTCGAGTCATCACGGACACCGGATAGCAGACCTCAGGGAGCAAAATGAATAAATATAGGGAGGGGAGCCATGTGGCCTCACAATTCCCAAGCCATCAGAGGCCCTGGTCAGCCCACCCCCAGGGTCTAAATATTTCAAAAAGGGGAGGAGGGCAGAAGGCCCTTCTCCCTGAGCCTCTAAAGGCCCCATAGAGTGCACCTTGAGGCCAAAATTGCTCAAAACGAGGAGGTTGGTATGCGTGCCCCTATTCCTGAGCCTTTATTGGCCCTTTGGATTCCATTGCCTAGGCCAGCTCACTAGTTATGTCCCTTGCAGCCCACCCACCGGATATAGCAATTTTCTGTGTTTGCTCCTGCTGCGGGAGCATTTTTTTGTCTCCCACCAAGTGGGAGCAAAGCGGGAATAAACACAAAATCTACTTTGAAAATGCTCCCATCGGTCGTGAGCAGACTTTTGATCTGTTTTCCTGCCCGATGTGATGCTCCCAACTGGGGTCCCGGTGATGTGACGATGCACGCATGGTGTCTTCCTCAGTTTGAAGGGGGCAGCTCCGGCTCAATCCTCGTTGCTTTGTGGTGACCTATGAGTTACAGTTCACATTTCTTGGGTGACAATCTGATCCTCACAACCACTTCGGAATTGGCACTGCCTTCTGGGATACAGTGCAGCTGTGTCACTACCAGCCAAGGTGCTGGCCCTTACCACACAGTAGTCTGTACCACGGGGGACCGTCACGGCATATGAGATTACTGCAACAGGAGCTGCATGGTTTAATTCGTCCCACACGGCACTCTGCTCATGTCTGTCCTCATGGCAGCTTCCACCTGACGCATGGGGTAGCCGACTGGAATTTACACACAGGCCACAACCCGATTGGCACAGCAGCCATGTCCTCACACCTTGCACAGGGAGTCCACTTGGCTGGGCTCCCACCTGGACCTTGCTCACTCCAGCACTCTTTGCTTCCCCACAGAGCACACTGGTCTTGGCAAGCAGGTGGGCACTGGTACTCCGGGCTCTAGAGCAGCTGGTCTTAGTTTCCCTGTGTGATGTCCTCTGACCCAACAGGGAGACTTGGCCTACAGTCCTGTCACAGGCAGACGTCTTGTAGAACTTAACTGACTCACACGGCCTCTCTGGGTGCTTGAAAGTAGACAAATTTTGGGCTCTCAACCTCACCTTCTTATAGTCCCTTTCGAGACACCAAATGTGATTTAGGGTTTGGGTCTTTGAAGTTTTATGTTTTTGTTCTGCTTCTTTTGAAGTGTACACTTTTCTCTCCCTTCTTCCTCTTAAAAAGCTGTCTATCACAGGAGGAGAGATAACAAAGCTGATAGACTCCCAACACAGGAAATGGGAGTGACTAGAGTTCATGTGTGGGCACAACTACAGTGATATGTACATCAAAAGATTAATCCTGGGTTCCCCTCGCTACTCTTTATGATTCCCTTAACAACCACATCTCGTCCTGAGATGTGTCAAGGCCCTTTCCTTGTGATCTATCACTAAACTAAAGAGCACCCTTTGAAGTATAGATGAGGAGTCTCTCTTTACCTTCTCCAGTGCCCCCCCAGCTCACAGGAATGCAGCAACACACAAGTCATTCTGTGGGGTGGGAGGGATTCCTCTATTTCTCATGTCTTCACCAGGCAGGCCTGGGATTTCCAAAATGGAACCCAGAGTCCTCCATGGAATGTACCATTATAGGCACACTTGCACTCAGTATATGGACATAGCACATACACTATTCAGTACTGTCACTTCCATGAATTGTGCCATCACATGCACAAATACATTCTGCCCACACATTCATTCTGTGCACAGTGTTCAGTACAGTAGTCTTTTCTGTGTTGCGCCTTGATGGGCTACTTGCAAACACACACACTGCCATGCGTGCAATCCCCATTCCCCATGTGTGCACTGTACACTTCACCCCTCGTGTATTGTACTTCTCGCAAACACACATACACCCTGCACATGATTTCCATGTGTACACACTGCACAGCACTACATATCTCAGGTTATGTATTCCACTCTGGTATACATCCACGCAGTACAAAGACTCACCATGCATACACTGAATAGTACTGCCATATCCCTGTACTGAACCTTTCCCAGGTACACATACATCCAGTGAAGTAATCACTCCTGCACTACACATCACCCTACATATAAGTGCTGAAGGCCAAGGGTGAGTTAAGCACACAGCAGCAGAACTTTAAAAAAGGTGAGTGAACCTGTAGACCTCACACTCATGACACAGGATTAAAAAGACCTGGTATGGTACATGGTATGTTGTCACCAGAGCGTTCATGCTCTTAAAATCTTGGTGAAGGCAGTAGCCTTCCACTAGTATGAAAGTAGCACTTTGGGCATCCCAGTCCAACAGGACCGAAATCCGCAAGGCAGGCCAACGTTGTGGCACAAACACATGACCCATGTTTGCCTATGATAACACAAATAAGCATTAGGAATCCAGACAACAGTACAGTTGGGCACACAGGGCAGGGGTACATGTCCATAGCCATGTAGAGAACTTTTCAGTCCCAACATACACCATGTCTCCATCCAACACTTAAATCTAAAATCCATATTCTAAGTCAATCTGCCAGCAGCTTGTGATTTTGAAAGCCATCACTTCTTGATCTATTGAGTTTTATATTTAGATTTAAGTTAAAATATTAAGCACTTTTTGTGCGCCCTGCTTGTTATATAATGTATTTTAGCATCATGTGCCAGTGTGATTGTCGGGAAATCTGAAGCTAAACCCCCCCAATCATTCCGACCAAGATACACCCCTGCAAATAACCAAAAGAAGCTCTGGCAATGCCATTAGTTCACACTAATGAACGCACTGTCAAGCCAGACCTAAAAATCCACATATAATATTAACTGCTTCCCCACATCTCTGCTGTTGCCAGAGAAAAGTGCCCTAAATTAGATAAATGTTAAGACAGATAGCAATGCAATGTGTTTGCCCTTGAAGTTTAAACTCAGGCAGCTCGATAAATAAACAAAATAATCACAGCAGTGATGAGATCAAGCAATTTTTTCTTAAAGCACACAACTTCTGGCTAATCAAAACGTAGTCCTGATTACCAACATGTGGGCAGAGCCAAAGCCCCTCTCCTGGTGATTCTCACATGCTTTTCTTGCGATAGCTGTGCTGTCCACCTGGACCAAAAAAACGGACTACACACTGCCCTATCAGACCAGTGCTGTGGTCACTAGCTGGTTGCCCCTATGGGCCAGTTCGACCCTGCTGAGAAGACACAGAAGGATCTAATTTTATAGTGGAGGGCAGGTTTACAACCATAACTGCACATAATGTTGTTGATTCTACAGGGACTGGGTCAGAAATTGTCAGGGGAATGAGCTTACTACAGGAAGGATGTAAGTGAACCATGTTGTCACAAGCACATACTCTTCACAATCATCATTTGTATGAATATCTAGCCATTAGGAATATGAGCTTTAGGGCTTGAACGTGTGTTACCAGCACTGGGGCATGTTAAAGAATAAGTGAAAGTTACATTTGATAAAGCACACTGCTACCCAAGGCTGTCCTGACGCTAAGAATAAAAGCCACAGTCAGTAGCGTCAGGACCATAAGCAATGGGTATTGAGATTATTATGAATGTTCTTAAGTTCAGTGATACTGCGGAGCATGGAAGGCAGAGATTTTCGTATGGACAATAATGTAGAACCACATCCTAAAGTTCACATTTCACTAGGGGTGGATGAAGAATTACACTCCGCCGGTGGAGTTCAATGAGTTTTCCTCACACTGCACGGCATGCGGAGTTCTGAAAAACTCAGCGAAGTGACACAGAGCGGAGTTTGTTCTCTTGCTCCCACTCGCCAACATTAAGTTGGTTTTCGTGAGCGAGAGAAATCGCTAAGTTGGTGAGTGCAAAAGAGATTTCTGAATGTGAGTGGTTGCGGTAGGCCGCGACCACTCCGGATGAGAAAGCTGCTGCTTGCTTTGATGAAGCTTCAGCTTGAGTAGAAAATCAAAGAAGTTAGTGCCCTCTGACACTCCGGGTGATGCCGTTCGCACTGATTTTACAGTGCAGGAGAAACTCCAATGCTGAAAATCAGTGCGAACAGCGTGCCTTACCCAAACTCCGCCACTCATGGAACTCCACGTAGCGCTACAGAGTTTTTTTAGCACTTCGCGGAGTTCCACGTAGCAGAACACCGTGAATTCCGCCCATATCTACATTTCACTTAAATCAGTACAGTAAAGGGTCTTTTATGCTATACCACGTCAAGTCCAGACAAGGGCCAGGCAGCACAACCCGTTCAGCCACTCTGCCAAAATCCCCTCATGTCCCGTACAACCACTTTGCTAAAACCTACTCTACGCCCTGTACAATCACACTGTCAAAACCCACTATACATCCTGTATAACCACTCTGCCAACAAACCCTGCACTCGATACAAAGCACACTTGGAAGGTAGCATTGACAAGGAGGAGCTGCGTGGGGACGCGGAAAGCACCGCATCGAGGGTTCGAATTCAGTACCAGACACTGCGCAGAAAGGTGAGCTGCAGTACGTGCGAGGACGTCTGAAACTGAGGACGGACAACGTGCGTCCTAGGCAGTGGGCAGCAGTAGGTGGAGATCACTGTACAATGCGGCTGTGGAATATGCCGCCTGACATGGATGTCCAACAGGGAACACTGGATGCGGGATCCTGCGGGAAGATTGATAGGATGGGACTTGCATGAATAAGGAGGAATCAGCAACACACCCCTTGGCAAACAGTTGTCTGTCTCACATAACAGCACCCACGGGCAGATGGCAGCCACAAATGAGACCAATCACTCCCTCCAGGCCCTGGTATCCTCTTAGAGAAACGGGAGGAAACTCACCCATATGGACCTGTGTGTGCCAATGACAGAAGTGCCTGTTCTAGTCGCCGTCTGTAGCCTCTGCCACTAACGCATAGTTGTCAGGTCTGCAACGTCAGCACTGTTTTCCCAGGAAGAAGTGATGACCATGGCTGCTAATGTGTGACATGCTGCCCACTGTCCATGGGACTCATTGCCCACTTCCTCTTCAGTGCTTCTGGCTATACCAATCTACGGGGGAAACGTGATGGCCCTCTTTATCCGCATCATCTGGAGCCTCGGTATACAACACTCCTGCCCTTGTTTTAGACACTACAGTACCATGTGACATATTTTCTTCGGAGTCTTCTAAAAGACTCCCCAAGGTTTGCATGGACTCTACATGAACAACCCAAGGCATAATATATGTCCATATATGAGCCTTACTGCACATGGCCTCCTGTGCAGTTTTTGGGTTTCTTTGGAAAGCAACCAGAGCAGCAGTGAGTGTTCTGAGTAATTTGCTAGGACTACAGATGATACTCATTCAGGCCTCCCAGGTTATAAGGATTTGGAACTGTTAACGCGTCCGTCTATGTTAATTTATACACATCAGGACTCGTTTTAGGCCGATGAATCTTTGGACCCAGTGGTGAGACACCGTAAGACGAGATAACTGATCAATATATCAATCAATATGTCAATAACATTGTCAACGGTTAACACCAAAATATATCTTACTTTAGACATTAATAAACATCCGGCGCAACCACGACCTTTCAGTCACGAATAACCACACCTTAATGGAGTTTTGTGAATTTTATTCCCTATTGATTACAATCTAATAGCAAATGCATTAATCTCCAAATTAAGAAGCAGATGAACATAATCACAAGACGACAACCATAATAAGCTTTCAATAATGCAGAGATCAGAAGCATAAGACAATATAAGCAGATCGCGATACATAGAACCTCCTAAAGGTCTTAGTTCAGCATAGCACTACGTCAGTCACGTCAGTTTCGTCAGTCATAATTGAATACCTCATCTAACCTCTAATTAGCATTAGCATGTTGGGCTTCATGCAAAAACAATTTAGAACACCAATTTGGAAAACATCTAACTAATGTCTCTAATCAAAAACACACAGCAGTTGGTACCTAGAAAGAAAAGGCAAATAAGTGAATTTCATTAGCAACATCTATAATTACCCTCCTCGAGATAGGTCAGCATACAGGATCAGTCTTCGTCTTCAGGACATCAGTTAGATCACCGTCAGTTTATCTAAGTTAAAAGCAAGGGACACTCTCCTCATAAGGAGGAAAGTATAATGGGGCAGTCTATGGGCAAGGATGGTTTTGTCTAAGTCTCAGGTCACTAAATAGAGTGACAGAGTTTCTGGATGCAATCGATATCATTCCCTACCTAATGCCCTTTGTCTCTTGTGTCATGGGTTTTTATCCCTTTTTCGTAATACATTCCCCCAAAATTCTATTGGTCAGTCACTACACCCCACCATTGGTAACCTATCAAATTATACATTAAGTAATGCATTTGTCATTTCATGATATATCCCTAAATTCTAATTGGTCTTCATAATTGACGTTTTTCATAGGTGGCACATCCGGGGTTACTTCATCGCCTTGGCACACATCAGGTCAAAAGTTCTCTTCTTCTCGCTTTACCGTCCTTGGAAGTTTCCAGTATTGTTTCGAAGCACATATCTTTTTATACTAAAAGCTGCTAGCATGCGGATGAGAGAGTTTAGCATTGTTGCGAATTAAGTAAAGAAAAGAACAATCGCTGGGTCATGGTCTTTTGCAAGTCAGCACACTGGAGAAACAGAAAAATACGCTTTAATATGAGAGTTACACAGCTAGTTCTCGACTCACGCTAACTTAAGATATACGGTTCTAATGAATGCAGTCTTATACGTGTTAATGTGCTCAGTTAGGCATACTATAAATGATTATTTCTTACAGTTGACATTAGTTTACACATATGAACAATTCCCCATGTTTATGAATACGTTTCAATGAATATTTTTATTAATGCAGCATTGTTAAACATAAGCATTTCACGTCTATAATATGTAATATTTAAACTACGCTCTCTCAGTCCCTCCTCTGATGACGCTCGTCATCACACAATCTTTTGATCTTAATTTTTCACCTTGCGCATAATACGCATTTCAACATCCTGCCCTTTATGTGAGCTTTCCCATATTTCATTGAACATTTTCTCTCTTTCACTTTCTTCATTTCTTTTGGTTCTTTTAGTCCAATTTCTTTTCACTTTATCATTGATTTTGCATATCCCCCATAATCCCAATAGACAAATCAAAACAATTAATAGACCCATCATAATTTTTGCAAGTACCCCATTCCAAATGTTGGTAAACCAGCTTCCCACTCGGGCAATTCCTTTCCCAAATTTCTCCCAAACACCAGGTTCTTTTAGATCCTTCAAATCTGTACTATCTCTAGTAAGATTAGTAAGCATGCTTCTAATTTTCTTACTGTTATCAGGTATAAATGAAAAACAATGACGTTCATTAATCATTTTGCACACACCTCCACTCTTTGCTAACAGAATGTCTAAAGCAAGCCGGTTTTGAAGAGTCACAGCTCTTTCTGCAGCAAGTTCAGTATCCATCAGAAGTATAGCTCCTGTAAAAATTGTCAGCATGTTATCCACAATAGTAGACAACTTTTGAATTTTCATAGAATTTAAGATAACCCCTACTGATGGGATTATAGCTCCAAATATGTCACCAATGACAGCCGCCACTGATTCTTGTTTTTGTCTAGTATGTTGTAATTCAGACGTTTTAGGTATTTGTTTTAAGTCATCAATCTGGTATATCTTTGGGAATACTATTCCCAAATAACATGTCCCATACCATCCCTTAGGAAGACGGTAATATGCATTTAACCCACAGATGTAATAGATTCCAGGAATCGCTGGGTCTTGTCCATTTAACATAAAGGTCCATTTGCTCTGAAACAGAAACACATGCCTACATTCACTCGTACCTACAAACAAATTGTCTTGATCGGATTTTGGTCTATATATGCATAGTCTACCTACGTGTAATGCATCTACAGCTAATTTGCCTTGTGTTTTAATTGCAGTACAAGCATAATCATTTGTATAAGTACGTTTTTCTAAGCCTTTCTCTAACCTTTCTTTCAGTGCTTTGCATCTATCATCTGTGTGATCTAAAAAGCTTTTCTCTACAGGAGACAATAAGCAAGTCAAATTATTGCGATGTGCATAAGCAGTTCCAAATGTAAGTGTTGGCTCAAAGAATCCTCTAACTATTTTAATATCATGCACTTTAGCTAACTTATTTAAGAACTCAATCACAGGCACAAAAGAAAACACAACATCCAAATTTGAATAAAAATATTGCACATGCTCTTGACTATAGAATCTTGTTAATAGCAGGCTGCAGCTAATTCCATAAGTAAGAGGGAGGCTGTGATAAGTAACTCCCTCCTGCACAGATGAAGGAATTTTAGCACACACATAACAATCTTTCGCATCCATAGTTTCCACATACTCATTTAGTAAGCGATAGAAGACATTAGTAGAAAGTTCCCCTTTTGCATTAGTTCCCTCATGCAGATGTCTTGCATCTTGCTCAAATTTCTCCCACGATGATAGTTTATTAGCAGTAGTAGTAGTCTCAGGTTTTGAAGTTGCATTAATAGTTTCACTCTCTCTCCATGGCATTCCTACAATCACTCCCACAATCATTATTGCGCATACAACACCTATCATAAGTCCTAACCAACCACACACTTTACTTCCTTTGCTACTATGAGCCATGTTTGTATAGAATCAGAATAGCAGATCAACAATCAACTCAAGAAGGCAAACTCTTTCTGCGTATTTTACAGCGTCTTCACTCACTCCAGGACCCTTTTCGTCAATTCAGGTTAGCAGCTTGTCGTAATCAGGTTTCTTGAAGTCAAATCCAGGTTTAGTGTCACTTTCCGGTAGTTTCTAAAGACTCTTTCTCATGTCAGCTTTCACGATTTCAATTTTATCTCAGTTTTTTTTTTTTTTTTTCAGGTACCGTAGTATTGGCCTGGTACTTCTCGATCAAAGCAGAATGCTAAGAATTCTTGTTGCCATTCAGAGGTTGTAGCATATGCCCATTCAGGACCTATATATCTTCTGTTTGCTATTCTCTTTCTTTTCAATTTTCGTTCACCTTGTTGTTCTCCTTCACTCAGATCATCTGCCTGTGAAGTATCGCTTTCCTCTATTATTGTCTCGTTTGCTATTTCTCTTATTCTAAGATGTGACTTGTCTGGCCAACTATCACCTCTGTGTGTCTTGTTTCGATGTTTTCCTTCAGGACGTTGGATACACCCTCCTCTTGTGATATGGTGTTGTCTCTTGACGGACTTGCAACTGGTTCAGAAGACTCGGATTCGTTTTGATTTGAATTTACCACTTCTCCTTCTCCGTCGTCTTCTGGTTCCACACTGTATTCAGGCTCTGAATTGTATTCGTCTACTTCTGGGAGAACCTCTCCTTGCCTTAGTTCTCCTGCTGCCTCAACTGAGATAGGCACTCCGTCAACTCTCTCGAACTCACTGTCAGCTTGAGGGACAAGGCTGTTCTCAGTGGGCTCTCCTGTAGTTTCAGATCTTTCTTGACTAATCTCTGACTCTGAGACTTCTCCTCCTGAAGTTGCTGTACCGGAATCTTCAAGTTCCTCTTCAACAGGACACGTTACCCTTTTTTTATGGCTGGCATGTATCCAGTTGGGAACCCCGGCACACTTCACAGCAGTAGTGGTTGTCAATATTACTTGATATGGCCCCTTCCAACGCGGCTCAAGACACGATTTCCTCACGTGCTTCTTGACAACCACCCAATCTCCAGCTTGCAGAGAGTGTCCTGGTTCGCCGATTGGTGGTAACGTGTTTGCTTCCACCTGGTGAGAGAAAGAGCGAATCACGTCAGCCAAACTTCTGCAGTAATCCAACACCATATCATCTGTAATATTCACTAGTGCATTTGCAGGTACCGCCGGTAACCTCATTGCTCTGTCCATGAGGATTTCATGGGGGGACAGTCCTGTTTTCTTATCTGGCGTGTTTCTCATAGACATCAGTACTAGAGGTAATGCATCTGGCCACTTCATGTTTGTTGCTGCACACATTTTTGCTATTCTTGATTTTAAGGTACCATTCATCTGTTCAACTAGTCCTGATGCTTCAGGGCGATAGCTACAATGCAACTTCTGCTCAATGTTGAGTGCGGCACACAGAAGTTTAATCACCTCATTGTCGAAGTGTCTTCCCCTATCTGATTCTATAGAAACCGGAAACCCGAACCTTGGTATTAACTCTCTGAGTAGTAGTTTTGCGACTGTAAGACTGTCTTTCCTACGTGTGGGATATGCCTCAATCCAATGACTGAAAACACACACAATCACCAACACGTACTTCAATCCTCCACAAATAGGCATTTCAATGAAATCCATTTGCATTTTGTTAAATGGACCTCCAGCTCTCCCAATGTGGCTCAAAGTTACCATTGTTCCTTTTCCAGCGTTCATCTGTTGACAGATGATGCACCTGTGACAAGTAATTTCTGCGGCATGTCTGAATTTTGGATTGAACCAATCAATTTTAAAGGATCTGATTATGGCATCTCTTCCTAAATGGGCCTGCCCATGGTATAATTGGGCAAATTGTGACAGAAGACTATTTGGCAGAACCAATTTTCCTTCCTCTGAAACCCACATATGATCTTCTCTTTGTACACACTGCATTTTCTGCCAGGAACGTTTTTCTTCTTTGCTATCACGGCTTTGTAATGTCTTTAATTCATCTAAGGTATCAACCACTCGTAATGCTAGGCTTAAGGTTGTGTCGTTCTCAGGTTGTGGTAACAATTCCCACTGTTCTTTAAATGATATACAGTTTAATGCACAAAATCTTGCAACTTGGTCTGCATAACCGTTCCCCATTGACACAAAGTCTTGTGATCTGGTGTGGGCACTGCACTTCACCACGACAATTTCAAGAGGCAACTGAATCGCATGTAACAAATCTCTTATTTGTTCTCCATTTTTCACTGGTGAACCAGAGGATGTCATGAAACCCCTCTGTGACCAGAGTTGGCCAAAATCATGTACAATTCCAAATCCATATCTGCTGTCAGTATAGACTGTGACTTTCAAATTTACAGCAGCGTGGCAGGCTTTTGTGAGAGCTATTAATTCTGCCACCTGTGCAGAAAACACTTTCTCGAGCCAGGAGGCCTCGACTATGCCAGATATGGTACATACTGCGTAGCCAGCTCTCAATGTCCCTGTTGAATCTCTTAAACAGGACCCATCAACGAACATAATGCAATCGTTTTCTTTTAACTGGGTATCCTGTATGTCTGGGCGAGGTTTGGTACAGAGCTCAGTCACTTCAAGACAATCATGCTCAAATTCTTCCCCATCTTTGATTTCTGTATTCTCATTGGGAAGTAGAGTTGCCGGGTTTAGCACAGTGCATCTTTTTAATGTAACATTTGGTGACCCTAGAATAATCGTCTCATATTTGGTAAGTCGTGCATTTGTCATGTGTTGCGTCTTAGTTCGTGTCAACAGAATTTTGACAGAATGTGGAACCAATACTGTCAAAGGGTATCCCATGACTATGCCCTCACATTGTGAAAGGCTTTGACCAACTGCTGCATCTGCTCGCAAACAACCCGGTAAGGCTGCTGCGACAGGGTCCAAAGTAGCTGAAAAATATGCTACAGGGCGATTTGCATCTCCGTGGACCTGTGTTAAAACAGACAAAGAACAAGCATCACGTTCATGACAGAACAACAGAAAAGGTTTCTCATAATCAGGCATTCCTAATGCTGGAGCCCTGCACATGCACTCCTTCAGCTCTAAAAATGACTCAAGCTCTTCTTTTGTCAAAGTGATTGTGTATGGTTCATCCTTGACCTCTTTTCCTGTCAATTTTATTAAGGGCTTTGAAATGATCGAGAAATTGGGTATCCACTGGCGACAGTAACCCACCATTCCCAGAAACATCCTGACATCTCTCTTTGTTGTTGGGGGATTCATTTGTAAAACAGCTGTTATTCTCTCTTTTGATATTCTTCGGGACCCTTTCTCAATCAGATGCCCTAAATATTTCACTTCTTTTTGACAGTATTGCAACTTCTTAGGTGACACCTTGTGTCCATTCTTTCCCAAATGATTCAACAATGCAATGGTATCATATTTACAGCTGTCTCTGGTTTTAGATGCAATCAACAAGTCATCAATGTACTGCACAAGAGTCAAATTGAAAGGCAGCACAAGAGGTTCCAAATCCTTCTTCAGTATCTGATTGAAGATGGATGGTGACTCAGAAAACCCCTGAGGAATTCTGCACCAACTGTACACCTTATCCAGGAATTTTAAACTGAACAAAAGTTGGCTATCTTCATGAAGAGGTATCGAGAAAAATGCTTGTGATAGGTCTACTACAGTAAACCATTCAGCATCACAAGGAACCTGGAACATTATTACCGCTGGGTTAGGTACCACAGGGCAGCATTTTATCACAATTTCGTTTATTTTTCTCAAATCCTGCACAATTCGAACCTTTCCACAGGGCTTCCTCAAACCCATAATAGGAGAGTTACGCGGACTACTCAGAACTTCTTTCAAAACTCCCTGTCTGAGAAAATCTGCAATTATCTGTGTCACTTCAATAAGGACATCCTGAGTCATATGGTATTGCGGCACTTTTGGGAACACTGCATTTGGCTTTATCTGCGCCTTGACTGGCCCTACTCCCTTGATTAATCCAACCTCTTTTCCAGTCAAATCCCACACTTTTTCTGTTACAGATCCTTGTAGATCAGCAGGTAGATCGATCAAGGTAAACACTGGGAATAGAGTAATCAGAGGGTAATCTTCATTTGTCTCTCCTCCTTCTTCTATGAATTGACCTTCATCTCCCTCATCATCACTGTTTGTCTGTACCTCTATTCCACCATTGGAACAGGTAATCGAACATTTGGTCTTGCATAATAAGTCTCTCCCTAGTAAGGACACTGGGCTTGAGTCGCACACAACAAATCTATGCAGGCCCTGGAAATTTCCAATTTCAACCTGAACTGGGTCAGTAATCGGATTAGTCAGGTACTGGTTAGCCACACCGACCACTCGTATGGTGCGCCCTGAAAGAGGTAATCTCGGTACTTCTGCACTGCCTTATAGCCCATTACTTTTCCCTCTACATATGGGCCTCTCTGATCTACCTCTAAAGATGCTGCAAGCCTGCACTCTTCACTGTCTGAGCTGTCATCTGACCAATCCCCATTCATGTCACTTTCACCTCTTAATGGGAATTGTTGTACAGTGTTGTTTTGGTTTGTTACCTGGCCTGTGACCTGCTGAGGAAGCATCACCTGTTGCTGTCCCATCGGAGCCATGGGTAATTGCATTTGCTGTCTAGGCACCATAGGGATCTGCTGTTGCATTGGTTGTACTGACTCTGTCTGAAAACGCGGGATTTGCATTTGCTGCATGGGTGCACCCCTGGCATTTGCAACAAATTATTCTGAAAATTCTGGTTCTGGTGTCTCATTCTTGGACCACGTGAATTTTTTAGTGTACCAGCATTAATACTCGGCTGAACTGTACCATCCTGCACCATATTCGGACAATCCTGTTTCCAATGCCCCATGCCCCCGCACGCATGACATGGTGACATCTTCTTCATTGCCTGACCGTCATTTTGAATAACAACATTATTCATATCAGAATTACGGTTCACAAAACCTCGACCTCTGCCTCTCGGCTGTGCCTGGAACACACCATTCATTTGCGGTTGTTGCTGTATCATCTGCTGAACACCATTTCCCTGTATTCCAGCCTGTGCAGCTCTTATCTGCATCACCATCACTTTCTCCTTCAACTTTTTCTGCTTTAACTCAATTTCATCACTACAGTATTTTACATACTGTAACACTTCATCAATCGGTTTAGCTTGCCAACAAATCAAATGATTTTTAATCATCTGGCTGACCTCAGGTCTCAGCCTTTCGAGGAATCTAAACACAAGATGGTTCATGTCCTTCGGTTCGATTGTCTCAGTACCACTGTAATGTTTGAATGCCTTCAACAATCTTTCATAATATGCATGTATTGACTGTTTAACCTCTTGAGAAGTCCGGTCGATTTTCTGCCAATCGGTCACCTTCGGCGACACCTTTTGTTTCAAAAACTCAATTACTTTATGATAATATTTCATCACCTCTTCAGAAGGTGCTCCAGTCACTTTATCCCTTGCCGGCTCCTTCGTGGGCCAATCTGCCCCTCTCTTGCACTCGAGCCACAAGTCTGGCGGAACAATGATCTCAAACAAAGTATTCAAGTCTTCCCAGAGACACTTCGCAAGCTTCACGAATCTATCTGTCTGTTGATACCACTCGATCGGCTTTTCTCTTAACCTAGGATAATCATTCGTAAAGGACAAAATGTCTCCCCTAGACCAAGGCACATGCACCAAGACACCACCAGCTGTTTCTCTCATAGGTAGGATTTTCACTGTGTCTAAATTAGGTGTGGCTATTGCTTTATTAGACCCTGGGCTATCTCTTTTTCCCTTATCTCTTTTCTTTGCCCACCGGCCTTCCCATTTCTCTAGTGCACCCCAAATTTGTGCACTTTGCAACAACTCTTTCAAATGTGCCTTCATGCCTGCAGATCTCATGTGTTTAAAATCTTTAGTGTCAAAATCTAATCTGTAGCTCCGTTTCAAATGTTTCGTGTTTCCAATATCGATATTGTATTTGTCTGCCAAATTCGTTAATCTCTGGTGTACCTTGCCTACCTCTTTGGTAATCTTAGGGCATAAGTACCTCAATTCTGCCTCAGTGTATGATTCCAACCTATTCACTCCCATTGTTCCTTCCACCAACTCAGCAGCTTCTGCTCCTAGTCGTACAAAATTCAGATATTCATCTTGTTTTTCCTTTTCAGGTTCAATTGTGCTCACTGTAGTCTTTTGCGAAGTACAAGTTTTCTCTAACCACTCATTTAACTGTTGTACTGTAAAACCTTGCAGTGAAATGTTCCCTGCATGTATCATTGGAGTGCGAGAGGTATTCGTACTCATAGTTTGGGGAGTCAAGACTCCCAACCCTGCTTGCCGCATTGCTTCAAGAGGTGCCCCTATTGGACTAAGGTCCATTAAGGGTCTCGGTTGCTTGCATACCTGTCCTCCCTGGGCCATTATTTGTGGAGTTCTAATAGGCCCTCCTCTTATCGCTTCATGAGTCATAACTCCCTGTTCGCATGTCCTTGTTTTCTCCTGTACATATAACGGTACTGGGGGACCAACAGTAATAGGTAGCGATATAGCGGCGGGTGTCTGACCTGGTCCCAAGCTTCTTGGAGCTTCAACACCATAAGTCTGCTCTAATGTACCCGGTACAGGTTCTATCAGGGGACCCGCTACGGGGTTATACCCAGGTATCAGCTGTGGCGGTTGTGACACTTGCTTTGGAGTTGACTCAATCTGTATTAACCTTGGCTTTGTATATATCGGGTCTGGTGGCACCACCAAGTTCATAGTAGTCTCAAGCACTGGGACATTGGGGTAAATTCTTTTTATCTGCGGTGGAGGCTGCAACTGTATCGGCGAGTCTGGTGCAGTGGGTACACTGACACCATTCTGTATCAAGGCTGTATCGCTAGTCTGTGCCGTATCAGTAACTCCCTTCTCCTTCGTCTGGTTCCCAGGATCCAAGCTAGTACTTGGAGCACTGTCGTTCACCGCATACGGTGGCGGACGATCATGTAACAATCTATCCATAAACGCCTCATCATCTGAATCATCCTCTTCTTCCCAGGACCTTTTGTTCTCTTTGAATTTGCCTGAATCTTTGTCGGTTTTGCAAGATGCTTTCTTTCCCTGTGTCTCTTCTCCCTGTGTTATTGCCGGAAACAGCTTTAACCCATCTACTATTCCTCGTCTCCACATTTTGTTCTCATTGTCCCATCTAGCCTCTGCACAGGACTTTTCTGCCCTTGTCAATCTTCTGTGAAACCTTTCTTGCCTATGTTTAAGAGCCATCAGGTCCCAAATCGCCAAAGCCTCATATTGTGCCGGTCTCGGAGGTGGTTTCTGCGTACTTAACATCCACCTCAAATTTTCTAACACCTTTGGATTGAATGTCCCATGTTCTGGAAACGCTAGACACCCCTCTTTCTTTGTTAATTTGCGCCATTGTTTTATCCATAAACAAGGTGCAACACCCTTTTCCTCCATAACTGTATAAGCTGGTGTACCCTCAGGTGGTGTAGGTTCCCCATCGGTTGCAACAATATATACATCTCCTTTCAAAGCGCTTTTGAATGCCTTAACAAAATTCATTTTTGCAATTCTTTATTTCGTATTTAATCAGAAAACGGCTTAGTTCCCAGGACACTCTTCACCTACCCTGTTCTCAACCTACTGCCTCTCACGGACGGCAGCCAATCCGTGCGCGACCCTTCTCGGCATCTGACCTATCTCAGCGCAGCACCACTGACGTCACACTCACACACACTGCAGCTGACAAAGTCTTGTGGCTTGTCCACACCTCACTAACTCTTTACAACTCATACAAACTAATGCGAATTATTGCAAGCACTTAAAATGACAACACAAATCTGCCGGTTTACTACAGGAAGGGTAACACATTCGCTTCAGAACTTTACAGCGATTTCACTTGAAGCCTCGGCCGCTACTCTCTCCTTCTCAGTTCCCACATACGCAAGCAGAATTCGACCTGCGAATCCTACTCTCGACTTGTCAATGACTCCTTCTAGTGCACTTTAGAATTTGTCAAATCTCCATCGAAGGTTTCACACATGCAACATAACTCGAAACTTGACTTGCCAACCACGCCCGATTGACCTACTAAACCGCACAGATTACAACATAAACCATATTTACCATCCTACTCCGGAGTCTTAGACCTCAATAGGTCCGTATACAACAACCAACCATGTGGATAATTTTGAGCAATAAGCACTGCATTCACATGAAGTACGCCGACTTCCCTACTCTCATACTGTGGAGTACGCCTACTCCTTCTAAACAACACTTAATTTGGCCTAGACACACGCAAATATTCACAACCACCTGCAAGATGCATAAGATTTAATAAGCGCAAAGACCCTAACCACACATACTATGGCGCCGAGAACATTCCCAACTCATTTAGGCAGGCTCCGAGATCCCGGGAAAGCCATAGCGAACCTAGCAACTCATCATCTCTCCAAATTGCATTATCACAGAAAAACAAATTAAACAATGAAACTCCGTCCTAGGGCCCCCAAGGGCCAAACCGTCGCTCTGCTACCAGAACTGTTAATGCGTCCGTCTATGTTAATTTATACACATCAGGACTCATTTTAGGCCGATGAATCTTTGGACCCAGTGGTGAGACACCGTAAGACGAGATAACTGATCAATATATCAATCAATATGTCAATAACATTGTCAACGGTTAACACCAAAATATATCTTACTTTAGACATTAATAAACATCCGGCGCAACCATGACCTTTCAGTCACGAATAACCACACATTAATGGAGTTTTGTGAATTTTATTCCCTATTGATTACAATCTAATAGCAAATGCATTAATCTCCAAATCAAGAAGCAGATGAACATAATCACAAGACGACAACCATAATAAGCTTTCAATAATGCAAAGTTCAGAAGCATAAGACAAATAAGCAGATTGCTATACATAGAACCTCCTAAAGGTCTTAGTTCAGCATAGCACTACGTCAGTCACGTCAGTTTCGTCAGTCATAATTGAATACCTCATCTAACCTCTAATTAGCATTAGCATGTTGAGCTTCATGCAAAAACAATTTAGAACACCAATTTGGAAAACATCTAACTAAGGTCTCTAATCAAAAACACACAGCAGTTGGTACCTAGAAAGAAAAGGCAAATAAGTGAATTTCATTAGCAACATCTATAATTACCCTCCTCGAGATAGGTCAGCATACAAGATCAGTCTTCGTCTTCAGGACATCAGTTAGATCACCGTCAGTTTATCTAAGTTAAAAGCAAGGGACACTCTCCTCATAAGGAGGAAAGTGTAATAGGGCAGTCTATGGGCAAGGATGGTTTTGTCTAAGTCTCAGGTCACTAAATAGAGTGACAGAGTTTCTGGATGCAATCAATATCATTCCCTACCTAATGCCCTTTGTCTCTTGTGTCATGGGTTTTTATCCCTTTTTCGTAATACATTCCCCCAAAATTCTATTGGTCAGTCACTACACCCCACCATTGGTAACCTATCAAATTATACATTAAGTAATGCATTTGTCATTTCATGATATATACCTAAATTCTAATTGGTCTTATAATTGACGTTTTTCGTAGGTGGCACATCCGGGGTTACTTCATCGCCTTGGCACACATCAGGTCAAAAATTCTCTTCTTCTCGCTTTACCGTCCTTGGAAGTTTCCATTATTGTTTCGAAGCACATATCTTTTTATACTAAAAGCTGCTAGCATGCTGATGAGAGAGTTTAGCATTGTTGCGAATTAAGTAAAGAAAAGAACAATCGCTGGGTCATGGTCTTTTGCAAGTCAGCACACTGGAGAAACAGAAAAATACGCTTTAATATGAGAGTTACACAGCTAGTTCTCGACTCACGCTAACTTAAGATATACGGTTCTAATGAATGCAGTCTTATACGTGCTAATGTGCTCAGTTAGGCATACTATAAACGATTATTTCTTACAGTCGACATTAGTTTACACATATGAACAATTCCCCACGTTTATGAATACGTTTCAATGAATATTTTTATTAATGCAGCATTGTTAAACATAAGCATTTCACGTCTATAATATGTAATATTTAAACTACGCTCTCTCACAACTTTGCTGCAACATTGGCTCAGGAGCCTGATGCTGGTGATTTTCCAAAGATGCCTATGAAATCATACATCCTGCTGGCAGGATGACAAAGGCCTCTGGGGTATTGTAAATCTGTCAACACCATCTCAGTGATGTCTCTATACACTGATAATTGTGATTATTATAAAATAACGATGCCAGAGACAGTAGGTGTTAGCTAATAAAACTTGGCTTCTTCATGTCAATCGATGGCCAATGAATTTACAGCAGAGGTACCCGGCCACTATTATAAACAAGGGATGCTCCCCAGCAGAGTGTCTGGTGACCTTTAAAAGTGGTGGGACAAAATGGTTGTAAGGTGTTCACCTCATTTTGTTCTAAATTTGCCTTGAAAATTGCTTTTATATGTTAAGAATTACTTTCATTGTACCAATGTCAGTGGTTTGTTTTGTGTACCCACTGTGCCAATATTTACATGCAATATTCCAGTACCAGAATGTTGCCACTGATTTTGCCCAAATACCATGGATGACCTAATGGAAAACATGACCTCCAGTATTTCAAAGGCAGCATTTTATCATGGTTTGCTTCCCTCAACCAGCCCACTCAGCCCCAATATGCAGAGACTTGCCTATGAGGCAAAGAATTGTCTCCCGTATGCCAGCACAAACATTTGCCGTAGGTGTCCCTCTATGTCAAGTATTTCTTCTAGGATTTCAGGCACTCAATTTTGCCTTGGGGTGTCCTCCCTTATGGCAAGAATTACTTATATGGTACCAGAGAATACATTTTGCCAAGGTTGCCCATGCCAAGTATTTCCTCCAGTATCCAAGCACCAATGTTTTTCCACAGAGGCCATGCAAGAATTACATAGATGCCCTATTATATGGTGTGAATTATCTCCAATATTGCAGCAGAAGCATGTTACCGTGGATGCCACTATAAAACCAGAATTATATTGGGTATGCCATGGCCAGTGGCAAACTTACAATCATAGACACAGAACAATTTTTTTTTAAATTGACCTTGCTTCCTTAGATGGCAACCTGCAGGCTTCATGGCAGCAGCAGAGCAGGAATCTTGTGCTGGGCACTAGAACCAGCAAGCTACGATTCCCAGTGATGGACCAGACAGAGCAGCAAGGCCAGGTTTGAAAACGGAAAGTCTTACCTTAATCCCTCTCTGAGCTTCTTATCGGACTGGAAGCACAGCCCTATAAGAAGCTGGGATTCTGCCCCTGCTGTACTGTGTGGCCCTTTATTGGCCTCAGGGGTGCGCAGATGTGCGCCTGTGACACCTACATTTTAGCAGCTATACCGTGCTGCCTGAGGCATACACAGTTTCTTATAAATAAAATGGATTTTGCCTGGCTGAGAGAATCGTAGTTGAAGTACGCCCCTCACATGCGCAATCCAGACATCTGTAGCTGGATTATGCCTCAGCCCCCTCAACCCCCTTCCCCATCCTGTCACCAGGAGCCTGGGGGAAGTCGAGAGGACTGGCCTGGGCATTGAGAGGGTCCAGGAGAACACCAAACTTGTGTTTTCATGAATGCTGCTCAGATAAATCTTTAACAGCAGAGGTAAGGGACAGACAGTGGTGCTCACAGGAGGCAGAGCTGCACCCCTCAGCCCCTGATTAGGAGCTACTACTGTTCTCCAGCACAGATTATTTACGAAAAAAATAAAAGTACAATAAGGTTACAATATCAATAATAAATGTACGCATCCAATAATATTTTACAATCAATATGTGGAGAAAATACATAACACATTTATCTCCTGGTTACCATTAATTGATCAGGAAAATTACAAATCAATCGCTGATGTGTCTGAAGACTTCCTTCTTTCACATTTATGTGTCTGGTGTGAGAGACTATACACTCTTGAATAATTTTCATATGTAATGTACAAAGCAAAATCATTTTTATAGGCACTCACAAGAAGAAAGTCAAAGTGACCTGCCCAGGATCACACATGTGATCATGTGAGGGAGATGATATTCAGAAGCAGATTGAATGTTACTAAAATCTTGAACTCAGACATTAAAGCTCATTTTACAGTTTCCTCTATCTGCTCACGTATCTTTACCTGAAAAGTGAAATGGATAAACGAATTGTCCAGTCTGTATATGAATTAGTGTAAGTATGCAAACATCTACACATAACTCTTCCAGCAATATTATTGAGAGCCACTGTATATTAGAACATATTCTCCGGCGTGTGGAAGTTCTTTACAGGAAAATGTGTTAAATTTGCTATCAGATTAATATCTCAGATGTAGTCACCTAAATGTCCCTTGAGTATGTTAATCTTCCTACTTGCGTATATGAATACAAATCCTGGGAAGATTTTAGAAAAATGTAATTCAGCTTTACAGTAATGTAGTTTGCATTTATAGAGAATTATATTTTAAGTAGTGCAGAATTCCATAGATGTATATCCTTGTGCATTTTATATTTATATCTTCTTTATTCCAATAGGGGTCCAGTAGAACCCCCTAGATACCTGATAGACTTAATGCATGCTCTCTGACCACAGATACTTGCTGGAAATGTCACAAGATTAAAGGCGACTACATTCCTATGTTAATTGTAAATTTGTGTGCTGACGTAGTCAGACATTACTAACTACTTTGTGAAGTTTCTACATAAAAAAATAAATTTAGATCTTGCACCAATTTTAATTGGGACAATTGAAGAAGATTAATATCATACTTTTTGACATATTATTTATTGCTTATTGGGTTCAGACAAGTCCTTACAAGTGGAAATCGGATGCTCCTTTTTTATACAAACATATTGGGTGTGGTTCAAAATTTGCCCCTGAAAACCTTGAGAATGATTGCTACCGAGAGATCTTTATTGAACATGCTTGAATAATATCTACAAAAGAGTAAACACCCATAGCTTCATCATACCTTCTGCATCAAAGCTGTTCCCTCCTCCGTACCTGTTTGTAGCTTTCTCTGTATAACCGTAAGACATGTGCCTTTTATCAACCTGTCTACTATGTCTGGCTGTTCTGGTTTTATATAAACGTGGGCAGAAAATTTGATTCCACTCGAGGAATTGGAGATATTTGGTCACTCTGTCTTACTCTTGTGATGTGGAGTTCCGACCAGATTCCTCAAATCGCTGCGTGGAATTTTGCTCCTGTTCGACCCACGCAAGGACAATGGGAACAATGGGAGGCTCGACCAAGCAAGCTGGCAAGGCCAAGAGCCTCCTCTAGCACGATTTGTGGTCCCTAGGAAGCCTTTCAGCAAGGTTTTCTAATGTGTGCTGTCACATTCAGAGGGCTGCAGTACAGTACATTTTACATTCGAGAAACAGCAAAATCAACTCAAAATTGGAATTTCAAGTAACTGTTCTACCCAAACAGATGGTTGAGGTCATTTTGCAGTGCAAACCACATTTTTTTTTTTTGCCTCTTTTCAACAGGAAGAAAGTGCCACAGAGGCTCCAATTTCCTCTTCCTGTCCAGAATCTCCTTCCAGTGCTTTGTTCATCCTTTAATCACTTTTCATTTGGATTTGAGTGGAAATAATCACTCTTTTCTTTGTCTGCAATCCCTGCTTCATTTACCATTGGATCTTTTTAAATTAAAAAAAATATATATATATATTTTACAGTTTATAAAACAGAGGAGAACAGTGTGCAGTACATACATTGTATATCCAAGGCGAATGGATTAAGCCAATTCCAATATGGATACATGTTCAAGCCTAAATTGTATCAAGTTCAGTAGTATAGAAAGGAAATAAAATAAAAGAGCTGATAGATTGGAGAGAGAAGAGAGATTAGGGTTAACGACCCTATTGTGTGAGGCCAGGGCACAGCCTTTACAAATGTAGGTGTGCCCCGCCGCCCCCTTCTCTCAGCCCAAGAAGACTATTCAGTATGCAGATGCACCTCTGTGACAGCTCCACCCTCCCTGTGTACAGGCTGTCTGAAAAGTATGCACAAAGCCCCAACTGTCACTCTGCCCAGACATGGATTGTAGTCAAGCTGCAAAACACCAGAGTCATAAACACAGATAAATGCGCACTTTCTAGAAGTGGCATTTCTGTGATAGTAATAAAAAATACACCCATACCAGTAAGAAGCATTTATTATCACCATCACAACCATACTAAACACGCCTACGCTACCCCTCATAAATCAGACAATACCCCTTACACATAAGGCAGGGCATTTCTAATGCAATCCTAGGAGAAGGCAGCACTCACAGCAGTGAGACTGGTTGTCACTACCAGGACAGGCCACGCAACCTGGCACATATCCTGCCTTCTACATACATGGCACCCTGCCCATAGGGCTAGCTAGGGCGTACCTTAGGGTGCCTTACATGTAGTAAAAGGGGAGTTCTGGGCCTGGCAAGTAAATTTAGATGCCAGGTCCCTGTGGCAGAAAACTGCGCACACAGGCCCTGCGCTAGCAGGCCTGAGACAGGTTTGAAAGTCTACTTCAGTGGGTGGTGCAAGCAGCGCTGCAGGCCCACTAGTAGTATTTAATTTACAGGCCCTGGGTATAGCGATACCATTGTACAAGGGACTTATAGGTAAATTAACTATGCTAATTAGGTCTAAGCCAATCATACCAACTTTAGATGGGAGAGCACTTGCACTTTAGCACTGGTCAGCAGTGATAAAGTGCTCAGAGTCCTAGAGCCAACAGCAAGAGGTCAGAAAAACCAGGAGGAAGGAGGCAAAAAGACTGGGGATGACCCTGCGTAAGGAAAAAAGTCCAACAGGAACTATTTGAACGGGGATGAATAAGTGATCAAATTTCTTCAGTGGTCAGTGAGAATTCACAGTCCCTCTGTGAATCCATTGAGAGATCAATGAGAAAATCAGGCTCTTGCCTTGTATTTCGGCGAGGATCTGGTCTTCAAAAAATTATTAAAAAATAATGTATGAAGTTGAAACTAGAAACGCTCTGATCAGTTAACAATGGAAGCTGGTGTATAGCAGTAGAACAGCACATTTTGTTAGTCTTAAAGACATTAAGGTCATGCTAAATCCAATCAATGCCTATGTTTCTAACAACAAATTCAGCTCAGCGTGGAGTTGGAAATATCTGTGCTTAGATGTGCTTATCAAGGTTTTCATTGGTATGCTCCTAAAACCTTTTTACTAGAGACTCTATAGTTTGAGTATAATTTATATTTTGTACAAGTGATTCATTTTCTTACATTATTGTGGGATGAATTATGTAGTATTAAGAATAGAGATCTTTAAGTAAAAAAGTAACAAGTCTGAGTAATTAAAGGGAAAGTGGGTGCTGTGTTTTGAAAGCAATAACTGTAATCTGAGCATTGTTAAATGGTATTAGAGAGGCATAGTACAGCAGGCGAATTAAACATACAACTACATTTTTCATAAAGAATATCAGGAAGACGTGAAAGGTTGAAGGGAATTCAGTTGTAATGTTTTAAGAATAAATGCTGTGCTGATAACGTTAAAAACTGAAAAACCTAGTGTTGCACATGCTTTAAGACAGAAACAACACCTTTGAAGGAAGATATTTCTAGTATGTATTATGTATGAAAGGAGATGTTACACGGACTGATGGGGTTCTGAGCCCTGACAATCTGGTGATGGTTTTCAAAACTGTGAAAAAAGACAAAGTCTACTGCAGTTGCATTGACCATGCAAACATATTTACCACGCCTATTGTCCGGCACCACTAAGGCAGACACCTGCAGTAGGGTATTCCACCAACTCCGTTGCAGTACAGTGCATGTAGGAGCGACAGTAAAACTGATCTAGAGATCTGAGACATTCCACAGACAGAGCTTTTGAAGGAAGATGTTCACAGTGCACCATCTTTTCAAACTTTTCAAGCGGAGAGTCAGAGGGACTTGACTAATGCTGCTCTGACTGCTGCAGATCTGTTCAAATGTTTTCCAGAAGTGCGAAGAGAGCCAAGGTCTTCTGCTGGGCCATTAACCATGGTAACATGACTTCCACGCACAGCATCAGAAAACACTACATCAAGTACCCGCTCGTTGTACTTGTGTATCCAACAAACATTGCTGCTTTATAGTGCACGCAGAAGGGGCAACAAAACTGATCGGCGGGTTTGAGACATATCAAATGAATAACTTTTCAAAGAAGGCATTGATAGTGTGATCATTCAGTAAGTCTGTAGTCAAAGGTACTTGAGTGATGCTTTTTTAAGTTCTAGTGGTATGCTTAAGTGGCAAGCAGACCATACCCGCTGTACACCCCCGAAAGGTTGTGCTCATTGGGGGATGGCTTTCCATAGCAGATTAAGCACAGCCGAAGGCCGTTGACTTTGGAAGTTCGTCGCTTGCAGCAGGTTGTGACCAGAGACCAGGTCCGCCACTCAAAGCTTGCAGCACACAGCTGAAGGCTGCATGCAGCGTAAGATAGCAGTCTACAGAGGTTGAGGCTCAGGACCTGCAGCCAGTTCCCACTGCACAGACTCTCTCACTCACTTCCTCACTTTCAATCTCTCAGTGCCTCACTGACCAATCATTACTATTGTCCATGACTGTTTCTCTTACTGATATGGAAAACAAACAACACCCCCCAAAATCCTTAATACATAGTAATTTTGAAATGTATCACTACAATTGTGAGTTTTTTGTTGCATTGAGGAAACTGCTAGTCCCAAACAATAAAGTAAGTTTGTTTTCTTATCAAATGAACTTATAAAACAAGCACTGACAAATCCAGTAGGTCTCTCCTTTGGGATCTCTTGGCTTTGTCAATGGTGTTAGCTATACAGCACAGCATCCCTGATCCCCAGTGCTGTGCAGCATTTCTCAAGAATGAAAAACACGCACATTTGATGAGGCTGCCCATGTCATTTTGTAGGCACGTGCTTCACGCATGTGCACACAC
Organism: Pleurodeles waltl; assembly: GCF_031143425.1. Classification (NCBI taxonomy): domain Eukaryota; kingdom Metazoa; phylum Chordata; class Amphibia; order Caudata; family Salamandridae; genus Pleurodeles; species Pleurodeles waltl. The sequence goes on from NC_090446.1 coordinate 914,747,160, forward strand.
ACTCACTCACACACACCCACACAATGATGCAGGCAGTTTTTGTTCTGTTCATTTACTAATTCCAACTGGATTAGTAATGAAAAAAATAAGCAAAATAGATTTTTTTCAAGTGGGCTTACATATTGGAGGCTGCCTGCTTGCACTAGATTTGGCACAGACTCTGACAGTGGTATAGGTTCTGTCGATAACCTTAGTGCACACAGCAAAAGGCTATGTGCCAGATTTACAAGGAACTGGTGCAGCGCAGCACCAAAATTGGCAATGCCACGCTGCATCAGTTCTGAAACACAGGGACGCACAGTATTTGCAGAAATACAGCGCACCCCTGTGTTTCCCCTGGTGCTGGCACTAAATTTAGCTGCCAACGCAGGCATCCTTGTACCAAAGTGCCTGGGTGTCTGCATTGAAGGGAATGATTGTTTATGTGCAAGAACGTCTCCCTTCCTGCACATAAACAATCTACGATGGCAATTTGGAACTTCTATGTGTGCTGCAGAATGCAGCACCCATAGACCTAGCAAGTTGTCATCACTGAATGATTGCTTATGTGCAAGATGGGACACATTCCTGCACATAGTCAATCATTCATGGCGTTTTACACAGGGCTGAGAAAGGTCAAGCCTTGTGACTCACCCAACCGAAGTCCGTGAGCATTTGGGTTTGCCCACCTCTGGAGGCCTGGGCCGACGGCCATGGAGAAGACCAGCTCGTGTGGCCCACCCCCTCTGCGCATGGCCAAAGCTATGTGCAGTATGGGTTGGCTGCGAGCGATGATCTGGGAATAGCATTTGGCTGGTTAAATCGCAGTGCAGGTAGGGCAGAGGGCTTTCTCATAGATAAGGGTCTGCAGTCAACTCCTGCTTCACATGGCAAAAGGACACGTGCTGTAAGGGTAAGCCTCCCAAAAAAGGGTTTGTAGGGCTCTGCAGCCATTCCCTACTATGCACAGCCGATGTCTATGCACAATGACAGTGAGCGATAAACAAAAATTAAGGTTCCAAGAACAGTTTCATGTGCAATATGATAAAAATAAGCAGAAATTGAAAACCAAAGGTTAAAGTGAAGTTATGCTCAGATTTGCTTGTAACACTATAAGGTATATTAAAATTTTGAAATTGATGTTTAAATGCAGTTATGGTTATAAATCAAAATACTAAAATACTGACCTTCCTCAGTGATGGTTCAAAAAATTTACAATAACTTGTGCCCATCATTCACTGCTTAATACCTCACTTATTACATCACTCAGGACATGTTAAATGACACCACTGATGACATTGCAAATGCTGTCATTCAGAACATCACCAATGTCATCTTCCATGATAATGCTGTTTAAATTAGTACCTACATACCTACGTACTTACCTACATATCTATCTATCTATCTATCTATCTATCTATCTATCTATCTATCTATCTATCTATCTATCTATCTGCCTCACATTCCCGTTTAAAAATATTTAAGGAAGTCTTGGGCGTGGTAAAATGTACCAATATTATTTAGTTTTGGGGAAAGTGCAAAAAGTGGACTTTAAAAAGTGAATGAAGCGTCATTTTCCGACTTCCTATTACCTATCGAGACCTCGATGACAGCTCCTATTCTAGGTATATTTATTTATTTTTACAGGAAAATACAGCCTTCATTTGGCGCCACTTACAGTTGGAGAAAGGCAGTCACCCAGCGTTCCATTTTGCTGTTCAGTGTCTCCTTAGTCTCTGATAAATTCAAAGATCGTGGACTTCAGATGAGATGTTCATCATGTAGGTAAATTCCCACTAAAACAGTGGAAATATGTAAGATTATGAATTTTCTACAATTCTAGCTATAATCAATGAATGTGATAATTGGGTGTTTTTATAAGAGGCTCAGGTGGATGGCCATTCAAATTGTCGTGAACACCCACAAAGAAGCTGATACTTTGCTGGTATTTACACACATTTGTAATGGATTAACTCATCCAAGATATACCTTTAAATTTATTTGCAGAAATGTGTGGTGTAAGTGTGCATTCATAATAGGAAAATATGTTTTGCACGTTGTCAAGTTAGGGATTTCTCCACCCACGTCTGAATGAAGTGATAAAGGGTGATGCAGACTATCGCATTAATATAAAATCCACACATTTATAGAAAATGTGGTAAAGCCACCAGCAGTGGGACTGTTGCAAGCAGAAATATCACCAACGTAATAAAATATAGCAAAGGAAATTTCACTGCCAGTAATCTCTCCTGGAATCTGCAGCTGTTCCATTTCATGTGATCTTTGCTGATGAAATCAACGCAAAGGGGCAGATTTTTACTTATGTTTCGGAAGTTGCTGTTAAAGACTTGCTACCATGTGTACCGGATGTAAGAGAATTTTATGAATTTACATGTCTGTGTATCAGTAACAATGTGTAGTGTGTGCATTTACACACATGATTTCTCTTGGATAGACTGACTTCATACAAATGTTTGTGAAAATAACTTTCTTTGATGTGTAGAAGTGCATTTTCTAATGTGATTTAGTTAAGACACATTTCTGTGTAAAAAGGCATTTTCAACAAAATGGAGCTCATTTCTGTTGCTCACACTGTACTTTCCTCCCTGCACTCACCCACTCCCCCAAGCTCCTCAGTACACACTCAAGCTACAATATCGTAGGCTATTTTCACTGTTGCTGCTGTTCTGTTCACCTTGAACTTTCTCTAGCTAAGATGTAACTCGAAACACATTGCCATGTCTTCCTGTTCTTCAATGAGAACTATTCATTCACATAGTGTGACACTGTAACTGTATCTTGTTTTGTTTGAACATCCCGGGATGATATTAGCATAGAGAGTCCTGCATAATAATTAAAATAATTGGTTAGGGTTTAAGTGTTAAGGCAATGAGATTTATTTCTCTTGTGCTCTGATTTGCTGAAAAAATGATTGGCGTCTTTAGGACTTTGGAGGTCTAAGGTAAAGATCGCTGCGATGGTAGCCGCCAAAAGAGCGCCATATTGGTGGCCACACAGACAGCCGTATTTTGAGTTACACAGCCAAGCCCGCCAAAAGACAGCCAAAATTCAGAAATCACCAGGACACTGGAGGGTGGGATAGAGGTGTTCCCACCACCAGCACTGCCAGTCTGCCAAAAAACCTCCAATAATATTACGACCCACAAATCACAATGGCGGTTCTTCCATGGTGGAAAACAATGGAGGTGATAACCACGTCAGTTACATCAGTAATACATCACACCACATTGGATAGTTTGAAAACCCCACACCTGATAAACATCCACACACCCAACACACCTACACACTGCCCTATAAAACACACCCCTTGACACCCCACAATCCTTTGCAACCAGAATGCCAGACATTGCGAGATCAAGGCTGCACAAAAATATTTATCAACCATAGAATGGGCACCCCTAAACACTTCACATAGCACTCATCCCACACCTGCACAATACACACAACACATAAATTAACACCACACACATTCAACACCACTGGCCAACAACTCACATCACGGCACTCACACCTCATCACCACTGATTCACCTAATTGTTTCATTCTTCCTCACCGTCTCGTCCACCTCTACCATGTCCCCACAAAAACATCCTTGTTTCACAGATGATGAATTGAGGGTTATGGTGGACGATATCATCACAGCAGAGCCACAACTATTTGGAGCACAAGTCCAGCAAACATCTATAGCCAGGAAAATGGAGCTGTGGCAGGGTCAGTTCTGTATGCAGCTACCCACACACAAGCGAGGACATCAGGAAGAGGTGGAACAATCTCAGGGGGAAGGTATGTTCCATGACCTCCAGGCAACAGCTGGCGGTTCTCAAGCTCCCACACAATTCATCTATGGGAGGAGAAGGTCTTAGGCATCCTGGGGGCTTGACAGGAATGCCTGGGGGAGTGGAGTTGGGTCAGTCACAATACAACAATTGTCACCAAACTACAATGTCCTCCATGCTCACTGATCACCTTTGACCACCTTAAGAGCCAACCAACTAACCACTCATGTGTCCAAATGTCCAAATACCCTCCTCGGGCATGCCACATGTCAACTAAACTCACTTGGGGGCACACTGTCTGTGCATGGCATGGGTAATACAGGGACTGACAGCACTACAACTCCCAGCAGACACTGTACTACCACTATGGAAACCAGAACTCTGTACTACAAGTTAAGTAGTCTTGCATGCGTAACTAACAACCAATTCATTCCACCTGTCTCCTCCACTATTGTGCAATTCATGGCAATGACAGCAAAGCTATAGCCATCTGCCAGTACGTATAAAAGCAACACACAACTACAGCTGTGTTCCCTACAGAACTGGCCTTTAAATTAACATCCAAACAATGTCATGTACTCACCTGGGGGGACACCAATATAGGAAGCTGTATGTCCATGGAGTACACCCACACAGAGGGCAAGGAATAATGGTTACACCTATACTTTTGGCCAGCTCTGTTACCATTGTACATTGTGCAGCTCTTAGTTGACTCAGTGATGCTTTACACCTTACTTGGAGAACACTTTAACATATCAAGTTATCATTCCGACAAGATATGAGTCAATGAACAGTTATCTACCACCAACATACTCCAACATCCTGTAGCAAGGTGTATGCAATTGGAAATCACTGTGGCGGTTATTCCAACCTCGGCGGTAAAAGGCGCTTACCGCCAGACAGAAGACCGCCATAACACCGCCGCGGTCGCGGTAAACCGCCACGGTCATTCTGACCCACAACTGGCAAACCGCCAAAATACCGACATCCACAAAAGTCCGCCACACCAAAGGTCAGCGATAAACTGGCGATGACCAAACCTCCACCGTCATGCCAACAGAAATACGCCCATGCCATTACGACCCATGAATCCACGTGGCGGTCTTTCAACCGCGGTATTCTATTGGCGGTACACACCGCCACGGTCGAAATACACATACTCGTACAAAACACTACCACATTGGACAATTCGAAATACACACACCTGATACACATACACACACCACTCCCACACACCCAATACAATATAAAACACACACCCACATCACCCACAAACCCCTACGACCAGAAATTCAGAGAGAAGGCGAGAGAGAGACACCACAGTCAACTACCAAGCATCCACAGGCACACAATACCAATACCCACAGAACTTCCACGCACCTCACACAACACACCACTAAATAGCACCCCACCTATCACTACACACTCCACCCCACACATCATCCACACCACCCCATGGCACCTCAAAGACACCCCAGGTTCTCAGATGCTGAGCTCAGGGTCATGGTGGAGGAAATCGTACGAGTAGAGCCCCAGCTGTTCTGGACACAGGTGCAGCACACCACCATTGCCAGGAAGATGGAGCTATGGAGCAGAATAGTCGACAGGGTCAACGCTGTGGGACAGCACCCAAGAAATAGGGACGACATCAAGAAGCGGTGGAACGACCTACGGGGGAAGGTGCGTTCCATGGTATCAAGGCACAACATCGTGGTACAGCGGACTGGCGGCGGACCCCCACCTCCTCCCCCAGATTTTACAACATGGGAGGAGCAAGTCTTGAACATCCTGCATCCTGAGGGCCTCGCAGGAGTCGGTGGAGGAATGGACTCTGGTAAGTCTCATCTTCACTACTTCATCCCCCCCACCCCACCTGCATGACAACTCATACCCCCACCCTCACCCTCACCCCCATCACAACTACCCCTTGCAAATGTCTCACCATCACAACCCACCCATCCCAAAACTTAGCCCTGCATGCGGCCCCAAAGCATGGACACCCATCACCAAAGCATGCCCAATGCACATACCCATCACCCCCCCCCTCCCCACAACACCATCTCAACAGCCCCCACAAAGGAATGCCAGCACTGGGGTACACGGGCACCCACCCATTGCACGCTATGGCACACACAGAAGCAATAACCATACTTTTATACCCCTGCAGGACCCGAACGCCAGGTCACCGCGCAGGAGGGTCCACAAATGTCCACTCCACCCCCAGAAGAGGCCCACAGTGATGACAGCAGCTCTGTCTCCCTGGATCTAGATGACCAGCCCGGTCCATCGGGGACCTCGGGACAGTCGGTTCCCCTCAGACAGGCACAGGCCACAGCAGACCTTCCCCCCTCTGGGAACACCAGCACAGCACCCACCCAGCGGGCCCATACCTCTGTCCCCAGGACACGTCAATCAGCGGTGTGTCCACCACTACAGGGAACCCCGGCTAACCCACCACCCCAACAACAACAGGGACCTGGGGGCAGTGGTAGTGGGCACACGGTCCAGGGGACGGAGGCCCAAGGAAACAGGGGAACTGGGAGGGCTGCTGTGCGACAGGGGGGGGGGAAGGCCAAGGGAACCCACTCTCCACGAGGCCCTCTCCTCCATCATGGGAGCATACCACTGCTCACAGGAGACGATGGCGACGGTCCTGGCCAGGTTTCAGGAAATCCAGCTTCTGCAGGAGCAGCAGTATATGGGGTTCAGAGAGGAACTAAGAAACATCAGTTCCGCCCTGGGTACCATCGTAGTGGCCCTGAATGAATTAATCACAACATTGCGACCACTGTGGCACCTCAAAGGGCCCCTGACACTAGCATGGACCAAGAACTGGCTACCACCTCCGCCGGCGCTGGACAGAAGACCAACAGGCCACCAGAACCCCACCCCCTGCAAAAGGAGAACCACCCCGCAAGCGGGCCCTGAGATCCAGGAAGAAGACAGAGTAACATGTCAAGACCCCCGCCAGCAAAGGATACCGCCCTGATTGTCATCCCACTGTCCCACATTGTCACCCTGTCCAACCTTAAACTGCCCCTGCTCCACTTCCCACAGGCATTTGGACAATGCACCTGTGAACCTGATAGTCTAGACTCTGCCATGGACAATCCTCCACCATCACCCCTCACCGATTTGCAACCACCCATCCAAATTAGAGCACTTGAATAAACAGACTTATTGCACATAAACAATCTGGAGTCTGTCTGTGATTTTAACAAATGTATTAGACATGACAGTGCCAAAATTGTTATTCACATTGTGATGCCAACAAACCGCTGTCACACAGCTGTAGTCCATGGGGAAACAAAGCAGATGTCACGCAGTGGGGCCCACAGCTCTGAAAACGGAAGGGAAAGTCACAACACAGTTACCATACACTGGGGGAAAAAGTCAGACAGTAGAGAGGTAGGAGTCTTTAAGTAAATGTAATATGCCGGTGTGTACTCTTACCTGTGTGTCACTGAAAATATTGCTCTATTACTGTGTTCCTGTTGTCTATGTCGTCCTCTTCTGCTTTCTCCTCTTCACTCTCCACAGGCTCCACAGCTGCTACAACACCACCATCTGGACCATCCTCCTGCAGAAAAGGCACCTGGCGGCGCAAAGCCAGGTTCTGAAGCATACAGCAGGCCACGATGATCTGGCACACCTTCTTTGGTGAGTACATTAGGGATCCACCTGTCATATGGAGGCACCTGAACCTGGCCTTCAGGAGGCCAAAGGTGCGTTCGATCACCCTCCTAGTCCGCCCATGGGCCTCATTGTAGCGTTCCTCTGCCCTTGTCCTGGGATTCCTCACTGGGGTCAGTAGCCAGGACAGGTTGGGGTAACCAGAGTCCCCCAATAGCCACACCCGGTGCCTCTGGAGTTGACCCATCACATACGGGATGCTGCTATTCCGCAGGATGTAGGCGTCATGCACTGAGCCAGGGAACCTGGCATTAACATGGGAGATGTACTGGTCTGCCAAACACACCATCTGTACATTCATCGAATGATAACTTTTCCTGTTCCTGTACACCTGTTCACTCCTGCTGGGGGGTACCAAAGCCACATGTGTCCCATCAATGGCACCTATGATGTTGGGGATATGTCCAAGGGCATAGAAATCACCCTTCACTGTAGGCAAATCCCCCACCTCAGGGAAAATGATGTAGCTCCTCATGTGTTTCAGCAGGGCAGACAACACTCTGGACAACACCTTGGAAAACATAGGTTGAGACATCCCTGATGATATGGCCACTGTTGTTTGAAATGACCCACTTGCTAAGAAATGGAGTACTGACAGCACCTGCACTAGAGGGGGGATCCCTGTGGGTTGGCGGATGGGTGACATCAGGTCTGCCTCCAGCTGGGCACACAGTTCATGAATAGTGGCTCGGTCAAGCCTGTATGTCAGTATGACATGTCTTTCCTCCATTGTCGACAGGTCCACCAGCGGTCTGTACACAGGAAGATTCCTCCATCTCCTCGCATTGCCCAGCGGACGGTGCCTAGGAAGGACAACAGCGAGCACAGAGTCAATCAACCCACAGGTACGTTCCCACAACTTGCACACAACACGATTCAATATGCATTGAATGGTTTGTATGAGTGTTGAGGAAAGGCCTAGGTATGTGTGACGCAGTAGAAATGTAGCCATGTGGGCCCTTGAAATGGCGGCTGCCTGACCTGTGAAGTGTGACAATGGGATGTGAGGTCAATTCGCTGGCGTGGCACACCGTGGCGGTAGGCGGTCGAAGACCGCGGCGCAAAGCCACATTGGTTAACATAGAACCCTATGGGTTTCACGAGCCAATGACGATGTGCGCCGGCTGTCGCGGTACGCACCGCCGCGGGCGTGACCGCCATTTTCTATCTGCTTAATCACTCGATACCTGATCTTCCACAGGAGAGGACCTACACTGCAAGTGCTGCTGTGACCTTGTCTGGAAGAGACAATGGCTGCTGCGACTGGGGAAAGGGCCCCTGCCTTCACTTCTGAAGAATTGGAGAAACTCGTGGATGGGGTCCTCCCCAAGTATGCGCCACTCTACGGTCCTCCAGACCAACAGGTAAGTACACTGGGACCATGCTTTGTGGGCAATGCCTGGGTTGAGTCGGGTGGATGAAAGATGGTGGGGAGGGGAGCGATTGAGGCATGCATCAGACGACAGATGAGAGCATTGGCCACATGGCAAGGGTGGGGATGGGGGGCCATTCACATCAAGCATGCAGAAGGTGATGATTTTTTTTCTCCCCCTGTACATGTCACATAGGTCAGCGCCCACCAGAAAATCGCTATTTGGCGTGCCATCGCCAAGGACGTCCGGACCCTGGGGGTCCACAACAGACGGGGCACCCACTGCCGGAAGAGGTGGGAGGACATCTGACGCGGGAGCAGGAAGACGGCAGAGGCTCTGCTGGGGATGGCCTCCCAACGTAGGAGGGGTGCCAGTCGTCAATTGACCCCCCTGATGTCCCGGATCCTGGCGGTGGCCTACCCTGATTTGGATGGGCGCGTGAGGACATCACAGCAGACACAAGGGGGTGAGTGCACTCTCATTCTGGTGACTTTGCGCGCAGTGGAGGTGTCTGGGTGGGGGAGGTGGGCTGTGGGTATCTCTAGGCCAGGGCGATTTCTGTAGGCTAGGCCCCTCCGTAAGGCATGGCCCTGTGCCCCCGCCCCCCACCTCTGTAGGGTGCCAAGTACAGCTATTCATGGCCCTGTGTCATCTATGTGTGCAGTTGTCGTCCATAGGCTTGTAGGCCATGTCCCACTGATTGAGTAGTGGACCCCAAGTGTGCAGCGTAGTGCAGGGGGCTTCTGTGTCTGTCCTCTCCGCTAACGGTAGCAGTAATCCATGCACTCAACATGTCTTTCTTTCTCCCCCCCCCCTTTTTTGTGGTCTTCCTGTTCATGTGTGCATTAGCATCATCAGGCGGAGGAGAAGTGGCATCGGAGCACGAGGGAGCTGCATCCCACATGGCCCTGGAGGGCCATGCAATGGAGTCTGAGAACACCAGTGGGACGGAGGGCGAGGGGAGCTCCACAGCGGGGACTCGTGCTGATGTCAGTGGCAGCGACTCGTCCTCTGAAGGGAGCTTCCTTGTGGTGGCGGCAACATCCATGCCCCCCACAACAACAGGTACAGCCGCCACCCAGCGCACCAGCACCGCCCTCCCAGCAGCCCCTAGCGTTTGCCCCGTGCCCGCTCACCCAGGAAGGGGGGCATCTCCTTCGCCCCAGGCACCTCAGGCCCTGCCCCTGTCACCCCTGCTGCCCTCAGTGAGGAGGTCATTGACCTCCTGAGGACCATCATTGTTGGGCAGTCTACCCTTTTGAATGCCATCCAGGGTGTAGAAAGGGAGGTGCACCGGAGTAATGCATACCTGGAGGGCATTCATTCGGGTCAGGCTGCCCATCAGCGATCGTTCAACGCTCTGGCCTCAGCACTGACGGCAGCAATTGTCCCTGTCTCTAGCCTCCCCCCTCCAACTTCCTCCACCCAGACCCAATCCCCTGTACCTCTGCCTATCCCAGACACACCTACAGACCAGCCTGCACACACCTCAACACCCAAGGGAAGCTCATCCAGACATAAGCACCACACATCACACAAGCATTCACACAGGCAACATCCACATGCAGACACACCAACACCCACTGCCTCCACTGTGTCCCCCTCCTCCTCGTCTCCCTCCTCCCTCCCTTTGACGTCTCCACTCACACTTGCATGCACAACATCTTCAGCCACTACGTCCATCACCAGCACACCCACCAGAACACTCCGCACACGTGCAGTCACCACCCCCACTACCATTTACACGTCCCCTGTGTCCTCTCCCAGTGTGTCTGTCACCCCCTCTTCCAAACCACACAAACGCAGGCAGCCACCCACCCAACAGCCATCCACCTCACGACAGCCTCCAGCCCAAGCACCTGCACCCAAAGACACCAGACTTCACACTCCTACAACCACATCCTCTTCCTCCACTCCCATACCCACTACACCTAGCCGTCCCTCTCTTTCCAAATTGATTTTCCTTTCCAAACTTGACCTCTTTCCAACAACTCCCCCACCCCGTCCATCGAATAAGACTGCAATCAGCACCTCAGCCACCACCAAACCAGGACCGATCAAGACTGTTATCCAAGGACTGTGGAGTCCCCCACCCTCAAGGGCAACTAGTTCTGCTAGGAGCCAAGGCACGGCCAGCCCACCCCCGGAAAAACACCCAAAGATCACCAGTGCCCGGCGCGAGAGGCCAAGGACACCAGGGACCAAAATCCCTACCCTGGCTCCGGCTGGAAGTGGGGTGCCACCTGGCACACCGCCAAAGGTGGGAAAGGGCCACAGACGACCAGGGAAGGTTGGGAAGGGCAGCACGCCCGACAAGTCCGGCAGCAGGCCAGCTGCCCAGGAGGGCCCCACCAGCCCCATCCCAGGTGTGCAGGAGGACACCCAGAGGCCCGGTACGGCAGCCCAGGAGGGCCCCGCCAGCCACAGCCCAGCTGCCCAGGGGGGCCCCGCCAGCCACAGCCCAGCTGCCCAGGAGGGCCCTGCCAGCCACAGCCCAGCTGCCCAGGAGGGCCCCGCCAGCCACAGCCCAGCTGGGCAATGAAGGAGCGCCATCCACAGCCCAGCTGGGCAATGAAGGAGAGTCAACTCAAGCACCGCTGAACAGGGCAAGGACTGCCAAGGCAAGCACCGCTGAACAGGGCAAGGACCGCTGAACAGGGCAAGGACCGCCAAGGCAAGCACCGCTGAACAGGGCAAGGACCGCCAAGGCAAGCACCGCTGAACAGCTCAAGCACTGCTGAACAGGGCAAGGACCACTGAACAGGGCAAGGACCGCCATGGCAAGCACCGCTGAACAGGGCAAGGACCGCCAAGGAAAGCACCGCTGAACAGGGCAAGCACCGCTGAACAGGGCAAGGACCGCTGAACAGGGCAAGGACCGCCAAGGCAAGCACCGCTGAACAGGGCAAGGACCGCCAAGGCAAGCACTGCTGAACAGGGCAAGGACCACCAAGCCAAGCACCGCTGAACAGGGCAAGCACCGCTGAACAGGGCAAGGACCGCTGAACAGGGCAAGGACCGCCAAGGCAAGCACCGCTGAACAGGGCAAGGACCGCCAAGGCAAGCACAGCTGAACAGGGCAAGCACCGCTGAACAGGGCAAGGACCGCTGAACAGGGCAAGGACCGCCAAGGCAAGCACCGCTGAAGAGGGCAAGGACCGCCAAGGCAAGCACCGCTGAACAGGGCAAGCACCGCTGCACTGGGCCCTTCATCTCAAGCACCGCTGAACTGGGCCCTTCATCTCAAGCACCGCTCCGCTGGGCACCGCCGTCTCAAGCACCGCTGCACTGGGCCCTTCATCTCAAGCACCGCTGAACTGGGCCCTTCATCTCAAGCACCGCTGAACTGGGCCCTTCATCTCAAGCACCGATCCGCTGGGCACCGCCGTCTCAAGCACTGCTGAACTGGGCCCTTCATCTCAAGCACCGCTCCGCTGGGCACTGCCGTCTCAAGCACCGCTGCACTGGGCCCTTCATCTCAAGCACCGCTGCACTGGGCCATACATCTCAAGCACCGCTGAACTGGGCCCTTCATCTCAAGCACCGCTGAACTTGGGCCTTCATCTCAAGCACCGCTTCGCTGGGCCCTTCATCTCAAGCACCGCTCCGCTGGGCACCGCCGTCTCAAGCACCGCTGCACTGGGCCCTTCATCTCAAGCACCGCTGAACTGGGCCCTTCATCTCAAGCACCGCTGAACTTGGCCCTTCATCTCAAGCACCGCTCCGCTGGGCCCTTCATCTCAAGCACCGCTCCGCTGGGCCCTTCATCTCAAGCACCACTCCGCTGGGCACCGCCATCTCAAGCACCGCTGCACTGGGCCCTTCATCTCAAGCACGCTGAACTGGGCCCTTCATCTCAAGCACCGCTCCGCTGGGCACCGCCGTCTCAAGCACCGCTGAACTGGGCCTTCATCTCAAGCACCGCTCTGCTGGGCACCGCCGTCTCAAGCACCGCTGAACTGGGCCCTTCATCTCAAGCACCGCTGCACTGGGCCATACATCTCAAGCACCGCTGAACTTGGCCCTTCATCTCAAGCACCGCTCCGCTGGGCCCTTCATCTCAAGCACCGCTCCGCTGGGCACCGCCGTCTCAAGCACTGCTGCACTGGGCCCTTCATCTCAAGCACCGCTGAACTGGGCCCTTCATCTCAAGCACCGCTGAACTTGGCCCTTCATCTCAAGCACCGCTCCGCTGGGCCCTTCATCTCAAGCACCGCTCCGCTGGGCACCGCCGTCTCAAGCACCGCTGCACTGGGCCCTTCATCTCAAGCACTGCTGAACTGGGCCCTTCATCTCAAGCATCGCTCTGCTGGGCACCGCCGTCTCAAGCACTGCTGCACTGGGCCCTTCATCTCAAGCACCGCTGAACTGGGCCCTTCATCTCAAGCACCGCTGAACTGGGCCCTTCATCTCAAGCACCGCTCCGCTGGGCACCGCCATCTCATCCACCGCTGAACAGGGCACCGCCGTCTCAAGCACCGCTGCACTGGGCCCTTCATCTCAAGCACCGCTGGCCCATTGGCGGAAGGGCCAGTGCCGCATCTGTGTCGGGCAGGGCTGCACGAAGCACTCTGGGCACCAGTCCCCCTCCAGAACCAGTGGACACTGTCATCCACTTGAGAGACTGTGGCTTTGCACTCCCCAGGATGTAACAGTGGGCAAACCACCCACTGTATAGACTTGAGAGACTGGCGCTTTGCACTCCCCAGGATGGTACAGTGGGCAAGCCACCCACTGTATGGACTTGAGAGACTGTGGCTTTGCACTCCCCAGGATGGTACAGTGGGCAAGCCACCCACTGTATGGACTTGAGAGACTGTGGCTTTGCACTCCCCAGGATGGGACAGTGGGCAAACCACCCACTGTATGGACTTGAGAGACTGTGGCTTTGCACTCCCCAGGATGGTACAGTGGGCAAACCACCCACTGTATGGACTTGAGAGACTGTGGCTTTGCACTCCCCAGGATGGGACAGTGGCCATGGAGGCCCCTCGTGGATCTGGCGTTGTGTACTCATGTGGCTGAGGTGCCCCCACTTCCCTTCCCCCTGAGGTGCCTGTAGATTTTCTATCTGATGCCCCTGCAGTGTTCTCTCCGTTGGTGTCAGGTATCCTGTGTGGGCCTTGCCCATGTGATTTGGGCCCAGTGGTCCACGGACAATGACTGCTAAAATTATCGGACTTTTAATATTTATGTATATATTAGTTTCAAATGTGTGATGTTTTTATATGCCGATAATACAATATATTCGACTGTTTATGATCATTTCATTTTGTCTTTGCATTCTTCTGGGAGGTTTGGGGGTTGTAACAGTGATGTATTGCTATGTATTGATGTGTGTGTTGTAGTGGGTGAGGGTGGTGGTGGGTGTGTAGCGTATGTGTGCCCGTAATATTTTCTCCTCCCCCCTCCCCTGTGTCGTAGGTGCAGTACTCACCGTAGTCTTCTGCGCCGGCGTTCGTGCTCCTGGTAGAGGAGCAGGAATACAATAGCTGGTAGGATGTGTAGTTCGGGTTCCATGCTGTCCAGATTCCTCGTGGGGTGTATGGAGGTGAGCGTTTTCCGTTTGAAATGTCTGTTTCCGCCGTTTTTTTTATCGGCGGGGCTACCGCCCCGGAAAAGGTGGCGGATTGGTGGGTTGTGATAGGGTGGGCGGTACATTGACTCCTGCCTGTCTGTTGGCGGTGACCGCTGTGCTGTTTGTTTGTCCCGCCGTGGCGGTCGGAGTGTTAATGTGGCTGTCTCTGTTGGCGGTTCCCGCCAGGGTCAGAATTCCATTTTTTAAACCGCCAGCCTGTTGGCGGGTTAGCCGCCGCTTTAACACCGACCGCCAGGGTTGGAATGACCCCCTGTGTCCCATATAGGCCTAACTCAGATTTGAAAGCAGGTGTCATTGTCAAATCAGGGCATCAAGTAAATGCCTTGTGTGTATGTCACATTGCATGTCTTGTGGGCAAACTGTGATATCACTTGTCGCATTAATTACAGCAACTGTATGTTCCATTTTTCCTACAGGTAACCTATCCAATGTCACCATGGAAAGGACACCTTAGACTGCCACCACCCCTCTGCATGAAGGCTTCAGTTAGTAATACACCCCCGGATGTATGGACAGGGAGGACGAAGCTGGCCCATCTGGGACACCTGGTCAGTCAACAACTGTGAGCCTCACCCTGACCCCATCGACTCCTCCCAGCCCTTTTGCTTCAACATTACAGGCAACCATTCACCCCCAAACCTGTGTTCTGAGGACAGTGTCTACCATCTTGTGGCCCTAGTACATGTACCTGAGTCTCCTGTCGTTAACCCAGACAATGATGGACCAGGAACCAGTGGGAGTGGGCAAACTGTCCCAGGGGCAAAGGCACGCGGGGGTAGGGGACGTGGGAGGGATGACGTGGGCTAGGGGATGGAGGCTTCTAGGGATACAAGTGGCCAGGACACCATCTCCCAAGTCTTGGGAGCTTACCAACATTCCCAAGGAATGATGGGCCAGGTACTTACCATGATGGGGGATATGAAACAGCTGCAGAGGGCCAACCACCAGGAAGTCATGCAGCAGTGGCAGGCAGAAAATGCCCACTTGGTTTCCATTGCAGGGGTGCTGAGAGACATGAATACTACACTGAGTTGGTTGTGTACTCACCAGCTGGCCCCTTCCACTAGCAATGAAACATCAGCCCCTTCTACAACTGTGGCTACTAGTGGAATGGAGACCCTGTCAGGGGAAGGACATGCCTTAGACACCACTGCCTCTGTAGCAGAAGAACCACCCTGCAAATGTGGACGTCCCCAAAACACTCAGGAGGAGCAGATGCCAAGACCAAACCCACTACCAGGAAGTGAACCTCAACTGATTGGTACCCCTTGTGTGGCACAGATAGACCCTGTTGACGTTTCTGAAACATATCTCCATTTTCCTATGGCACAAGGACGCTGGACTTGTGTCTCCTAATGTTGTAGCAGCTACCATGATGATTTCTTCCACCATGACAGAACCCTTCACCTTTTAGTTTCTGTTATATTTGATCCAATTCACAGATTTTACTGTGCACTCCTCAATAAATACTACTTAACCACAGATCATGTGTGAGAGGCAATTATCAACCATATTTTAATGTCATCTATAACACCATCTGCCCAAAGATGCATCACTCAAATGTAAGACATTTGTAATGTTCCATCTCACATGTACTGTTTAATCTGGGTAGATTTTGTATTTAATAGTGATGATAGTCATTACTCTATTCATTTTCATCTACCTTTCCCACATACAGGTTGAGAGAATGCTAATGATCACACAGTGAAGTACTGCTGCTCACTTCAATGTATCAGCATAGGTGTCATACACTACCACCACAGAGACTACCGAAGTTTCTGACTTGTCAGTCTTCAGAATCCCAATAGGCAAACAAGTTGTTTCAAAGTACTATCAGCCAATCCTTATCACATACACATACCATAGCTCCCAATTGACCATACCACATTTTACAGATAGAGGTCAGTACAAATGACCCCAGTCATGGAACCTTTTACTTACCATGGCCAGATACACATCCACAGTGGCCTGCAGTGATGAAACACAGTGGCAGCCACATACAAGTTACTTGTTACCAATCAAACCATTCTTATGGTTGAGGGTATGGATAGTACATGATGACGTGTGAGTGACAAATGAAGAGACACATGGCACAAATGAACAAACCTCCAATGCCATACAGGTGTATTGAGTAGAATATGACACTACCATCCCACTGTCTTGACAGTTTGGGCATGGAACTCACACACCACAAATCTCATGCCTGACAGTGCCTTGTACAATCCATGTCACTTCACTTGCCAGTCTGCAAATTCCACCTCCCTGTGACACTGTCAGATTTTGCCAAATGATTATGAGCTTGTGAAGTAATATGCAAAGTTTAAATGTCAAACATTATGTATAGACAACATTGAAACTAAAACATCACACAGCCAATTCCCATATACAATAGTGACTGAGACTGTGCATTGTGAGAAAATAAGACTATGGTGATTAAACAAATGCACACTATTCTATGTAACATTCCGCATGCACATCAGAGTTATGTGTTTTGAAGCTACTTATGACCTGTCTGATGATTATACTAAGACTCTTATCAAGCATCCCCAAGCCCACCAATACCCCACTCAGTAACTAAAATTACATAACATCACATATCTAAAGTCGGGTGAAATACTGATTGATGAGATCTACCCTGATGTCTCCAGCTTCACATATTAGTTAGTAGATAAAAGTTACAGACACACATGACATATATGACTTACCAAACAGTCAGACCCTCTCTGTGCATTGTCGTATCATCATCAGTGGGATCTTGCTGTTCTGCATGATGAAGGAATCAAGGACTGACCCCGGGTACCTTGCACAAACTTGAGAAATTTAGAGGTCTGCCAAACGGACCTCTTGGACAATGATGGAGTGGAGGTTTTTCCTGTTCCTATACACCTGTTCATTGGCATTTGGGAGATCCAAAGCTACATGTGTGCCATCCATGGTTCCAACCACATATGGAATGTGTCCCAAAGCATAAAAATCAACCTTTACATGGGCCAAACCTTCATGTTGTGGAAATCTGATGTAGCTGTCCAGGTGTTTCAACAATGCAGACAGTACAGTCTTCAAGAATAGACTGAACATAGGCTGTGACATCCCTGCAGTTAAGGACACTGTATTTTGAAAGTAGCCTGTGGCCAGGAAGTGCAGCACTGACATAACGTATACAATGGGTGGTATGCTATGGGGATTACGAATGTCAGGCATCAGATCTGGCTCCAATTGATGACAGAGATCCATGATTGTATGCCTATCCAGGCGGTAGTTCTGAATCACATGTCATTCCTCCATGGTCTGCAGGTCTGTTAGTGGACGGTACACTGAAGGTTCTCTCACTCTTATCCTGCCATGGTAACTATGTGGGAGTAAAACAGAATGTATGTGTATCACTCACTCTGTACATCATAAGTATGATCATGCCTATGTCACATATTATGCTCTAAAATGCCACATGAAACTGTTGAAACGCTGTACACTGAACATACCTAGCTAAATAATGGCTTATTACTGCAGTCACATCCTCTCTCCTCTATCATATGTTAGAAATGGGAAAGCATGTCACTGACAGTCTATGTGACATTAACATTAGTAACATGTAGCCCATATGAGACACACATACCACATGTCAGATTGTAATTGCTCTGCTGACTATGCTACTAAAGTTACAATTCTTGAAACACATCAGTTTGACATCCTGTCCATAATTCATGCACATTGCTACATGTTTGCTCAAAGCCAGCAGTGAGAACAATGTTGTAGATATGTTTTGACAGCTTGTGACACAACTTTAAAATACATTTTTCATTCATATATGAGCCTTAAAATGGCAGCTGCGTGACCTACTGTACTGGACAATAGGAAGTGACCTAAGACTGCCAGCGGAAGTCGTCATGGCGGTAGGCGGATACAACCCTGGTGGAAATTGCCATTGGAACACATTGCTACCTTTGGCGGTCTTGGGCCAATGGCGATGTCTGCCGGCGGTGACGCTCTTTTACATGGCAGATGTGACCACCATCTCATACTTCATCTCTCACTTGACTCCTGACACTGCTGCCAGCAAGACCTCCACAACCTGAGCTGCTGTGTACTGCCTCTGGGAGCAATCATGCCACATCCTGCAGGTGAATGGCCCCTGCCTTCTCCCCTGTGGAGCTTCAAAAGCTTGTGGAGGAGGTCCTACCACTGTATGAACAGCTCTATAGTGCACCAGAGGATCAGGTAATTGCAATGCAAGTGCAAAGTTTTAAGGGTTAAGTGTATGATAATGTGCAAGGAATGTGGTGGAATGAAGGATTATGGTAAAATGTGTGGATAGATGGGCATGTGCATATGTGTACAGATAGATTTTGAGTCCTGAGACATAGTAATGTGTGTGTGATGTATGTACCCTGGCCCAACTGCAGACTGTAATACATGATCAGTGAATGTGGTGAAAAGAAAATTTGAAAGATATACCATGTTTAGAGATATGCTTGTGGTCTGGTCACATGTTTCAAGCTGAAACCTAGCGCTGGATATGCATGTTGTATGCCTGCCTCATCATCACAAATGGCCTGACTGCAGATGGTCATCCCTCAGTGAAGGGGATGTTGAAGGCAGTCTGTGTATGGCTAGTTGCACCAACTTGTATTTTCACCCTGCTTATTTTTGGTATTGTGTATGTAGACATGACATTCTCTTCTTGTCTGTGCCATCCATGGAGATCAATGCCCATCAGAAAAAAGGGATTTGGTGTGCCATCGCCAAGAAAGTGCGGACCCTAGGGGTCCACAGCTGGCAGAGCACCCACTGTAGGAAGCGGTGGGAGGACCTGAGACAGTGGGCCCAGAAGATGGCAGAGACCCAGCTGGGGATGTTCTCCCAACAAGGACAGGGTGCCCGTCGGACCCTGACCCCTCTAGTGGCCAGCATATTGGCTGTGGCCTACCAAGAGTTGGATGAGCATTTGAGGGCAGCTCAGCAGCCACAAGGGGGTAAGTGCAGATTTGCCACTTTTTCATCCCTTTAACAGGTTAGTGTATGATGTGAAGGTTTCTAAGCTGTGACAATGTGGTAAGTGCAAAGGGTAAAGGACCTCCAAGGACACATTGATGTACAGTCCCCAACAATGGTACACAGATGTGCATATTCTAATTTGTATAGGGACATGTTACTCTCCTATCTTGTCCCCTCTCTACAGAAGCATATGATGATGCACATGTGACTGTGTCAAATGTGTGTACCACTATACAGCTTATCATACCCCAGTGGTTGTTCCTTTCCACCTACAGATTAATACTCCCAGTATCATGATGGTAAGTTGTTCAGGTATTTGCCCTCTGTCCATTCCAATGTCCCTTGATCCATGTCTATGTGCAACACAGAGTCTGACAATTTGAAGTCATTCCAACTTTTCAAAAGGTTTCTGATAAATGACATCATTGCATGAGGCTGTGATGTCCATCTGACATTTCACATGCCACACTTGCATGACGTATTCAAACTTGTTACAAGGGCAACCCCCTTGGTAAGTGAGGGATGTACATAGACCTGTTTAATGTGTCATCTGAGTGGACATCCTACACGTTGGTAACCACGGAGGTATTGCTAGACTCCTATGGAATCACATACATTGGTGTCAGGGCTATGAATGTTAGTACCATGTTCAAGTTATGTAGGTGGGAAGTAGCTACATAGCTATTTCCTTAGCTATAGTGTTGTGTGCATCATAAAACGGCCAAGACATATTCTTGACACTTCGGCAGGCAAAGGAGACAGGCCACAGCCGAGTGGGGAATCTTCTGGCCACAGTACTTCCAGTCACAACAACACCGACATCAAGGGATGCAGTGGCCCGGAGGATGAGGAGATTGCCACGGGGAGACTGGTTCCAGTTCATTATATTTGGAATCCTCCTCCAGTGGACGCTACCTTGCCATGGCGGCTCTATCTGGGACCACCCAAGCGCCATCTCTGTCCACCCCCCCTTCTGTCACCGCCCTCCCTGTAGCTCCCCGCCCAGTTGGCCATGCCCACTCACCCAAGAGGGAGAGAGTCTACTTCCCTGCAGGCACCTCTGCCCCAGCCCCTGT
Source organism: Pleurodeles waltl (assembly GCF_031143425.1). NCBI lineage: Eukaryota > Metazoa > Chordata > Amphibia > Caudata > Salamandridae > Pleurodeles > Pleurodeles waltl. The sequence continues at coordinate 914,767,669 of NC_090446.1, forward strand.
TAGCCCTGCTGCCCTCAGTGAGGGGGGCTTTTGACCTCCTGAGGTCGATCTCTATGGGTCAGTTGACCATTCTGAATGCCATCCAGGGACTGGCAACTCAGTTACAACAGAGTAATGCGTTCCTAGAGAGCATTCACGGTGCACTGGCTGGCCTACAGAGATCTTGTCAGGCTCTGGCCTTTACACTGATGGCAGCCAGTCACCCTTTGCCTATCGTCCCCTTCCACCTTCCTCTTCCCAATCCCAATCCTCCCTTCCCCGACCCAGCCAAAACAGACAGGCGTGCATCCACCTCAACAGCCAAGGGTAGCGCAGACAAACATAAGCACCACAGCAAACACAACTGGCATATACATAAGCAACATACACCTGTACACACAGCACCCTAGCATCACAGACACAACACCTGACACACCTGCAGACTGCACATCAACATTCACTGATCCCGCCACCACACCCATCCTACCCGCAGACACTACCCCAGCAGACCCTCAGACATCCACCCCAGTCGCCACACCCACAGAAACCACAACCACAGACAAGCCTACATGCAGCACATCCACCATACCTGCAGTCACCACCCCAACAGACAGCCATCACGGCATCCCCAGCACCTCCGCCACCCCTCAGCCAAGACACATAAATGCCCGCACTCACCCACCCACAGACACCCATCACTCACAAGCAAACCTCCCACAAACACGCACCCAAGACATCCACACAAACACCTTAGATAACCACTCCCTCTCCCTCCACACCCAAACCCTTTTGTTATGACTGTCCCTGTGTGTGCAAAAAGTGTTTCCTCTTGGAGTATGACCTTTTCCCTACTCCTCCCCTGTGACACCCCTAGACATTCAAGTTCCCTCCCCAAGACCATCCCTTCCACCAGAAAGGCCTCCCCTACTGCCCTGCCAGTACCTATGCCCCTCCCCCTGCCAAGACGTTGACCCCTTCCAGGAGGACTTAACTCTCCCCCAAGCCAAAACCAAAACCAAAACTCCCCCTCCCAAGCCTAAGCCCAAACCCCCTCCCAAGCCTAAGCCTAAACCCCCTCCCACCGCCCCCTCATCCCTGAGGGGCCTGCCTGCCCACTTGATGCCCCTACCTGTCAACGTTACATGGCAGTCAGGAGTCAAGTTGGGGCACCATATAGTGCCTTTGATGCACCTATTTGTTTATCTATTGGACTGGCTAATGGCCTTGGACTAATCTATAGGAAATGTACATAATATATTCAGACCAACCAGTTGTTAGTTTACTGGTTACATCTTTGTCCTGCTTTTCCTTTCCTAGGTTTGGGTTGTTCCTGCCTTACATTGGTTGTGTGTGAGTATTTGTGTGTGTGTGTGTGGTGCTTGTGCTTCCTGTATTGTTTGGGCAGTTTGTGAGGGTGTGTGCAGTGCTTTTGTCCCCCAGGGATAGGGGGTGTATTGTGTGATGGGCATGTGTATGTTGCGGACAAGTTGTAGTGATGGTATTGTGTGGTGTTTGTGTTGACATGTTTGTTGTTGTGTGTTGCTTTGTGTTCTTTGATTGTATGCGTGTGCGTGTATTGTGCATGGTATGATAGGTGCTGTGTGTATGTCGATTGCTTAGTTTTATGATTGTGTAATTGTGAGTGTTTGTTCCCTGTTGGTTGTACATTGTGTTTTATGTGTGATTCACCCCTGGCCAGTGTCAGTTGTGAGTGCTTGACAATGTGTTTATGATGTTGCGGTTTTGGTGTTGTTGTGACGTGTTGGTATGGTGTGTGAGATTCTGGGAGAATGGGCCTTTGCTGTATTGTCACGCGTAAGTGTGTGTTCTTGATGTGTGGTGTGTGTGTGTGTTTTGGCTGCTGTGTGTGCTGTGTATACATGGGTGTCTTCATTATTGTATGTGAGTGTGCGTGTAGATGTACTGTTACGTGTGAGTGTTGCCTTCGCAGTCCGCTACCTATGGTAAGTCATGTAACTGTACCAAATTGTCACAATTTACAACTGTAACAGGTGAATGTGGGGTACTTACGGTTGCTGTCGTTGGCAAAGATTCAATTGTCGTTCAGCGAGCAGGAGCAGAGGATGACATCTAGTTGTGGTTCCATGGGGGCTCCGGACGAGTATGGCTTCCTGGATGTGAGCGTCTACTTTTATACAGTTAATTTCCGCGTGCCTTTCCCTGTTGGTCCGACCGCAGCGGAAATGTTGGCAGTGTGCAACCTCGTAATGAGTACGACGGAAACTTGGGCCTTCATTATAAGTTTGCCAGTCTCCGGGCAAGACTGCCATGGAAAATCCTGCCACCATCCCTCCAGTGGTGGCAGTACAGTGTCTGCTGTATTATGAGTCACAATCACCAAGCCTGTGAAACACAGCCAGAAATCCAACACCTCCAGTGCCACTGACGGCGAAAGAGCTACTGTCCGCCCACTGGGCCCGCCACGCCGACACCATTCCGGCTTCCATATTAAGAGTTACATTTCAGCACAGCAGAATATGCATGGCGTGAAACCATTGGTGGTGTGCACAGCAGTGGGATAGAAAATCACAGCCAATAGAGGGCAACACCAGGTTGGACAGTTCGAATACCTCACACCTGAAACACATACACAAACTACACACACCTGTTCACTGCACCATAATACACACCCTCTCAAACCCTTGCGAATACTACCATGACCCAGAGAAACACAAACCACTGCACTTTAAGCATTGATTTCACACGGTGCACGCACCCCCTACAACATGTCACGCCACAAGCAGCCACGCTTCACCGACAATGAGTTGTGGGTCATGGTAGACGAGATCGTCAGAGTAGATTCACAACTAATGGGAGCACAAGTCCAGCAAACATCTATGGCCAGGGAAACAGAGCTTTGGCAGAGGATTGTTGACAGGGTGAACGCAGTTGGCAGCTACCCACGCACAAGGGAGGACATCAGAAAGAGGTGGAACGGCCTCTGGGGGAAGGTCCGTTCCATGGCGTCCAGGCACAACATCGCCCTCAACAAGACTGGCAATGAACCCCCACCTCCTCCCCTTGACTTGACATCCTGGGAGGAGAAGGTCTTGGACATTATGCATCCTTAGGGCCTGACTGGAATCATTGGATGGATTGACTCTGGTAAGGAAGCAACACCCCCCATGAGCACTAACCACTCCAGTCCTGCATGCCTCCCAAGCACCCACCACTCCCCATTCTATCACAAACCACAAGAATGGATGCCACACTATTGCCCAAGCCTTCCTACTCTGCATGCCACACCACCCCTCTCCCACCATCCACACACCCACCCCACACAATGCATGCTAAACCTTCAGTATCTCCTCAACCACTGCCACAATCCATCACTATGCACGCTGGATCCGAGTCACGCTCACACCTCACAATGGAGCACCTGCATGGACAATCATCCCACAGCCCACCCTGACTGCTAGTCAACACCGCCTCACTACCTATGGCAATTACAGCAATGTCAAACAGCAAACCCACAAATACATATGATATGACAAGCATGGTCCAAAGCCCATTCACCATGCAGTGTCTGCATTGCTGCAAATGTCATTGCCATCCCTGGGTAACAAATCAACGCACTGCAAGCAGCACACTATGACACTACAACAACATATCCACGTACTAACTCTCACCCTTTCCATCTACAGCTAACCCTGCTACTGCCACCCAGCAGAGGATGCCAGGGTCAGACAGCACTCCCCAGGATGAAGGCCCCAGTGGATGTCTGGAGGACGACGAATTGGGAGGGCCATCTGGGGCAACTGGTCAGTCCACCCCCAGCAGCCCCAACCTGGACACCCCAGACTCACTCTCCTGTGTGGCTACAACACTTCAGCTAGCCCCTCCTTCCCAAACCTGTGCCTCAGGGACCACTCAGTTGGAGGTGTGCTCCACAGTACAGGGGCCTGAGTCAAGGGCACCCGCCCCAGACAATGAAGGCCCTGGTGCCACTGGGAATGGGCACACTGTGCCAGGGGCCCAGGCATGGAGGGCCAGGGCTAGTGGGAAGGGATCTGTGGCCGAAGGTAGGGGGCAACAACAACATCAGACTGGCCAGGAGACCCTCACCCAAGTTCTGGGTGCATACCACCAAACTCAGAACACCGTTGCCCAGATCCTCACTACCCTGCAGTAGACCCAGAGGCTTAAGAGGGAGAACCACCAGGAGGCCATGCAGCAGTAACATACCCACAATTCCACCATGGCCTCCATAGCATGGGTGCTGATGGAACTTAACACCACCCTACGTCAGTGGTCCTCCCATCAGCTGGTTCCTACCATTAGCCAGATCACATCTGAGCCCTCCACATCAGCTTCAGCCAGTGGAATAGAGGCCCTGCCACAGGACACGCAGGACATCAGCACCCCTTCTCCTGTAGCTGAGGAGCCCCCACACAAGCAAGGACGTTCAACCAGACATCCAGCTTCCACTGATGCCAAGACCAAGACCACTGCCAGGAAGTGAGCCACTTCTGGACATACCCCCTTGTGTGTCATAGCGACACCCTGTTGACTGTCCACTGTCATAACTCCGTTTTCACATGGCCATCATACTGGACTTCGACTCCCCAAAGGTGGGCTAAGTACTCTGATGATCCCACTTGCCATGACCCCACTCATTAGCCCTTGCTCTTGTTTAATTCAAGCAAACACTTTTGAGCACAGTTTCTGCTTACGTCTTTATCTATGATGAGTACAAAATGGGCAGCCATGACATGTGTAACAGGCAGACCATTACCCTACCAATGTATGTGATAGTGCCAGAAAGGGGAGCAATCATTTACAAGTTCTGTAATACAGATAACAGCACCACATCTAAAGTAATGGCTTCATCCAATACCCACATTGAACACACAACTCTGGTAGCAGCTGTGCAAACGGCAGACATTGCTACTGGTTACATAGCGTGGCTTTTACACATACCTGTATGACTGTGAAAGTATTTTTGTATCAACTCTCCTCTGGAATCAACTGCATCCTTGTCATCCTCCCCCTCACCACTCCTCATGACCCCTTCATCAGCCGGTGGCACAGCTGCACCCTCCACAGCATCCGGTAATGGGATGTGACGTCTGAGAGACAAACTGTGTAACATGCAGCACGCTACAATGATCTGGCACACTTTCGCTGGTCTGTACAATAGGGCCCCTCCAGTAAGGTGCAGGCACCGGAATCTGGCTTTCAGCACTCCAAAGGTGCATTCGATGACCTGTCAGATCCTACCATGCGGCTCATTGAAATTATTTTCTGCTGCTGTAGTTGGATGCCTGAGAAGTGTCAGTAGCCATGGCAGGTTGGGATAACCAGAGTCACCTGTGTGCACAGGGGTAATAGGCATATTGAAAACTGTAGGTAAATCTGGAAGGTGGTGTAGAGTGTTCAGAATACAGAAGCACACATATGACACGTTACATACTGATGAGCCAGGCACAATCCCTTTGCATTGGTGCCATCAGGTGTGGGATGCTTCTGTTCCACAGAATGTAAGCATGATGCACTGAACCTGGGAACCGGGCAGTCACATGTGATGTAAAGGTCTGTGAGACATACCACCTGAACAACATTTGTTGAGTAGACTTTTTTACAGTTCCTAAACACCTGTTTACTCCTCCTGGGTGGCACCGAGGCAACGTGGGTCCCATCAATAGCCCCGATCACATATGGCACATGTGCTACAGTGTAGAAGGCTGCTTTCACAGTGGGCAGATTGTCACTTTGGGGAAACCCGATATAGCTGCCTATATGTTTGAGTAGGGCACATAGGATGTTCTTCGGGCTGAACATGGGCTGTGGCATTCCAGGAGCCCAGTCCACTGTAATTTGGAAGGACCCTGAGGCAAGGAAGTGGAGGACTGCCAACACCTGTACTGTGGGTGTGATGGCATTGGGATGACGAATACCAGGCCGCAGATCCGGCTCCAACAGCTTCACAAGCTCCATGATGGTCTGACGGTTTAGCCAATAGCACAGGATGACGTGCTGCCCTTCAAGGGTGGCAAGATCAACCAGGGGCCTGTAGAAAGGAGCATTCCTCACCATCATTTTTCCACCATGCCTGGGAATAGGAGGGAGTAGCAATCATAATGTGCATAAAGGACTGTGTGGACGCAGTGGAGCTGTGCACAGGTCACTGTAAAACATCCATGACTCACCTCATAAACCCCCTCTATACACATTGCAGAGGTAAAATGGCAGCCGCCTGTCCCGCATGCGCAGGACAGATGGAAGTGAGCGAATAACGCCGGCTTAAGACGTCATGGTGGTAGGCGGTCGCAACCGCTGTGCAACTCCTCATTGGTTAACATGGTTGCCTATGGGAGACATGAGCCAATGACGATCACCACTGGTGGCAACAGTGATGTCCGCCATGGCCGTGACCACCATTTCATGTACTCATGTTCACTTGACTCCTAGCACTTGTGCTGAGAAGACCATCCCTGCATGTGCTGTTGTGTTCTGCCACTGTAGCCAAGGTGCCATGTGCTGCAGGCGATAGGGCTCCAGCATTCGTAAGGAAGAACTAGAGAAGATTGTGGAGGGTGTCCTATTCCTGTATGCCAAGTTGTATGGGGCACCAGGGCAGCAGGTGAGTCCACTATGATTGTACTGTCTGTGAGTGGTACGAATGTGGACGGTGCCTTGGGATGAGGATGAGTGACTTGTGGAAGGACCTGGCTGATGGCTGTGAGGACAATTGGAATGTTGAAATGTGCGTATGTTCAGGAGATGTGTTGTGTCCAATGTAGTCCCTAAGATGCCACGCTACATGACTGTCTCCTTTTCTCCGTGTCATCCATACAGGTGAGAGCCCAACAGAAGAAGGGGATTTAGCATGCCATCACCAAGCAAGTGCAGACCCTGCGGGTCCATGCCCAGTGGAGCACCAACTGCAAGAAGCAGTGGGAGGACCTGAGACGCTGGGTGAGGAAGACCGGTGAAGCCTAGTCCTTCCAATGAGGGAGGGGTGCCCGTCGGATCCTGACCCCCTTTATGTCCCGCATTTTGGCAGTGACGTACCCTGAGGTGGATGGGCACCTAAGGGCAGCACAGCAGCCACAAGAGGGTGAGTTCACATTCATACTTAGGTTATGTGATGAGTGATAGGTGCAGTCTGTGCAGTGTGTGAAGGCTGTGGAATGTGTGCTAGGTAGCTACTGTCAGACTTGGCTTGGGACACATAGAGGCCAGATGTGCTACATCCATTTGTTAAAATACCGTGCAGGATGTGAGTTGAGGCTAACTTAAACGCTCAGTAGTATCGATGACATGGCAACTGTGGCAACTGTGTAGTAGATGAGCAGGGTATTTGATGTGGAGAGGGTTCCTGCTTCTGGAGTTCACACACATTGTACTCCCAACTACCCAAAAAGTGTTGCTGGGGCCATATCCCTATCTGCTGTCTGGTGGCATGTGGTGTATGTGTAGTCTGCGGTTTCACATCACACAGCATATGTGCATGGGTTATGTGGCTGTGCAAGTATGCCTCCAAACGCCCATAGAGTATTTAGTTTGTGTCTTGTGATCATCAAGAGCCATGACCCAATGGGCTGGTTCAGCTATGTGTTGAGGGTATGGCTTTCATCCTGTATAGGATTGAATGTGTGTCACTCAATCAATCAATCAATCAATCATAGTATTTGTAGGGCGCGCCACTCACCCTTGAGGGTCTCAAGGCGCTTTTGAGGGGGAGGACTGCTACTGCTTGAATAACCAGGTCTTGAGGAGTTTCCTGAAGGTCAGTAGGTCCTTGGTCTGCCATAGGTGGATGGGGAGGGTGTTCCAGGTCTTGGGCGCGAGGTAGGAGAAGGATCTGCCTGCGGATGTTGTTGTGTGGGTGCATGGGACGGTAGCGAGGGCGTGATCGGCGAAGCGGAGCTGACGGTTCAGGGTGTAGAGGGTGAGAAGCTTGTTGAGGTATGCTGGTCTGGCGTTGTGGAGTGCTTTGTCGGCGTGGGTTAGGAGTTTGAATGTGATCCTTTTGTTGACGGGAAGCCAGTGTAGGTTTCTCGGGTGGGCTGTGATGTGGCTGTGGCGGGGGATGTTGAGGATGAGGCGTGCGGAGGCGTTCTGTATCCTTTCCAGTCTTTTCTGGAGAGCTGCTGTGGTTCCCGCGTACAGGGTGTTGCCATAGTCCAGTCTGCTGCTGACGAGGGCCTGGGTAACCGTTCTTCTGGTTTCGGTGGGGATCAACCTGTAGATTTTTTGGAGCACGCAAAGAGAGTTGAAGCAGGAGGCCGAGACAGCGTTGACTTGCTGGGTCATGGAGAGCGATGAATCAAGGATGAAACCCAGGTTGCGGGCGTGGTTGGTGGGCATTGGTGCGGCTCCCAGTGAGGGCGGCCACCAGGTGGTGTCTCAAGTGGAGGGGGTGGGGCCGAAGATGAGGACCTCCATCTTGTCTGAGTTAAGTTTTAGTTAACTGTTCTTCATCCAGTTGGCTACGGCCTTCATTCCCTCGTGGAAGTTGGTTTATACCGTGGCAGTGTCCTTGGTGAGGGCGAGGATCAGCTGGGCGTCGTCGGCGTAAGACATGATGTTGAGGTTGTGAGATCAGATGATTTTGGTGAGCGGCGCCATGTAGACGTTGAAAAGTGTCTGGCTGAGGGAGGAGTCCTGTGGGACGCCGCAGATGGTCTAGGTGGCTTCAGATAGGAATGGTGGGAGGGGGACTTGCTGTGTTCTGTTGGTGAGGAAGGAGGTCCAGCGCCATGTTGCGGATCCCTGCGTCATGGAGGTGTGTGCGCAGGGTAGGGTGACAGACGGGGTCAAAGGCGGCCGAGAGGTCCAGGAGGATGAAGGCTGCTGTTTCGCCTTTGTCCTGGATGGTCCGGATGTCGTCGGTTGCAGTGATGAGGGCGGTCTTGGTGCTGTGATTGCTGCGAAGGCCGGATTGAGAGGGGTCTAGAGTGTTGTTTTCCTCAAGGTGGTGGGACAGTTGCCTGTTGATGATCTTCTCGAGTACCTTTGCCGGGAACGTGAGCAAGGACATGGGCCAGTAGTTTTTGAGGTCCTTGGGGTCAGCGTTGATTTCGGTGTGCTTCCAGTTTTCCGGGAAGGTGGCAGTCTCGAAGGAGCAATTGATGATCAAACGGAGTTGGGGGGGTGATGATGGAGCTTTCTCGGTTGTACATGTAGTGCGGGCAGGGGTCAGATGGAGAGTGGAATGAATCGTGTTCATTACTTTGATGGCATCGGCATCGTTGACGTGTGTCCAGGAGAGCAGGAGGTTGGTGTGGTTGGGGGGCAGTGAGTCGGAGGCGTCCCCTCCTCATGAAACTCATCTGCATGACTGAGGTGTCACGCATGGCCTGTTATTGGAGTGGCATGTGTGAGTGAAGACATGGCATGTAATAACATGGGTTAGAGTATGTTGTAGTGACTCTGTGTGGCTGTTGTGCTAGCGTTGACCAATGGCCCCTGCCTCTCTTTCTCCCACCCTGTCTCTCAATGTACCACCCTCCCTCCCTGTCCTCCTCTGTCTTTGTGTGCATCAGCATCATCTGGCGAAGGAGAAGGGGCACCGGTGAGTGGGGAAGCTGCATCCCACAGGACCAGTGGAACGGAAGGCGAATAGAGAACCACGGGGGACACAGGAACATCTACACCATCATCAGATTCTTCCTCTGATGGTGACTCCCTGGTGGTGGCGGTACCTTCAGGCCCTATGCCTGCACCATCTTTGTCTGCCACCCCCCTTACCAGCACCTCCCTTCCTGTAGCTCCCCACCCAGTTACCCGTACCCGCTCACCCAGGAGGATGGGCATCTACCTCACCGCAGACACCTCTGCTCCTGCCCCAGTCAGCCCTGCTGCCCTCAATGAGGAGGCTATTGACCTCCTGAGGTCCATCTCTTTTGGGCTGACAACCATTGTGAATGCCATCCAGGGACTGGCATCCCACATGCAACAGTCAAATGCATTCCTGGAAGGCATCCACGGTTCCCTATCTGCCCTTCAGAGATCGTTTCAGGCTCTGGCTGCCTCATTGACGTCAGGCAGTGTTCATTCTTCTTCCATCCCCCCCAACTACCTGTTCCCACTCCCACATCCCTCTCCTATTTCCCATACAAAGCACACTTTCATTCCAGCATGCATCCCCTCCAACAGACCCAGAGCGCAAAAACAATCACATGCACCACAAACGCCACCACTGCCATGCACACACCCTCCATTCAGATGCACATACAACAACATCCACCCCTACACTGAGTCCCCCACCTCCTCCCCCTCACAGTCACATCACCACTCACACATGCAGACACCACATCATCAGTCCCAGGTCCAGCCATATGTGGTGTCACTGCCACCATCACCACAACAGCAGACCCCCATACAAGCACCCCATACACAACATCCGCACGCACCACAACAGTCAACACAACCACATACAGCACAATCACCCTACCTGCACACACCACCCCAACATTCAGTCACACATCCCCCGCCATCTCCCTGTGTCTCCGCACTCCTCCTCCCAGTACACCTATACACCCACACTAATCCACCCAACACAAACATATCATACACCTACGCACCAGCACCAAAACCACATCCGCGTACACACCTGTCAACCATCCCTTCTCCCTCGACTCCCAAGCGCCTTACTCATGACCTACCTGCTGCCCTTAAAAAAAGATTCATCGATGAGTTTTCCCTCTTCCAGTCCCCTGGTCCTGTACCTGTTTTGCCCAAACGCCCTGCTACCCTTGCCAGACTCCTGTCTTCGACCTCCCTGTCCTCCTCTGGGCTGAGCCATGCCCCGCAGACAGCAGTCTGGAGTGCTGCCATAACAGGCACACCTGCCCCTCACACCTCCAGCCCTGGTAGCACTCCATCTAGGCCCCCTGCTGTTGTGGCCTCCACTTCTGTCCCACCAAATAAGGCAGGCAAGAGTGGCAAGGCTAAGGTGTCCCCTGAAAGCAGGACAGTAAGGAGGGGAAGCCTATAAAGAAGAGTAGGGACCCCCCATACAAAGGTGCCTGCATGCCCCTTTGATGCCCCTGCCCTGTGGAGATCTGCACATTGCAGTCCGGAGTCAAGTTGGGCACTCCTCATATGCCCAGTGTGCCTGGGACATTTGGACATTCATGCACTGGCCCTTGAGGCATTTTGTAAATAGTTGTTTTATTTATGTATGTTATATTTCATATTATATTTATCTACTACGGCACCGTTGGTGTCAATGCTACATAGCTTGTCTTGACTTTCCTTGCGCATGTATGTGTGGTGACTGTGTGTTTGTGCGTGTGTGTGTACTAATGTCCTTCCCTCCAGTGTGTGCTAGGCTGGGGTACTTATGGCTGGTGTCTATGTCGGCGTCGCTGGTCCTGGGTGTCAACGGCCAGCAGGAGCATTGAAAAGACTTGCAATTCATGTGCCATGGCACCTACGGACGAGCCTGTGTTCCAGAAGGTGTGTGCTTCCTTTTATGTTGTTCATTTCTGCCATGGTTTTCGCGGCGGTTTGACAGCCCCGGAAGTCCTGGCAGTGTGCGAGCTCATAATACTGTGGGTGGAAACTGTCTGACTGCTGGCCTAAAGAGGCGTTCCGCCGGCAACAGTGGTCCATCCACAATGGCGTCCCGGACGGAAACTTTACTTTGTTCTGCTTTCCTCCCCAGTACTCGTAATATGGCAGTCCATACCGCCAGGCCTGCGGCGGTGCGACTGACATCTCCACTGCGGCAGTCCACTGACCGCCAAACTCGTAATGAGGGCCTTGGTCTCCACAGGCCTGCTGGTGACTTTAATGAATTGTCCGCGGGGGTCCGACCGCACTGGTGGTGCCAGCAGGCTTTGGCTGTATTCTTTTTGCAACACCGCCAAAGTCATAATTTGGCGGTCCTCTCCACCAGCCTGTTGGCGGCGTGACTGCCACCGCCAACATGGCAGTCCTCGGACTGCCAAACTCTTATGAGGCCCTATATATCCACTTATATCACAATGATCTGCAGAATGTTCCCATTTGCTATACAAGAACTGTGTATAAAAACCCTTGATTTTGGGAGTGAGCCAGAAGACCTTCCAGTTCTACTACGGATGCTGTCAATTTTTTTTTCTGATTTTACTGCCTATTGGACTTCGAATATTTTCTACATTTTACATACTCTGTGTAACTATGTACTTGAGTGCCTTTATGGCATTGTTTATGTGTAATTTATTTTTGAATTTTTATTAAATCCATTTCACTTTTTATTGACCTAGAACTCAGTTTTGAGTAGACTCAAATTAATTAATTAATTAATTGTATTTTGTTTGAGTTTGATGATCTGGTAGGTGCTTTAACCCAGGGGCCCATTGCCTCATGAAGTTGAGGTTATTACAGTCTCTGATTCAGTAAATTGTGGGAAGACTGACTATGGTAAATTTTGGGGTGTCTCAGGTTTGTGTACAGATTTTGCTCCCACACAGATCACTTGTGCTCTTATGCTTCAACTATTGCAGCATCATTTATTCTGGCCTACCTGACAAACATGGCCACAAGGTTTAAAGGAATCAGGCAGAAGTACAGGATCTTATTCTGAGAAAGTAAAAGCACATATAACTCAGCTTGAAATCACTCTATTGGTCTCAGTGGAGCAAATGGTCATATTCAGAATTTCAGATATTCTGTGCAAGACCTTGTGGCGTAAAGATGTAGAGTACTTAGAGGAACTGGTATCTGAGACCAGTAAGCTCCTGAGTTTGGAAAGCACATTTAAAATGGACACGCCATAGAACCACGGGACCCTGTTCTTCAAAGGATTCATGATGCAAATTGATGAGCTTAGCAGAAGCACTTCTGTTTCAGAAAACATGTGATAGCTATTCAATGGAGATAAGTCTTTCATCACTATCACTGTGCTGTAATACCACCTGCCTCCCTGCCAGGAGCAGGACACGCCCACCAAAGTAACATATCCCCCTTCCATGCTATAAACTCTGTCAATATTATACATTGGATCCTACAGTGCCCGTATAGAAGCCTATTTCTAATTTCTTTATTACACGAAACATGTGACACACCGAGTCACCTGTAGCAAAAAAATGACGTAGCAGTTGAACTGTAATAACGTATTACAGTTGAACTTTGATCTCACAGAGCCTGCTGCCAGAGCCACTGGCTAGGAGAAAAGCATGTCACACAGCATGCAGTTAAAAAAAAAGAAGCTTGGCTTTTCCTTCTTCTACTCTCTCTTGTTTTTCTACTTATCCAGTGATAAGCAGAAAATATACATTTATGGCGACATTTGTATTTTGTGCACACTTTAGGAAATTGTAGGAAATATAGAATCTCTCTGCATATTTCTGCACATTCTGAGCTATGGCAGTTTAAAAAAGCTCTGACTGTCACGGTTTCGGGCAAGTCTGATCAGGACTCTGGTTGGGACACCCCTTGAGGTCACCGAATATCCTAAAGAGGTAGTGTACTGGGGCAGAAGAGCAGCTAAAGGTATACACAGAAAGGACAGCTATGGACAGGCACAGGAAACAGGAAAGTAAAAGCAGAACAACCCTTGTGTGAACAAACAGGAAATGGATTACTAATGGACAACCACGCTGGGGATGTACACAGAGTAGGGCGCAGAACCTCCCACAGTGACAAGGAATATCAATGCCTCTGTGCAGTTTGCTCTTACAGATAGTCACCCTGCCGGCCCCATAGAAAGGAGGCAGCAGAAGTGATTCTGTCTCTGGACCCTAGAGCACAAACAAGGATAGTACTTACATACACACGACAAGCTCTTGTTGGTCCAGCTGGAAACGCAGTGTTGATTCCTGGAACAACAGCAATAGCACACTGTCACTGTTAGGCACGAAAGACAACGTATAACACTAGACAAGGATGGGGGCTGGAATTGCCTCCTGGAAACCAGGAGCCAACCCCAGTACAAAGGAGGACACTTATACACTGGTGAAGACTGATAGAACACTTACCAGACACAAATACCGAGAGGAAACAGAAACAGAACGGAACCAACTAAGAGGCAAAGGGAAGAACTGGGAACAGGCTCAGGCTGAAGCAAAGGCAGGACTAGGACTGGAAAACAGGGTGTAAACTTCCGGCCGGAACAAACAGAGATAGGATTGGGAAACTGAGAGCAGGCTCTGGCTGAAACAGGCAAGGACAGGGTTGGAATACAGGGTGTGGGAATAAGCAGAAAACAGGACTGGGAAACAGAGAGCAGGTTCAGGCTGAAACAAGGCAGGAGCAGGACAGAGAAACAGGGAGCAGACTCTGGAAGAAACAAACAGGTACAAGGCTAAGAGATAGGTAGCAGACTCTGGCTGGAACAATCAGAAGGGCAGAGAAACAGGAAACAGGATAAAGCTGGAACAGAACAGGAACAAAACTTGAACACCATCCGATAAGGGGTCGGTAACACAAAGGAATCGAACTCCAATGCACGACGAAGGATCTTGAGGAAATGGCTGGTTATAAGCAGTTCCAAGCTGGGCTGCACAGGAGAGGTCTCAGGTGTGTGTAGTTTCATACGCTTGCAAGTCCTGGAGGAGAGGATCCGGTGAAAAGGAGCAACTGGACTTCTCCCATAGAAAACAATGGGAAACAGAATCCAGGCTTTCCTGCCTGCCAGGCTGTGCTTTATGGGATTTGCAGTCCCAGGAAGCAAATGTAGTACTACACAAGTATACCATGGCGAAAAGAGAAACAAACAGGTGTCAGCAAGGGACTCTAGATAAGTGTTTAAGGTGATTCCCAGGCTACCGAGAGTCCCCCAACACGCTAAGGATGTAAGCAGTTTGTGGAAACAGTGAAGGTGTGACCATGTATTATAAGGAATAAAGTACTCTCTGCCATACGTTAAAAGGAGCAGGCTTGGAGTTTCATGACCTCATAAAGGATCTTGGCCTTTGGCTTCATTTCTCTGTATGGTCAGGAAACATCTGGTGACTTGCAATATCCTTATAGCATACAGCAGGGAGTACTTTATTTCATATGTATCAGATGACCTCACAGTCCCCTTAGGGTTGTGTAAGTGGTAGTAGCTTGAAATTGAACTGGTGCGCAAGATCATTCAGCTCCACTGATGTCCGCCATAACTCCAGCTCTTCCTCGCACTCCGCCCGCTAGCCAGGACCGTGGAAGTGGCAGTTGGATAGTATCAGGTACCCAATGAAATTGTCTTCCGATCCTGGCATGTCCCCCAAGCTGATTAACCACAGATCTTGCATGTCTTTACCCATATGCAAAATGCACTGACATGGCCATTTTGCAATTGCAACCCACAAATAAACATAAGTACACGCCATTTGCATCCACTCGATCATGTGCAAGATGCGGATAAATACCATTTCAGCAAGTCTGGATAGAGCGTCGTCACTGGGCCACACTCATGGGACCAACACACACCTCTCACGCTTTGCACATCGATGCACATCCTTCTTCACCATGAACAGCAATCATACTAGCTACATACGTGACCATCCAGATAGCTCTTTGTGGTCTCACCTAGGGGTAAGTTAGAACCCAGCAAATGTTACAAAACACAGCTCTCTTTCAGCATGGATGAGAGAATATGACTATAAACAGCACGTTTAATCGATTAAACTAGAGGTTCTTAACGAGTGGTCTTATGACTCTTGGGGTGGTCCACAAGGCCTCTGAGGGAGCCCATGACTGTTATGCAAATTAAAAATGTGAACATCAATTTAATACACTTTTTAAAAAATCAAATAGGAAAGTAACAATGAAAACTGTTATTATATTTGATTGTGAAGTACACAAAATATTTCAGTATTAGAGCATGTTGTTTTCTATTTTTGTGTATTGTGTTTGAGGTCCTAATTAGAAATTGCTTAGGGCAGGGGTCCCTGGCTTTTACTAATGACGCAGTGAAGGGTTCTAAGGTTCCAGTAATGATTCAGCAGGGCGCCACAGAAATCAAAAGACCGAGAACCGCTGGGTTGAACCATTACAGTTGCTAACATTTCAAACATAAGGGTACTCTCTCGTGGGTAAAGGTGTGTACTGCAACAGTTAATAAAATGATTTTTGAAAACACAGTCGGTCTTTTTTTCTGTATTCCAAAGAATTTCTGTTTAAAGTCACTTCTAAACTGTATTGGATTGTACAAAATAATGTCAACTTATCTAGGGTTAAGCCTCTGTTAATATAGTTTGTACTTTCACAAAATTAAATAAGCGTTGGGTTGGAGAGGATATGCGCATTCCAAAACAGTGCATTCTTGGAAAATCGGGGTAGCAACATGGCTGGTGTGTGGAATCCGGAAAAGATGCTATTACAGGACTCAAGGTGTGAGTTGGCCAGAGCTTTAAAACCACACCTCTTTCTTCTTTGGCTCGGAAAGAGGGGATTTTCTTTAAACCACTGGTTCCCAACCTTTTCACTTCTGTGGACCCCCACTTTATCTTTACCTAAACCCGGGGACCCCCATTGATTCCTTATTGGAATCCAAGGACCCCCTAATGAGTCATTACTGAAAACTGTGGACCTAATCAGTTATTATTATTTAATTTTCTAAGCAGTCGCGGACCCCCTTAGGAGGCTTCGCGGACCCCCAGGGGTCCCCGGACCACAGGTTGGGAACTACTGCTTTAAACAATGTACCTTGGAATGGAGGGTCCAGGGAGAAGCTAGAGGCGCAAGCTAGTCTTTCCCCGGGAAACTTCGTGGGGACATGACAGGCCGCACGGGATAGGTGGGTTCTGGGTGGGGGTGTGGTTTTGTAGGAGTCAGAAGAGGGGTAGGGCGTTTTCCTGACTCCTTGCACCACTAAGGGGGATGCTGAAAGTTTGATCACCCACCCACCCTACAATGCCCAAGATGATTAGGTCGGGTTTGTTTTGTGTGCTGACAGGCTGCCATAGTAGGGCATGTCACGAGGTTTTTGGGTAGTTGGGAGGTAGAGCGTCAGATTCAGGCGGATCCACCCATTCAAAGGGTGGGGGGAGATGGGAGGGGGAAGTGAGCATAGGCGAAGGAAGACGTTTACGTGGGATTCCTAGGGAAGGAGAAGGATGCTTCATTGGAGGATGTTTGGGAGAAAGAAGTGAGAAAGAGTTTGGGAATGGAAGGAGGTTATTCTGAGAAAGGTGAAAAAGAATGAATGAAGCAAGATGGTGTGAGAATGGTGAGGTGTAAGATGTGTAAGATGTTTTGATGTTATGCTAAACGTTGAATTGGTTTATATGTTTGCAATCCTGTCATAATAAATTACCTTTTACACATCACTGGAGTACGGCTTGTGATTGCCTCAAAAGTACAATCTTCGAAATGGGAGGAGTATGTGAGTTAAAGGAAAGAACTTTGTCCACCAAGGGCCTCAAGTCTTCCAGTTTGCCTTTAAAAGCACACTCTTTGCAAAGAACTGGGCACACTAGCTGCTGGAAGAGAGCTAGCTCCTGCTTTGGTCACACCTTGTGATTTCAGTTTTGTGTTTGTACAATTGCAGACAGATTGCTGTCAACTTTTGTCAATCAACTTGAAATTTTCTTTGAGTAGTTACTGATTGGGGTTTGCATTCGCTGCCAAACTGCAGTGTGTAATAATGAGTGTGTTTGCTGAGGGTAACCATTATGAGAAAGCCACTACCCCTGATAAGTTGTACCAATGGGGTCGGCAGAGACATTGAACAAAGCAGGAGATAAAGGGCACCCACAGGAAATCCCACAAGTGATCAGGACAGAGGAGTACTATGCCAGGGACATTAAATAAATTCTGTTGTTGTGAAATGAAGAGAACCTTTGCGCGATCTATGAGGTAGCTCTGCTGACTTCCAGCAGGCGGGCCAGAAAAGAGGCATTGTTTAACATGTTGAAGACAGCAATGATGCCCAAAAGTATTAACAGCACTGCTTCTTGCTGTCAATGACAGCCAAAGGGCCTGATTAGGAGTTCGGCGGATATGATGAGCCGTCCACTGAACATCCAACGGGGATGTTACTGCTATACTGGCTACCTCTCTGCCGCAATCATTTGGACTTTCCCATCCAGGCTGACTGGTGAGGTTTCTGCCAATCAGCCTAGTGTGAAAGTGGCGGTAGCATTGATCCTCACTCGTAATCGTGCGGGCTGCATTGTTGACGCCTGCAGGGTGCACCCTTGCAATGTTCCGAATATTGCGAGGGTGCTGGGAAGAGGGGACCCCTGCACTGCCCATGCCTTGTGCATGGGCAGTGCAGGGGATCCCCTGTGGTTCCCTGCATCTGTTCTCTGTCAGCCTTTTCATGGTGGTAATACTGCCATGAAAAAGCTGGCGGAGAACCAGGTTGAAACCAGCAGGGCAGCACTGCATGCACTGGCTGATCCAGACCTCCTCCACAGTCAGCCCGTCGGGATCACTGCACCTGGCGGATATTGCGGTACCCTGGCGGTCTGACCGACAGGGTCTTAATGTGGCAGTCGGACCGCCACAGCAGCGGAGATCCTGACCGCCATCGCAAGGCTAGAGGTCTCAAGACTGCCAGCCTCGTAATGAGGCCCAAAATATTATTCCACTAGGTCAGGAGAATGAAGCTTCAGATCATGCAATTCCATGTGGGACAGAACATAAATGGTAAGAATATGCTTTTTTAGGTGTATAGCATTAATTTCTTTAAATATTGTGGTTTATAATATAATATATAAGGGATTAAAGTACCCCCTGCTGTACATTATAGGGATACTGCAAGTCACTGGGGATGTCCATACCATACAGTGGAACCAGGCTGAAGGACGAGTTCCTTTATAAGGTTATAGAACTCCGAGGTAACTTGCAATATTTTTATCATGTACACCAGGGGGGACTTCATCCCATATAACACATGGTCACGCCATCACTTTTCCCACAAATCTCGTCAAGCCATGGTACATAGCTCTTACAGATGAAAGAGAGAGCATGTTTGCAAGCATGAAGAATACAAATAAAACCTCTAGTGCAAAATTAAATACATCAAAAGCCGGTTAGTTGTTTATGCAAACAGACATTTGAAACAGTTACAAGTCAGTTTAAAAAAAAAAAAGATGAACTAGTTTGGAATGTGCAGAAACATGCAGAAAAATTCTAGCTTTTCTCTAACTATGTAAGAACTGGAAAAAATAAACATGTTATCTCTGCTTGTCATTGTAAACAAAAGTAGGAAGAACAACATTCCTTTTCATTGCTTTAGACAGCTGCTTGAAATATGCTCCGTGACCTGACCTGCCTTTCACCTTGGCTGCTGGCTCTGGCAGGAGGCATTGTGACCTCAGAACTTGATGGTAATAACATATTAGTCAAGTTCTGATGTCTTTTCTTTATAATCGATGACTGGGTGCATTCTAAATCAAGGATTATAATGAAATTACAGCCAGAAAAATATACAGGGATTACTAAATGCTATGTATTATATTTGTATAAGATAATGTTTTTAATTAATGACATGGACATTATTTATGTACCTTAATATTTTAATAGTATATGTTTTTAGTATTATGATGATATCTATTTTTTTATAAAGTTTGTAAATTTTAATATGAAATTAAATTTTTATTACATTTCATTGATAATTTTAATACAGTGATGGGAAATTATGTTTGCAGAGGAAAAGAGTGTAATTTAGTTAAAATATGGTTTATTGTTTTTTTATCTTTATTTTTTATGCTAATTAAATTATTATTGATAATCTATTATCCAATGTATGTAATTGATCATTGTTATTTTAATTGTTTTGGTATAGTTTGCCATTTTAATGTGAAACATATATTTTATAGTTGAATTAGTAATTTTTTATTCAATAGTTGGATGTTATGTGTATAAGATATGAGGGTGGGAACCGATTTATAATATAACTTCTCATTTTTTTAAAAAATCATTATTTAATTAAATCAACTTTTATGTAATTATGTAAATTATTTATGGGTCGATTTATTATTTGTATTAATTGTTTCAGTAAATAATTAATTTAATATCATATTATTTAATTTATTAAAAAAAAAAAATCATTTAAATTGCTTGGTTTTTTAGGTTGTATGGAAGTATGTATACTTATTTTAAATATGCTTAATTTTTTTACCTGTTTATATTATATAGTTTTCAGACTAAACTGTGGAATTTAATTTTCATTAAGCATAATTATTTATTTTTAATATACTAGTGGTTCATTGGGTTTGTAGGGTAATAGAGTGTAAAAGTAGTTAATTATAAATGATTGTTTCTTACCTCTAATTATATTATGTGTTCATTCCATTATTAATTGATAATTAATTATGTAAATAATTTAATTCTTTACTATAACTGGTTAAGTTTAATATGAAATATATTTTATTAATTTAATTAGTAATTTTTAATTTATCAGCAGTTTAATACATTTATAGGGGATTAGGGTGGAAAGTTATTTAAAATATAACTTATTCTTCTCTATTGCTAACACATTTTTATCTTGATTAAATTTGGCTATATAGTTAAATGTTTTTTAATAAAATGTTTTAAATAAGTTTAGGAGTTGTAATAATATACCAAACCCCCACTCCCAAAGTCCAACACTTTGGCTGCTATTTCTAAGATTGCAATGGCAATAGTAAATATTATCCCTCCAAAGTCCAACACTTTTCCGACTGCTGCTTAGATTGGAGTAGGAATAGTAAATCTAACCACTCCAAAGTCCAATACTTTCCTTGGTTTTGCTCAGACTGGAGTGACAATCATAAACTTAACCCCTCTAAAACTCAACGCTTTCCTAGGGTTGATTAGACTGGAGTTGAAATAGTAAATCTAACCCCTCTAACGACCAACATTTTCCCTGCTTTTGCTTGTGTTGAAGTGGGAATAGTATGGCTAACCCCTCTAATATCTAATATTTACACTACTGTTGCTAAATACAGAATGAAAATAGTAAATGTAACCCCTTCAAAGTCCAACTTTTTCCTTACTGCTCCTTAAATTGGAGTAGGAATAGTAAACTTAATCAGTCCAACATTTTCCCTACTGCTCCTTCTATTGGCGTAGGAATAGTAAACTTAATCTCTCCAAAGTGCAACACTTTCCGTTTTTGTTTATGTTGGAGTGGGAATAGTAAACTAAACCACTCCACAGTCTACCACTTTCCCTACTGATGTTCAGATTGGAGCGGGAGCAGTAAATCTAACCTCTCCACTGACCAGCACTGTCCCTGCTGTGGCTAAGATTGGAATAGGAATAGTGAATCTAACCTTTCAAAAGTTCAGTGCTTTTGCTGCTTTTGGTTACATTGGAGTGTGAATAGTAAACATGACCCCTCCGAAGATCAACACTTTTCCCACTGCTGTTTACATTAGAGTCAGAGTAGTAAATATGGCCCTTTCAAAGTCCATCACTTTCTGTACTATTGTTTTGCTTGGATTGTTTTTTAACATTTATAAACACATTGTAATTTGTTCTGAATTATTATTGTTTTTTTTTAAATTACATTATTAAATTACATTTGATATTTGTTTGTTATGTATATATTTGTTAATATTAATGTGTTTATTATTATTAATAATACTTCAGTGTATTTCTATTATTTAGTGTACATTTGTTTTAGTTATGCAACACTATATATGTATACGTAGTTTACATTACTAAATAAAATTATTTATTTATTTATTTTTAATTATGTTATTATTTTAAACTTTCTAATTTTAAATAAATTACATATCATGTCCTTTAAGAAAACACTTTAATCATAAAGGCAGTTTGCATAAGTATCAGTAAGTGTCACTGTAAAAAATGATTGGCAAAATTGTTTAATAAGATGTATGAATTACCTTATTTTTGACTTTATCGGCTATTAAACTGAGAAGTCCTTGGTCCATCTTCATTTTCTACTGTTTTTAATACACAATGATTTTCTAAGATGATCTTGTGTTCAAGACCCTTCCGGGTAAAAATGAGTCTGGTCTTTCCCCCTGTAGCGCAAGAATAAACTAACGATATTAGCCACTCTAGAGTGACTTATGAGAGAGGAGACACCAGTCTAAAATGTTTACTCTGTTTGCAAGCTGTCTCTAACAAGACTTCTGTCAGACACGTTACATGTCTGGCATCCAGTAACTGTTGAGCATCGGCAATATGGTGTTGGATGAAACTGTTGTGATGGTTACCTTGCGTCAAGTCTCAGAGAGATTGACTATCAGAATTACAATGAAACTGTCTGGGCCCTGCTGGTAGGTGAGCAGAATGCAGAGCTGAAATTTTGATTGTCATTGCATTCAAAGGTGTTACTATGAAAGGGAACCTTACGAAAGGTCAGAAAGAGGCTGTTGAATCACTCTTTGAAGAATTCGCAAACTCTGCAGCAGGAAGACTTCAGAATTCTGAAACAGACACAGCAAGACTGAATATATATAAAAAAGTATTTTCTCTGGAGAAACTGCACAAGACGAATTGAACAAATCCTAGGAAGTCACCTCGGTACAGAAATACCTTGCTGTTAGACGCATCCCAAGAACATCTGCTCAATATCCACATTCTTTGGGAAGACATAGAACTTTGATGTGCTTCAGAAGACACTTCAGGCCAGATTATAAGTCTGGCGGTCTCAAGATCACCAGACTCGCTGTCGCCATCTGACCACTGCGGTTGGGGTGGTCCAATCACCACATTACAAGTCTCGCGGTTGGATTGCCAAAAGACCACTGTCTCTGCCAGGATCTCTGATTCCGATGGGCTGATGGCGGTCTTGGTTGTGATCAGCCAGTGCGGCACTGAAGTCAGCGCCGCCCTGGTGATTACAACCATGTTCTCCGCCAGCCTTTTCATGGTGGTTCAACTGCCATGAAAAGGTTGACAGAGAACAAGTGCTAGGGGCCACAGGGGGGCCATTGCACTGCCCACAACATTGTTGTGGTCAGTGCAGGGGCCCCCATCCCCAGCATCATTGGAATGTGCACTGTCCACTGAGCAGACAGTGCACATTCCAAGGGTGCTAGGGAGGCCCCCTGTGCCACCGCACGTTTTCCACTGGACTGACCGGTGGAAACTTTAGATTCCACCGGTCAGCCCAGTGGAAAACTCCTAATAGGGAAGGTGGAGAGACCACCAGCTCCGTGGCAGTCTCCTCACCATAGGTCTGGCGGTTGGGTTTTCCGACTATTAAAATCATAATCAGGCCCTTAATCAAAATGACTTCAATCGGTCTCTAACTCTGAACATTAGTTGTACCTCTTTAGAGTTCCTAGACCTTAATTTCACTATCAATCTCTATCAAATTGAAACCACCATAGGAAACAGTGGTAATTCAATCTTACATCTCTGAGCAGTCATCCACCTAATTTCATGTTCATCAACCTTTATAGTGAGTTTTTTGCAAGCATGAAGAAATTGTAACTTTGCATCATTCAACACTACAGTAAAAAAAATACATGATACACAGATTTAAAGAACACGACTGTTCTAATAAAGGCTTAAAACAAGCATCTGAGAGAGTAAACAGACAAACATGAGAACACATTCCCTTGAAAAGTGAATGGAGTACTAACAAGTTACTAAAAGATACTAATTATGTCTGTTTTTCACAACCCATAATACACAAGCCAATAATGTATGCAAGATCTTTTCCAAACTTTAGAACACCTTAAGTAATGATGAGACATTTTGTAAAGGGATAAGACCTAAACCACTAATTGCATATAGAAAGAGTTCATCTCTTAAATACAAACTGGTCCATAGTCATTTACAGAGTATCATAACCTCAACATTGCTGATATCCAGGCAAGGTTTTTTCACCTGTGGTCACTGCACGGCCTCAAACAAGGTATGCAACACAAACTTACAATTAAGAAGCATATAACATGTAAATTGGAATATTTTGTTGATGTTATTACATGTTCTGGTAACAAATGCTATAGAGGCAGTACGATCTTTGCAGTTAAAAAAGCAATAATTAAACACGTAAAGGTCATTATAAATAAATATATAAATTACAGTACCACCAGACATTTCATTGAGCTAAATAATAGTGATTGGGCAACCAGGCAGCACTTTGGAATTGACTGTGTGATCAACAATACAAGAGGAAGGGCACAATTCTTGTATTACAAAGGATGGACTTACAGTACACCATTGATGTTTCAGTACTTCCTTATTTTGCCATCCTCTCCTCCAACCAAGCAATTTGACTAAATGATAAAAGTTTTTTTAAGAGGCAACATAATATGTTTTAACTCTTGTGTTTTCAATCAAAATATTGCATGAACAATTGTGAACAAACAAAATCTAAACATGCCCAGCTATTATTATAAATCCTGCCATTTAAGTTATTACGTAACTTATGATAATGGAGTTACACAAACGTAATGAGTTCATGATTATTTAACTTGAAATTGCACATTTTACTTTAATTCTCAGTATTATATTGCAAGAGCTACAAGCAATCATGACCAATATCTAGCAGTGACAACATGGTGGGTATTTTAACAAATGGAAAGGGATTGACTGAATGCTCACTAGTATTTGGTCTACATTCACATTGACAACAGACATCAATGTGCACTGCTCTTTGGAATGCATATACTCATTTTTATAACTTGATGAAATGCTATGATTCAGAACCTAGTGGTCTCACAAGCAAAATACCCCAGTGAAAACTGTTCGCATTTTTATTATGTCCATGATAACAAAAGAGATCAAATTAATTAACTATGAAACTAATGGTATATGTTTTTGATAACAAGCGAGGAAACCAATTAATCTTGATGAGTGTTGCATAAGTATGATGTAGTATCAGTGCGAAAACAATAATTAGTGAATGTTTTGTTACCTCTCAACCTCATCTGACACTCCATGGACTAGTTTACAGACCTGTACTTTTTCCATCCTCAGTTTCTACTGTTTTTTATTCATAATGGTTTTCTAACATGATCCTGTGATCAAGACGCTTCTGGCTCCAAATGCATCTGGCCTGTCCCCTGCTAACACAAGTATAAACTAAAGATATGAGCAATGCTGGAGTGGCTCATTGTGTAACCATGAAAGAGGAAGCATGGTTGTATTAATACTGTTACCGGCATCAATGATACCCATGACAGCCCAGTTCAAGTGGCGGTGAGTGTAACATCTCAGCAATATATTCATAATAAATATTTACTCCTCCAAACCAGAGTTGTTGTTTGTTTTTTTCCTCAGGGCCACCACCTCTGAATTGACTACTGCCCTCAGTCTGTGCACTGGTGAGTAGAAAGAATATTTGCGGAGTGTGGGGTGGCCGGTTCTCCAAATTTCTCTTAGCCTCTTATTGGAGGCCCATTCTGCTAGTTTGAGTGAGGCTTGCTTAGCTGGGGTATTGTCTAGTGGGGGGATTGAACGGTCTTTCTGAGTGTCTAAGATGCAGTTAAAGTCGCCATCCCATATGGTATCTATCTCCGGGTCGCTGAGTTTACTACTGTTGAGTGACCATAAAAAGCCCCATTGATTTGCATTGGGAGTATATATTGCTACCAGTGCTATGGGGTTACCATCTAGGGCACCCTCCAGGATCACATATCGTCCATTTGGGCCGCATTGTGCGCAAGACATAACGTATGGGACCCCAGGGGCTATCCAGATCACTACTCCCCGGGCGTATGTTGAGAAGGTAGTGCCATATATTTGTCCCTTCCATTCTGCTTTTGTGCTCTCTATCGAGGGCTTAGCCAAATGTGTCTCCTGCAGCATGGCGAAGTGTATTTGGTGTATCCTAAGGTATGCATAGAGCTGTTGTCGTTTACGCAAGGTTGCCATGCCTCTTACGTTCCATGTAAGTATTTTATATTGTGGATTATACTGTTGACTTTGGGAGGCCATAAGGTATTTGTAATTTTGTGTTTGCGCGTTGCGAGTTTACGGATCTGTCCCTGTATGCATAAATAATATACTTCATGCCTATTACGCTTAGCCATTTTGTATTGTAGTTACCTAGCATGTACTTAATGCCAAAATGATAATGACGTTTACCTCAGTCATCATAAACTAAGATATGCATCGGGGATGTGTCTCTATTAGTTAGAACAATAACATTAACTATCTATAACCATAACTGTGGTTGTACCCAGGGCAGTGTTGGTATAGTACTTGCCAACCTGGTGTAATGGTCCATATGGTGCGGGGGGTGTTTCAAGTTAGTAAGTTCAAGTCAATGGTGATCCCGGCTCGTTGTACCCTTGTTGATATTGCTACTATCCGGGGGCATCCGTGAACCAGTTGATGTGGCCGGAGGTGATGATGAACCGGAGGCATAAGCCGGCGGCGTTCAAATAGCTATACAGAGTGATTTGGGGCCCCATTTGTGGGGTAAGAAGTGATGTGCCATGGCTTACGAGTCTAATAAACGCTAACAGATGTCATCTGCCGTCCGTGGAGTAAGATTGGGGCCACGGGTGGAGTCCGTGGAGCCGGAGTTTACCTCTAAGTCAGGATCCACTTCCGATTGTGCTGACATAGACGTTGGAGATGTATTAGCAAAACGTAATGTAGTCTGTAATAGTAGAGATTGCTCCTCACGAGATTGCTCGGGGGTCGGTTTTGTGTCTTGTTTCCTGCGGGGTCTACATTTGTCCCTAGAGGGATGCCTTTTGTCTGTGGAGTTTCTTGTGTTTATCGGGTCAGCGAGTCCTTTTGCGTGTAACCAGGTCGATGCATCCTCTGGCAAAGCGAAAAAGAGAATACGGGTGTCATCCTGTATTCGGAGTTTGGCAGGGAACAACAGAGCGTATTTGATGTTGTGATCTCTTAATCGCTCTTTGACCCGGAAAAATGAATTGAGCTTTTTCTGTACCTCCGCAGTGAGTCTGGGTAGGCCGATATTTCCACATTTTCAAAGCATATTGGGCCTGTCTTACGAAACAGTTGCAATATGAGGTCTCTATCGCGGTAGTTAAGGAGTCTTGCTATTAGGGGGCGGGGTTGAGCGCCAGGTGGCAAGGGCCTTCCAGGAACCCTATGGGCACGTTCTACAGAGAAAAACTTCGGGATATTGTCTTTTAATACCGTTTCTGTTAGCCATTGCTCAATGAACAGTTCTGTGCTAGGGCCCTCAACACGTTCGGGAAATCCCACGAAGCGGATGTTGTTACGTCGTGATCTGCCTTCAGCGTCCTCAGCTCTGCGCTTTAAAGCTTCCACCTCTGCTGTTACAGCCCCCATCTGTGACTGGAGTTTGATTACCGCTGGTGAGAGGTGTGATGTGTCTTTTTCCAGTCCTGCAACCTTTTCAGCCAGCACCTGTTGGTCTGTGTGCAGCAGATTAACATCTTCAATTACTGAGCCTATTTTTGCTTCCAAAGTGGCTTTGGTATCTAATATAGCTTGTAATATCTTTTCGAATTGTGTTGTGTGCGTTTTAAATGTTATTTCCATCTTTTGTAGTGCTTGGTATGTGACTGAAGGTTCCTCAGGTGGGGGTGATGCGCCAGAGTCCCTGTTCCCTGGGGATGCTCGTGGGGTTGCCCATTGATTGTTTGTGTTACGGTGTTGTTGCTAGCAATTGTGTTTTGCACGGCTTCGATTGATTAGCACTGCAGGGGTTTGACACTTTTATGTAGGAAGCTTGTTTAGTATTGGGCGGAAAAGTTTTTCAGCATTCAAGTTCTTGAGTGCGATATCCAACAGGGTTAAGTGTTGTAGCAAGGGCACAAGATTTATAGGTTCGCTTTGTGGTTGCTTTCGTGTTTTATCTGTATGTTTAAGCCATAGATTCTATTTGGAGCAGGCAGGTCTAGATGGGAGTACTCTGCTTGTGTAATATGTGCTCCTCCAAGGGTCCGCATTTTTGAGTGGAAAATATATGGTGAATTTACAAAATCTCGGGCTGCGTCAGCACAGATAACGGTCTGAATTAGACGGATCTGTTTTTAGCTAACTTTTTATCTGTTGCCTATATGTGCACTCATTAATGAAGGCCCCCAAGTCTTTTAAGTGCGCTGCAACTCGATTAATGTCGCCGATAAAGCGCAAAGGGTGGTCGTGAAATTGTGCCCTTTTGTTTGTTTTGCTGCTTGGAAAGCTTATTACCTTCCTGTGCTTCTGCCACGGCACCAGGCCTGGCACGGTCTCAGTTTACTGCCACTTGGTGCGTATATTCTGTGTTGTTTCTGGTAAACAACGCGTACAGGGCCCAAACAGAACTGCGTGGATCTGCCTCTCTACTCAGCACCCCATGCTATGGGCAGCTTTGGCGTTGGGAGCCCTCGGGCCGGGGCACAAAGAGCCCGACGGCTCCGTTCCGACAGCGCCGCAGAACCGGCCGTACCCTCCGGCGGGCGCTGTTCCTCAGGGGTAAGGCCCCTGAGCAGGGGCGCCAGTTCAATCCCTCACCTGCTCCGGCGCCGGCGTTCTTGTCTCGGAAGCCGGGACGGTCACTGAACGCATGGGGATCGCGACTCCAGCCTCCGTCCCGATCCTAGCAGCGAAGGGCAGTCCCGCGGTCCGGCGTCGCAGGCAGGCAGGCCGCGCCCTTTTTCTCTCGGCTTGTCCGCTCCCCGAATGGCAGCCTGTTTCTCAGCGTTCGGGGCGCCTAATTTAGGACTGGTGTGCCGCGATGTTAACTCCCATCATAGAGCAAGCAGCGCCCATCACTTTTGAAGGGTGTTGGCATCTGGAGCAGGATATTTGATTTAGGCCGGGATCGGAGCTGCGAGTTATGCAGCCGTCCCGGTCGCCATGTTGGCCACGCCCCATAGTTATGAACCTACATGTCTGTGACTCCTTTTACATAGTTTTTATTATGACATTTTCTGGGTGAAAAATTTGAAAAGTAACAGGTAGACATCTATTATTTTTTTAAGGAAAAAAGTGTGTCTTTGTTCTACTTTTTAACACTTTACAAATCAAGAAGTGTAATCATAAAAACAACCACATAAAGGTCTCGTATATTATGGAATACACTGTATCACATAAACAGTAACCATACAACCACACCTAGGTTGCACTGCAATCCCAGCTATAGGGCAAAAGCTGCAGCCTGAGAAATGCTTTTGAAAAATATGACAAGTTCTTTTTGGGTCATAGTTTCAATGACCCAGAAGATGTACTTTTTTACTTAGGGGCTGCAGAACTCCCTACAGCCTTGCACAACATTTAAAAAAAATTGGTGATGCCCCTGCACCTTCTCTGGACATCACCAAAATCAAAATATATTTAAATAGCCCTCCCACTGCATTATGGTGCGCTTTTTGAAGGAGCAGTGAATGATAAATGAGTGGCTGTGGTCGCTCATTTATTATTCACCTTTTTCTTTTTTATCGATCATAGCAGCTGGCAAGTACTGCTTTTCCCACGTGTTGGCAAGTATCGGGGATTTCAACCACGCCCACCGCACGCCCATCACTATCACTCATTCATGGGCTTGCCCTTCAAAAATCCTTTATTTTCATTTGTAAATCCTTTACGTTTGTCCCTCCTTGGGGCAGCTTATTTACTTTACTGCCAATAAAGGTTACAGGGACGTTATAGTTAGGATCAGATTTCACTCACACAAAACCATTGAAATCCAGCAGTTATATTTAGAGCTATTTCAAGTGACTCTAACTCGCGGCCTAAGGTAACTATAAGTCTTGTCCCTGCCATGCACAGTTTTTTCTTCAATAATTTTACTTCTAATGTTTCACTGATATTTTTATTGACGTTATAAAAGTTGTCATGAGTTCTGTAGTATCTGGGGTAATTAGCAATGCATGGGGTGGACACAAGAACTCAAAAAATAAAAAGGAGGCTCTGTTGTGCTGACGGATGTTGTTAAATATCTTGGGTGTGATGTAGGAACATTTGCAACCTCCATTTCTGCTTTTGCGGATGCAGGTAGTATGTGCTAGTGAGAGTGATGCAGGGCATAGGTGTGTGGTGGGTTGGGGAAACTGTATGCAGCTGTTCAGGTATTTTGGTCCTGTGTTACTTTAAGGCTTTGTATGTGTTTGTGAGAAGTTTGAATTGGCTGTGCTTCAAAGGGGAGCCAGTGAAGCTTCCTGAGGTGCGGTGTGATGTGGAAGAGGCATGAGAGGTTGAGTATGAGTCTTGCGGCAGTGTTCTGGATGGTCTGAAGTATGTATAGGAGTTGTTTAGACATTCTGGCGTAGAGAGTGTTGCCATATTCCAGCCTGCCAGTGGCAATAAGTGCTTGTATGATGGTCCACCTGATGTTCTGAGTCAGCCTTTTGAAGATCTGTTGCAGCATGCATAGGATGTGGAAGGAGGAGGTACACACTGGATTGACTTGAGACATCATGCCGAGCTTGTCATCTATGATGATTCCTAGATTTCTTTCATGGTCTGTGGATGTGGGTTCTAGCTCCAACAGGCACCAGGTAGAGTCCCATGGGGAGGTCTTGTTGCTGAAGACTAGTACTTCCATCTTGTCAGTGTTTTGCTTAATTCAACTGGTTTGTTTGGATTGGGTCGCAGGGAAATGGGACAGACAATGCTCAGGTTGGCTGTGGGGTCTTAAGCAGGGCGTTAATTTCTGCAAGATTCAATGCATCTGGGAATTTGGTGAATGTGATGGGTGTGTAGATGATGTGGGTCAGGGCAGTGCTGATCGGTGATGTTCCCAGCTTGTAGGTATGGTGAAGCATGGGTCCGTTGGTGCCCCTTAGGTGATGGTCCACAAGAGTTCCACTGTGTAGTTTTTGGTGAAGGTTGTCCAGTTGGTCAGATGGCTGTCTTGGTTGCTGGTGGGACAGTTAGAGATGAGTTATTTGGGGGCTGGGTTGGTGTACGAAGTTGTTATAGATGTTTGTGATTTTGCTGTAGAAGAAATTGGATAGGTTGTCGCAGAGCTGATGGTAGGTAGCGATCTTGTTGACAGTGGTTGAGGATGAGGTGAAATCATTGATAATTGAGAAGATGTCCTTACAGCTGTTGGAGCTTCCTTCAATGCGGTCCATTAGTGATTTTTCTTGGTGTCTCTTATTTGCTGGTGATAGCATCTTAGTGCAGCCTTGTAGGTACTTCTGTTGGTGGTGTTGTGGCTGGTTCCCCATTTCCTTTTTAGCTGTATACAGTGTTGATTGGTGTCTCAGAGGTCATCTGTGTAGCAGCTGGTCTGCTTGTTTGATCTACTATGCTTTTTGATTTGATGGGTGCAAGAGAGTCCATACCGTTCTTAATCCAGTTGCTGAAGTTGTTGATGTCCTTGTCAAGGTTGTCTGAGGGGCTAGGTTGATCTGTGCTGAGGGTGCTGAGTCAGTCTACTTCTATGGTTTTGCACCAGCTGTGGCTTGGAATAATGAATCTAATAGGTTTGTTCACTTGAAGTGTGTTGATTTTAAAGTGGATAATGGAGTGGTGGGTCCATGTGAGTGGTATGGTGAAGTTGTATTTGTTGATGTCGCTTGCAGTGAAGATGGGGTCCGGTGTGTGTCCTGCGATGTGTGTCGGTTCTGAGATGAGCTGGATGAGTCCAATGTTGTTCAAGCTTTCAAGGAGGGCTGTGGAGCAGGGGTCATTACCTTCTTTCAGTTGAAAGTTGAGATCACCAAGGATAACATAGGCTTTGGGGTCGATGGTGAGTGGAGCGAAAAATTTGGTGATGAGGTTGGTAAATATGGCTCATCATCTGGGTAGTCTTTAGGTGAGGGATCTGTTCGGGGTGAGGATTTCAGAGATTTGCAGCTTGAAGTGCAGGTGTTCCATTAATGGGGTGGCGTTCTCTGTAGATGCTGTGCATTTGATTGATTCCTTGTAGATTCCTTGTAGATGATAGAGAGTCGTCCTCTGGCTTGTGAAGGCAGTCCTGCTCAATAATCTTGTAGCCCACTGGGATAGCCATACTGATGTCAGGAGCTGATGAGGGGTTGAGCTAGGTCTCTGTGATAAAGAGAATTTCGGGTGTGTCATTGCTCAGCACTTCCTATATTTCAGTTGTGTGTTTGCTGAGTGACTGTGTGTTGAGAAGCATGCATGCATGTGAGTGTTGACCTGTGGGATTGCTGTGGTGTTTAGTGTAGGGTGGGGGTATAGTGGTTGTTGGTGCTTGCGTGTCTGTGTTGCAATGGGGGTGTTCAGGGTGTTTTTACTATGTGTCTGGGGGTGTGGGTGGATTGCTGTTGGAGGACCGGCAGTGGGTGTAAGTGAAAGCTCCTGCTATGGTGTGAGGTGCAGCACAGCAGCTGTTGGGGATATGGTGTCCAGGATCTAGCGACCTAAGGAGTGGTGCCGAGTATCGCTGGGTGGTTTTGTACCAGGGTTCCTGGTGCTCAGTGTGGTTCAGGCACCGATCGCTGCAGACGTGCCTGCCTTTGGCATTCCAGAGACACACCTGCTGAGTGTGGCCGCTGTGCTTCCATGTTGCAACTGTCATTAAGTAGGATTGCAGGGTGCCGATATGTCATTTCCTGTGCTGATGGGTGTTGGGAAATGAAGTCCTCTTGCTTCGCTTCATCTTTTAAGGATGGTTTTTACAGAAAAAACAGTAATGCCACTTCCTGTCCCAAATTCCGAAGTCCTGTAATGGCTTCTACAACATTTATTTTCATGTTGCGGCCACCCAATCAGAGCGCTATCTTCGAAAAAGCCATGTCAGCCAATCTGAATGCTTGAATTTATATATTTCAGCCCAAGGATTTAGCTATCTATTAATTTCTAACCTCAAAAGTTGGCTGTAGCACTGTTCAAAATTGAAAATTGCATGGATAGATTGTGTTTTGGGAAACATCTTTTTCTCAACCCCAGCTTGACAGATCACCCCAAAAGTTTCATGGAAGTAGCTGAGGCAGGTGAACTTTCTGGGGGATATATATTCACTGAAAAAAACAAAGGTTACAAGGACGTTATAGTTAGACCCACATTTTAAACATACAAAACCATAAACATTCACCTGTAATAGTTATAGTTATCTCAAGTAACTATAACCCCTTCCCTAAGGTAACTTAGGGCCTCATTGTGAGTTTGGTGGATGGACCACCATGGCGGCGTGCCTTCGAACAGCGTCAGGCTGACAATCCTAGGACCGCCCGATTACGACTGGTGCGACTGGCAGGCGGTGGCAGGGGGCAGTAGCATGGAGCAACTGCCGGTCATGCTCCCCTTACTGTCAGCAACTTTGGACAGGCTGTACCCATGCACCATGCAGTGCACTGGACACAGTGCACCTCCAAATCTCAAATTTTTTGGGGGCTCACATGGGATCCAGCCGCCCTCTAGGGGGCTGGAGCCCCTGAGGCCCCCCGTTTTGGGGCCCTTACGTGATTGACCGCCAAGCTTTCCACAGGCAGGTCGTAATATCCATGGCGGTCCCAATGACGGGATCTCCAACATTGGCTGCCACAGTCAGGACTGCAGTGGTCCCTGCTGTACTGACTATGATGGTGTGGGTGGACCGCTGGCGGTCTTTTGACAGTCTGACCACCAAACTCATAATCTAGCGGTCCGACCACCAAAGTTGCAGTGGTTGGGCCACCTCCATGGTGGTCCTTGAACCGCCAAACTCATAATTAGGCCCTAAGTGTCTTTTTAGTTGTTCCCCGGGTAGGTGGCAGTCTCTGGGGCTGCAGGGGCATCAGGCAGCCCTCCCGCAGTCTCTTTAGTTGTAGCCCCAGGGAGCTGCATTCAAAATTATGCCCCCTCCCCCCGGACCTGGCCCACCATCACTTGTTTTTTTTTCTCCAATTTTGGGGATCCGCGGATCTGCCATGGCTCCTGCCGAAAATGTTTTAAAAAAATGCTTTTTTGTTCTGAGGGGCAAGGGGTCCCTCTGGGACCCCAGCACCAGAACTAAGGGGTCAGGATGTCCCTATCCTGGCCCCTTTTCTTTTTTTTCATCTTTTTTTCAGGGACTCGGCTGAAGCCAAGTCCCAACATGGCTACCAGCATTTCCCTGCTCAAGTGTTGGCAGCCAATCAGATCTCAGCACGAGATAGGAGTGGATCACGGATGCGTCCCCACATATAGAAATTTGATTTTTCTTTAATCATTTGAAAACTACTGAATGGATTTACGCCAAACAACAAAAAGAGCACTCTTTGGACCAAGAGCTACCTTCCTGCCACATTTTGTGTCATTCCGTCCAGTGGTTCAGGCTGTGGACCTGTTCAAAATCCCTATGGGAATTACCAATGGAAAAGCACCTTTTTTAAACCCTTTTTCTCGGCCCCCTCTTGACACCCAAAAACTTTCCCAACAGCAGCTGACATGACTGTTGATGTTTTTGGAAAGTTTCATGAAGATTCTTCAAGCGGTCCAAAAGATATAGGCAAATCAAAATATGCTTTTTCTATAGAAACTAGGTGCCTCATCATGAGGCTGGCAGTCTTGAGGCTGACAGGGTTGTGGTTACGGACAGGACCACCGCTGCTGTGGCAGTTTGACCACCACATTACAACCCTGGTGGTCAGACTGCCAGGGTACCGCCATCTGCACCGGTATCGCTGATTCCGAAGCGCCGATGGTGGCAGAGGTTGGAATCAGAAAGGGCGGTGCTGAAGTCAGCTCCACCTTGCTGATTACAACCTGGTTCTCCACCAGCCTTTTCATGGTGGTTCTACCACCATGAAAAGGCTGGCTGGCAGAGAACAGGTGAGAGGGCTACAGGGGGCCCCCTGCACTGTCCATGCACTTGGCATGGGCAGTGCAAGGATTTCCCAACACAGCATCCTCGCAATGCTCACTGTCTGCTGGTGCCCCCTGGGGGCAGCAGCATTGCCGCTGGCTAGATCATGAACTGGTGACAAAGCTGTTGTCACTTTCCTACTGGGCTGATGGGTATAAACCTTGGATTCTGCCCGTCAGCCCAGCTGGAAAGTCATAATGGGCCTAGCGGGGAGGTAGCCAGTATGATGGCAACCTCCCTGTCTGCTAAACTCATAATCAGGACCTAGGTCCTAACAATAGCTACCTAGTGTCAACCACAACTAGGTAATATATTATATACACACACTCACATATATATATATTCACATATATATATCTATATATATGTTCACTTAAAAAAACAAAGGTTAAAGTGATGTAGTTAGGTGAAAATGTCAGTTAAAATGTAACATTTTAAACTTCAAAAACCACTGAAATTCACAATATAGATAACAATAATCACCACATAGAGAATACTTTAATGAACAAAATGACACCAAAACAACAAAAAATCAATAAAGGAAACCTGAGCCATGAATTTTCAAAGTTTTAAATAAAAACAGCACCAAGAACTCCAACCCCAGCGCCAACGCCAACGCCGTCACGCCCTCACAGGATCTGTGCGAATCCCTCGCCACTTTCTTCCATCGCAAGATTAGCGACCTCCACGACAGCTTCGGACACCAGACCCAACCATACACCACCGAACCGGCATCCACGGGCATCACCCTCAACAACTGGTCCCACATCAACACGGAAGAAACCAAATCCATCATGAACTCTATCCACTCCGGCGCCACTTCAGACCCCTGCCCGCACTTCATCTTTAACAAAGCCAACGACATCATCGCCCCGCACCTCCAGACCGTCATCAACTCTTCTTTTTCTTCTGCTACCTTCCCCGAATGCTGGAAACACACCGAAGTCAACGCCCTACTAAAGAAACCTACGGCTGACCCGAGCGACCTAAAAAACTTCCGCCCCATCTCTCTTCTGCTGTTCCCAGCAAAAGTAATAGAGAAGACCGTCAACAAACAGCTGACCACCTTCCTGGAAGACAACAACCTGCTCGACCCCTCACAAACCGGATTCCGAACCAACCACAGCACCGAAACCGCCCTCATCTCAGTCACTGACGACATCAGAACCCTGATGGACAACGGTGAAACAGTCGCCCTCATTCTGCTCGACCTCTCGGCTGCCTTTGACACCGTCTGTCACCGCACCCTAATCACCCGCCTCCGCTCCACCGGGATCCAAGGCCAGGCCCTGGACTGGATCGCCTCCTTCCTCTCAAACCGTTCCCAAAGAGTTTACCTCCCTCCGTTTCGCTCAGAACCCACCAAGATCATCTGCGGCGTACCCCAAGGCTCATCACTCAGCCCGACACTCTTCAATGTCTACATGAGCCCCCTCGCCAACATCGTACGCAAGCACGACATCATCATCTCCTCCTACGCCGACGACACCCAACTTATACTCTCCCTCACCAAGGACCCCGCCAGCGCCAAGACCAACCTACAAGAGGGTATGAAGGACGTCGCAGATTGGATGAGGCTCAGCCGCCTAAAGCTGAACTCTGAAAAAACGGAAGTCCTCATCCTCTGCAACACCCCGTCCGCCTGGGACGACTCCTGGTGGCCCACGGCCCTCGGCACCGACCCCCACAGACCACACCCGCAACCTTGGCTTCATCTTGGACCCTCTTCTCACCATTACCAAGCAAGTCAACGCCGTGTCCTCCGCCTGCTTCCTCACCCTCCGCATGCTCCGCAAGATCTTCCGCTGGATCCCCGCCGACACCAGAAAAACCGTGACCCACGCCCTCGTCACGAGCCGCCTGGACTACGGCAACACCCTCTTCGCCGGGACCACAGCCAAACTCCAAAATCGCCTGCAATGCATTCAAAACGCCTTGGCCCGCCTCATCCTCGACATACCCCGCAGCAGCCACATCTCCGCACACCTGAGACACCTGCATTGGCTCCCTGTCAGCAAAAGGATCACCTTCTGACTTCTCACCCACGCACACAAAGCCCTCTACGACAAGGGACCGGAATACCTCAACAGACGCCTCAGCTTCTACGTCCCCACCCGCCTCCTCCGCTCCTCTGGCCTCGCACTCGCTGCTGTCCCTCGCATCCGCCGCTCCACGGCGGGTGGGAGATCTTTCTCCTTCCTGGCGGCCAAGACCTGGAACTCCCTCCCCACCAGCCTCAGGACCACCCAGGACAACTCCGCTTTCCGGAGACTCCTAAAGAACTGGCTGTTCGAACAGCGATAACCCCCCCCCCTTTTTCCCCTAGCGCCTTGAGACCCGCACGGGTGAGTAGCACGCTTTATAAATGTTAATGATTTGATTTGAAAGATCCAACTACAGACAACTGGTCAGGAAGCCGTGGATATCAATCGGATGCTGTTCATCTTTGGGCACGGTAAGCATTTCTACCATAGCTCAGGCTCTTTTCTGAAAGTTGGATTCCTTCAGTGGAGCAAGGATGTAGGTTGTAGCTGAAAAGGTTTTTGATGTCGTTGGATGCTGGTTGGCGAAGGGCTCACTGAATTATATTTGCCACTGTGTAAAAGAATGTAGCAGAACCTGCGGTGAAGTGAGGCCCACTTGTGATGCACTCATTGTGAATCAGCTGGCAATTTGGTCCTGGTCCCATGACAGTTCTCCATGCATAAATCGAGCAAAAAGTTTATAAGTCCCAGCTTTGAGGTTTGGACAGGAGTACACTGTGACACCAGTCAAAGATTCCAGGACCGTAGGGACAGAACTTTGAGTTAGGACTCATTCCAACAGGAAGCCACTAGCAGGTCCAGTTGAAACTGTTCAGCCATGCTCTTTCAGGAAAGTGAGCTTATTGCAGATTTTGTGTCCCTGTGCTTAACAGAAGGTCAGCCAACTGACCCTTGGAGTCCACTTGTTAGTCCTGGGTATACGTAGGAGCAGGTCCACTCCTTAGGGTTTTCCTCACAGTTCTCAACAGCAGATGCTATCCTTCTTTTGTATTCCAAAGGTCCAAGAATGTGCCTGAGGGTGCCACATTTATGCATGTCACTGTCTGTGGGTGTGGGTGACTACTAGACTTTTCCTAACCAATAGGGGAAAAAGTTCCAATGGATGACCTTACCCACCTTTGCAGCAGTTGCTGTGTGCCCTAATGCAAACAATCCCACAGTGTCCCTAAAACAAACATGGCAGAACCGTTTCTCCCTTGTGCAGAGCTCCAAGTGCTCATGCATAAGAGTAGCTATGGAGATGGGTAAACCCTCCCTCATGTCACTCTAAACCCATTCTAGGGTACCTCCCAGTAGGTTTGGAGCCAGTTTGACTAAGAAGACTAAAGGAAGGCAGACCCAGCTATGAGCTACCTCTGGCAGTGACAGGGTAAGTATCCTTTAAAGGTATGCAGGGGAGTGGGCACAGCTCCTGTGTCATCCTTTCAAGGGAAGGTAAATCTCTCCCAACACCCAAGGCCCATTGTCTCTGTCCAGGGAGCAGATCATACCTTATTACATGGGAGCCATAAACAGTCAGCTCTAGAGGCTGTATGCAGGCTAAAACAATTACATTCTAATTGTACAATTTCTATAACAGTTAGACAAAAGCCTGCCTTATCATCAATTTGTATTACTATCAAAATTAGTCCTTCAAGTATTTTCCTAGCTGTTGTAAGACCAAAATTAGCTTTATGACATAGAATAAAGCAACCCACTGCTTTCCTGTGTCAAGGCCAGACTTGCTACACTAAAGATAGGTTTAAGTGCATTTTCACAGTACAAAACTATGCAACATTAAACTTCTACATTACCTCCTTCTAGGTACTATGCACCTTGCCTGTGGGCTAGTAGGGCCTACAGTAGGGGTGGCTTAATAATATTTAAATATTTAAAGGCAAGGTTTAGGCCTGTCAATAGGGTTATTTTGACAAATCGAAATGGCAGTTTAAAAACTGTTTACGTTGTCACAGTAGTGATGGCACAACAAGTGCTGCAGTCCACTAGTAGCATTTAGCTTGCTGACCCTGGGTATGCTTGGTACAATATACTAGATATTTATAGGCAAGTTAAATGTGCAATTCAGGGATTATAGCCAATTCAACATGATATGAGGGGTAAGAGCACTTGCACTGGGGCCTTGTTCCCAGGGCACAGAGTCAAAAGACAGGCTGCATCAGTCCAAAATAAAATTGGAGTTGATCATGCAGAAAGAGACAATTTCTTATGGTGATGCTGTAGTTTAGTGATAGGAAATAACACAAAAAACTAATGTTTGAAAAAACACTGAGATTCATCTGTGACCAGGGGAAAACCGGCGGGAAACCGCCGGTTCCCCTCAGAATAGCCCTGGAAGCACCGCCAGCCTGTTGGCGGTGCTTCCGCTGCCCTCCGCCCTGGCGGTCAGAGACCGCCAGGGTTGGAATGAGGGCCTTAGTGACAAGAAGCACAAATAATAATCAATAGTTGCAGTAGAGCTGAACCTAGGTATGATTTGACACTGACTGAGATGGAGTACAGGTTGGATACACAAGGCAGGTTAATCCCAGTCAACAATTTTACTTTCTGATTTAAGGCATCATTTAGATATTGACAGACAGGTTCCTCCATCACAACGGTGATGGATATCCCATCTGCCGAAATCTAAATCCCAATATGTCCAATGGGATTTGTATTTCGGCGGACTGGATAGCCATCACCGTTGTGATGAAGAAACCTGTCCACCAATATCTAAATCAAGCCCTTAGGTGGTAATTCTGACCTTGGCGGACAGGTGACCACCACTTCGGTGATGGCGATAGTACCGTCGCCAGGCCAGCGATAATTACCACCAAATAGACAGACAATGTACCACACCAACCGCCAGTGTGGTACGAACACTGAACACAGCGGTAGCAATATCCAGGCAGGCAAAAGACAAGAATCCGTCCACCATATTATGACATAGAACAGTGCCTGGATTTCCGGGTCAGTGGCAATGCCACCAAAAGCCTGGCAGAAACACATCATATAAAAGGAGACACTCACCTCTATGGAAACAGAGGAGTCAGTGGCCACCATGGAACCAGAACAGCAAGTCTTCTCGATGCTATACCACGCCATGGCCATCCTGGAGCACCAACGCTGATGAAGACGATGACCATGAGTACAACTGCCTAGCACACAAGGGAGGGAAGGAGGGGAGAGTGACACACACAACACACACCATACACACACACCACACACCCAGATTTAATTGCAGAGTACATAGACAGTAATAGAACTCAGGAGCAATTAAAGTCAGGTCACATACCTCTGTTCCAACCACTGTAATCCAGTAGGATGAAAAGCCCAAATCCAAACAAAATAGAAAAACATATGTACTGGCAGGACCATTAGCCAGTTCAAAGTCTGATGCCCATAGGGCAAAGTCCAAGCCCCAACTTGACTCCTAACAACATCGGGAGTCCACTGTGCAGGGGCTTCATGTTGGAAATAGGCAGGTACCTCAGGGGGTGAGGGGGTGAGAGGGCTTTTTTTTGGGAGGGGGCTTCTTGGGTTTTTGTTTGGGAGGGGGCTCTTTGGGTTTGGACTTGGGAGGGGTCTCGTTGGGTTTGGCTTTTGGTTTGGGAGGGGGCGGCACTTTACCCTTCTATTTTGGGAGCGGAGAAGTGGGCTTGGGATGGGGGCTGGAGTCTCATGTGACCCCTAGTGGCAGCTGAAGTCTTTGGGGGTGGAACAGGGTTGGACTTGGTCCTGGAGGTACTGGGCTGGGCGGGTTGGATCTTTCTCTTACAGGCAGGACGGGGGGCAGGTGGAGGAAAGAGGTCAAAGTGGGAAAGGAAAAAGCTCATTAGGGCCAATGGGGCAGGTTGTGGGAGGAGGGATGGGAGTGGAGGTAGAGGGAGTGGTTGTAGGAGGAGGAGGTGTGCTGGACTTGGGTGCAGGTGCTAGGACAGAGTGCGTGTGTGAGGTGGATGGCTGTTGGGGGTCAGAGTTTGGGCATTTGTGTGTCTTTGGAGGAGGGAAGACACAGTGGGGGGAGGTCAAACAGGACGTGTGGATGGATGT
The DNA here is from genome assembly GCF_031143425.1 of Pleurodeles waltl. Taxonomy (NCBI): domain Eukaryota; kingdom Metazoa; phylum Chordata; class Amphibia; order Caudata; family Salamandridae; genus Pleurodeles; species Pleurodeles waltl. The sequence goes on from NC_090446.1 coordinate 914,808,193, forward strand.
TGTGGTAGTGTCAGCCAGTGAGGTGGGTGTGCTGCATGAAGTGGTGATGGTGGTGGTGGTGAATGTGCATGTGGTGTGTAGGGTGCATGTCTGCATGTCTGCTGTTGTGGTGACTATGGGCAAGGTTGTGCAGGTTCATGGACTGTTGATGCAGCGCATGCAGGTGTGAGTGCGGATGTGACTGTGAGGGAGGAGGAGGAGGGGGAAGACAGTGGAAGCAGTGGATGATGTTGTGTGTGCATCTGTGTGTTGGCTTTGTGAGTGCTTGAAACAGGGACACTGGGTGCTGTCAGGGAGGAGGCCAGTGCTTGAAACGATCTCTGTAGAGCTGCCAAGCCACTGTGAATGCCCTCCAGGAAGGCATTGCATTGCTGCACCTTGGATGCCAGCCCCAGGATGGCATTCACCATGGTTGACTGCCCTACAGAGATGAATCTCAGGAGGTCAATAGCCTCCTCACTGAGGGCAGCAGGGCTGACTGGGCAGAGCCTGAGGTGCCTGGGGTGAAGGAGAGGCCCACCCTTCTGGGTGTGTGGGCACGGGCAAATCAGTGGGGCCCCCACAGAGTGCAGTGCTGGTATGGGGGGTGGCGGTTGAACCTGTAGCTGGGGTGGTCCCAGAGGGGTTCGTCAGCACCAGGAAGCTTCCATCGGAGGAGGAATCTGAGTCAGATGTAGTTGCTCCTGTCTCCCCCGTGGTGCTCCGCTCATCCTCCATCCCACTGGTCCCCTCGGCGTCGGTGGACTCTGCCTCCTGGGGCAGTCGGGCAGCAGCTCCCGCACTTGCCGGTGCTACTGCTCCTTTGCCAGATGATCCTAATGCACACATGGACAGGATGACAAAAGGAGAGAGGGGGGGAAAGAAAGGGAGCACAGGGTCAATCACAGGAACCACATCACATATGGCATACACATCACAATCACACACAGGGACTGAGAATGGGCAGTATGGACCACACTGGTATACCATTGGCTAGGTACCACAGCAGGTGGGAGACAGACACTGCCATTTGCACATCAATTGGAACCAACTAAGCCCTGTCTGACATGGAAAGCCTGCTACCTAGCCATCTAAAATATGCATTCCACTCCAAACATTTAAGCTGGACAACGCTACAATATCTAAGCTGGCATATTGGGGCATCCACTGACTAAAACCCTGCACCAAAAATCCAGCCTGTCAAAGAAATGGCTCACATGCTGCATTTGCCCCTCATCAAGCACTCACATGACCTGTAACACTGCACAAACACTGCCACCAGCCATACCCCCCAAAGCACACATACATCTCCATGCAGCCATTTCACATGCAAAGTGCCCACAGTGTACTCACCTGTTGGTCTAGAGGCCCATACGACTGCCCATACAGGGGTAGGACCCCATCCACGAGCCTCTCCAACTCCTCCGACATGAAGGCTGGGGTCCTTTCCCCTGTTGCACGGGCCATGGCGGGTTCCAGACACGTGTCACAGCAGCACACGCAGTGGAGATGTTGTCATGTGGAAAGTCAGGAATCAAGTGAAATGGCAGAAAGAAAATGGCAGTCATGGCTGCGGCGGTGAACACCGTCACTGCCGGCGTTGATCATCATTGGTTCCTATACTCCATAGAGGCCCATGTTAACCAATAAGGAATTGCACGGCGGTGCAGACCGCCTCCTGCCATGACTCCTAACGCTGACGGAGTGAGGTCACTTCCACCTGTCCCTGCATACAGGGCAGGCAGTTGCCATTTTCTACTGCTAGTACACATGTACTGATTTAAAAGTGCGTCATTGTTGTGGAGTGTACACACCTAGACAATTCCAGTGTCCAACATACAAACATGCTTTGTGTACACTGATGTTGTGTGTCCATAGTTCCTGTTGTCACTCCCTTCTTACTTTTGGGTCCCTTAGGTACCATAAACACGCAAAAGGTGTTGGATGCTGATAGAGAGAGCTGGACTTTTTTGGCCCTGTTCAGGAAGCGCTAGTTGGGCGCATGATGTCCAAGAAAGGTATGAGTGTGAAGAATGGCTGTACCTTTGAGGGAGTTCCCTTTACAGACTGGGTGGTCTCACACACATTATAGTGTCATGCTTCATCATATGACCACCTAGCCCCACCCAGGTAGGATGATACTACCTGGGCGGACTCAAGCTCATTGTTAAAAGAACTGCAGAGGGAGTGCTGAGATTTGATCTAGCTGGATAATACAAGGGATCCAGATAAGTATTTGTGAATAATAATAAAATTACCTTACAAATCACCTGTTTAGTTTGAGGATTTTGAATGTAGGTGTTTGTAGGTAAGAATAAAAACAAGGGCAGAGATTTTGTTGAGAATGATGACTTAAGGGGTCTACAAATAAGGGACCAACATGTTTCTGCCCTCGATAAGAGCTGCAAGGCATTCATCATGGTCGGGGATCCCTACAGGATGGAGAGCAAGATTACATGCTCGATGATATGCTCAAAAAGATTATATATATGGGGCCTACCTGAATTTCTTTGTTGGAGGCCCTGCAAAAAAAGGCGGTTAGCCTCTGGTCTGGAATTTAATGGAGGGGGGTTGCCCCTTATAGTCACACTAACTCCAAAGGATGCAACCGGTAGATGCACCTACGGTCTGTGTTCCAGCCGCTTTTTCACAGGGACTCCTTCAAACGGGAGTCTGTGTGGGGTTGAATCACTCCTGACACTCTCTTCTTGTGTTTCAACAATCCCTTAGGTACCAACCACTATGGTGGAATACGAGGAGGAGGCAAGCACCCATGTACAGACCCCTTGTGGACTTGGCTACACTGGAGGACAGGCACATCATACTCACCTATTGTCTGTACAGGGCCACAATCACAGAGGTGTGTGCACAATTGGAGCCTGATCAGCTACCTGCTATCTGTTACACCACAATAATACCCCCTCTTGTGCAGATACTATCAGTGCCCCATTTTCTGGCAACTGGCTCTTTCCAGGTGAAAGTAGACTTGGCTGCAGGAATGTCACAGCCAATGTTCTCTGTTGTGCTTGCAAGGGTTTTGGCTGTGTTGCTCAAACACATGTTCAGCTACATCGCATTCCCCAAGGTAGATGAATTGCTCACTGTGAAGGCTGGATTCTATGCAATGGGACATATACCACATGTTATTGGGGCCATTGATGGGACCCATATTGCCTTAGCCCAACCCCCCCGGGCCAATCAACAAGTGTACAGGAATAGGAAGAGGTTCCACTCACTCAGTGTCCAGATGGTGTGCCTTGCTGACCAGTACATCTCCCATGTCACTTCCAAGTATCCTGGGGTGGTGCATGATGTCTTTGTCCTGAAGAATCCCACAGGTGATGGCACAACTACAGAAGCACAGAGTGTGGCTTATAGGTGAGCCTGAGTCCCCACCCAGTGTATGTCAGTGTATGCCTTCGGGAGTCATACCCCATGCCATTGTGCAAGCTAATATGTGTTCCTCATTTGTTCCAGGTGATTCCAGCTACCCAAACCTGTCCTGGCTCTTGAACCCCGTAAGGAATCCTTGAACAGGGGCTGAGAATAGGGACAGTGATGCTCATGGATGTACCAGGAGGATTGTTGAAAGGACCTTCGGTCTCCTGAAGGCCAGGTTCAGGTGCCTCCATCTGACAGGTGGATCCCTATGGTACTCCCCTGAGAAGATCTGCAAGATTGGTGTTGAGTGTTGCACAACTTGGCCCTTTGAAGCATGTGACCTTTCTGCAGGAGGAAGAGGGTGACAATGCACCTGTGGCAGCAGTGGACAGTGAGGAGGAGGAAGACGAGGAGAATGTGGACAACAGTGCACAAATAATACTGCAATACTTCCACTAACACTCAGGTAAGACTGTTGAACTATAGATTACACCTTTTAGGTTTTGTGCTTTGTGGCTGTAGCATAATGCCAGTCACTAACTTTGCATCCCACCTGACTGTCACCTATACCTTCCCTTATTACAGATGTTGGTGTGATTTCAACAGTGTAATGCTGTGATGTGGGCAGACTGCTGAGCCACATATGTAGTATGGATCACTGGACATTTGCTCAGGATCATGCAGTTCAATACAGTACAGTACACTGTACATTTCCTTCAGATAAAGCACTATTAAACAAGTTGTGTCCAAGGGTGTTTATTTGAAAATTTCGTAAACTATGTAAAGAGCAATGGAGTGGGGTGATGGTTGAGAATAGTCCAGTGTAGCGGGCCTGTCTGTTTGTAGCACAGGTCCAGTGTCCAACAGGCCATAGGAAGTGGAGCAATGTCAGTTCAAAGTGGACAAGGTGACACAGTGGAACACAAGGGGGACATTCAGGAGGGACTCATTTTCTGGCATTGGTCTTGGTCTTGGCAACTGTCTCTGGTGTCTGTCTGGGTCGCAAGGAGCATTTGCAGGGTAGTTCACCTTCTGCAGGGGAAGGGGTGCTGGTGGCCTGTGGGTCCTGTGGCAGGGCCTCCTGTCCACTAGCTGCAGCAGATGTGGAGGACTGCTGGGTGGAGTGGCTAGTGGAAGTGGCCAGCTGGTGGGCTCTGGTTTTGGTCATGTTGCCCAACACCCCTACAATGGAGGCCATGTTGGCATTTATGCCCTGCAATTTCTGCATGACCTCCTGGTGGTGTACCCCCTGCAGCCGCTGGTTCCCTGCATGATGGTGATCATCTGACCCATCCTGTACTGGGATTGTTGGCATGCCCCCAAGACATTTGTAAGTGCCTCCTGGGCAGTCGGTTCCTGGGACCTGTCCTCCCCCTGGTGCACAGCTGTCCTCTGAGTGCCTGTGCCTGTGTCCCCTGAATGGTGTGCCCACTCCCACTGACACCAGGACCCTCATTGTCACGCCTGTGTTGTATGGACTCTGTCCCTGTACTGGTGGGCACACTACTGATTGACATGTCCTGGGGACAGAGATGTGGGGCGTATGCTGGCTGCTGTGGTGTTAGAGTCAGAGGGGGGGCCCTGTGCTGGACTGGGTTTGGGATGGGGTAGCCAGCTGACCAGTGGTCCCAGATAAGCCAGGGAGTTCATCCAGATCCTGAGCTCCTGAGTTGCTGTAATCCCTGGGGGCATATTCTGGTGGGGGACTGGGTAGCAGTGGGACCTCCTTGTGTCTGGCATTGGCTGGGGCACCTGTGGGGATATAAGTGATGTGTTATGGGACGTGTCAGTGACATATTTAGCATTACTAGCTTTCCCTAGGTGATTGATGTTGTCCTCCCAACTTTGGTTGGGTATGGTGATGGATTGTTGGATTGTTAGTTCTCCATGCTGTGCATACATTGGTGGTGGGTGTGCATCCAGAGCTGGGAGGGATGTGCATGCAAAGGGTATGGCATACAGGGCTTGGCATTTAGGTTTGTTAATTGGGGTGGTGCACTGTGTGCGATGGAGTGGAGTGATGGGAGTAAGGGTGAGGGTGAGGGGTCGAGATGCCATGCACGCATTGGGGGGAGATAGGTAGTAAATGTTGACTCACCAGTGTCCAGTCCTCTGGCTACTCCAGTGAGTCCCTCAGGACGTAGGATTGCAAAGACCTGCTCCTCCCATGCTGTCAGCTGTGGGGGTCCACCGCCAGTCCTCTGGATGGCGAGCTGGTGCCTTGTTGCAATGGAATGCACCTTCCCCCGTAGGTCGTTCCACTTCTTCCTTATGTCGTCCATTGTGCGTGGATGTTGTCCCACAGCATTCACCCTGTCCACGATCCTCCGCCATAGCTCCATCTTCCTGGCAATGGATATCTGCTGGACCTGTGCTCCAAACAGCTGTGGCTCTACCCTGACCATTTCCTCAACCATGACCCGCAACTCCACATGGGTGAACTGGGGGTGCCTTTGTGGGGACATGGGTGTTGTGTGGTGTGTGTATGTTGTGCAGAGTGTTATGCGTGAAGTGGGGGGGTGTGTGGTGTGGTTCGTGATGGATTATTAGGTAGTTGCGAAATGTGTGTGCAGTTGTGGGAGATGTGGGGTGTGCTTTATAGTGCTGGTGGGTGGGTGGGGTGTGTATATTTGTGTCAGGTGTGTTTTTTTTTGTTCTGGCCAATGTTGTCTTCTTTGGTAATTGGGTGGCCATTTCCACTGCGGAGGTGTGCACCGCCAATGGTTTACCGCTGTTGAATGTCCGCTGTGGTGATTCATGGGTCATTATTTGGAGGGTGTTGTATTGGTGGCGTAATGGTTTGGGTGGTAGTACCGACAGTTTATCACGTTCAGTGGGTATGGTGGATTTGTGGTTGTGGCTGTTTTCTGTCGGTTTTACATGTATGTGTCATAATCTGGCGGACAGATGTCCGCCTCTGCGGCGTTATGCTGGTGACAGTCAGCGTGACGGTATTTGGTATTAACCGCCAATGTCATAATGAGGGCCTTAGGGGATCATTATGACCCCGGAGGTCGGAGATAATATGGGGGTAGTACCGCCAACAGGCTGGCGGTTCTTACCGCCACATTATGGCATTGGCAGGTTGGCTGAAGCCAATCCGCCAATGCACCACCCCGACCAACATGGCGGTAGCAGCTGCTGGGCTAGAGATAACAATCTCCAGCCTGGTGGCTGCTATTGTACCACCAGCGGTATCATGACCCTGCCTACCACCAAGGCTTTGGTGGCGTTCGTAACGCCACGAAATCCATGGCGGTAGGCCCTATCAGTGAAATTGAATTCCTTCCTTGTCACTGATAGGAGGCTCCCCCAACACTCCCCAGATGCCCACCACCCCCCTCCTTCATCCACGCTCCCCCTCCCTTCCAACCTCCTGTCGAGACGGGGCCACTCACCTGAAAAGCAGGATGTCTTCAGGGGCGATGTTATGCCCCGACTTCCTGGAACACCTCTCGGCACTTCCTGGGGGACACAGAAAACCCAGCAGGTGTCCCAAAAGGAAAGGGGGAGTGGAAGAGAAAGAGACAAAACACTGCCACATCTTGCCGGTCCAGCCAGGCACCCTGTATCTTCGGGGGGCAGGTCGTTGTTGACGGAGTGATAGTAGAGTTAGTGCACTCAACTTCCTTGAAACTGAATCTCTCTTTCTGATATGGGCACAGAGCGGTAGAACACGGGGATGCTCCAGTACTTTTCTTTGATAATAATAATAACTGTTGGCACAATTACTAACACTGCATTACCAAAAACCCAAACTGAGTACCATAACAATAAGTACTGCAACACTAGGGCTGGCTTCACAGAGATTCACTGTTGCACACTACAATTAGAACTGTGGTTGCACTTATCATGCACAAGAAAGGCAAACAAGGGCATTAATTTTATCATGTATGACTTTCCTGCATGCATAGGGTTAAACTAAAAGGAACAAGAAATACAAATGTCCACTCTTGGTTTAAACAGTTAGGCTGACACAGTTTGGTTTAGTTTCACTGTGAGTGTGAAAAACCCTTCAAAAGCAAATTCCTGAAACACATGCATGAATGACAAAATTTAAATCTAAGAGTTATGCTATTAGAGAAAGAAAAGTCACGTAAATGCTCTTTTAAAATTGCGCTCTCACTTTTTGTAGTACTTGAGCTCAAACAGATTTCCTAAAGCACATTTAGGCAAGTAACTACAGTAATAATGTAGAATGTTCAGAAATGTATTTGTCTCTTCAAGATAAGCACTCTGCCAAAAGAAGAGGTCTGAAATACACCAGCTGTTCTAGGAAAGCGCGGCGCTCAAATAACGAACTCCCTGGAGAATACTAGTCACTTAGCTGCAGTCTTTTCCGGAGTGCTGGAGGAATGCCTGGTGTGAGCTGGTACAAGAATGAAGAAAAGAATTGCCTCAAAGTCCGGAATACAAGGATAACAGCAAGGGCTAGACTGCCAAATCAGATGCTGAGATCAGGAAGCAAAACAAAGCTAAGCAGGAAGGCATGCTTCACTCCGCTATTAATAGCCAATCAGGAAAGCAGTTGAGTTTCCATATGTGTATGAGTCACAACACCCAATTAGAAGCACATGCCTACAACTGCTCACATTAGCAAACAAGCATTGGTAAAACAAGCATTGATAAAACCAATTGTGTAACACAGCACATTATGTTTACTTAGAAACATGAAGTTTTAACCAAGAACAGAGATATAATTTAACCATAATCCCTGGGGATAACTCAGGAAGCACCTTGGAGATTCCTGACACCTCCTCCCACACACACACACACACACACACTCAGCCACACAAACATACATGCATACATTCACGCATGCATTCATTCATTCACACACACATCCAAAGTTACACGCAGAGACGCATTCACATTTCCATTCATAAACGCACTCACACACGTTCATAAGCGCAGCCACACACCTTCATACACGTACTCACACACCTTCATACACGCACGCAAAAAAAACTAAACCTGAATCCAGGGGGTCTTCCAGCAGCGCCCGCCAGCAGAACACCGCCCGGCTGAATTATTTGTCATAATACGGCTGGCGGCAGTCTACTGGCGTGGCGGACCTTATAACATCCGCCAGTATGGCCACTGCCGGATTTCCGCCCTTCCTGTGGTGGAAGTCCGTCTGGGGTCATATTATGGCAAAAGGATGGTAGCCGCGGCGACGGTCTTTTGGCAGCCATGGCTGCAGCAGTAGGCGGTTTTTAACACCATTGTCATAGTGGGGGCCTTAGTCTTTTAAATTGTAATCCCCCACAGCATTGCAATTCTAAAGCCTCGAAGGCCTAAGAGGAGGCATTTAGAGACCCATTTGGCTGCAGACATGGGCCATCAGAGGGGACAGTCTGGGTCTAATTGCCACTAGTCACTGGCTACATCCATTGAAAGACCTTTTGTGCCTTATTGTATTCCTGCAGCTTGAACAGGAGGTCAGTATTATGACCCTTTGTGTTCACTTCTTTATCCTGAGTACAAGAGAGAGCAGGCCAAGTCCTTTGGGGTTTCTTTCTGGTCACAGACAGCAGCTTCAGTCTTCTTCTGATCTTCCACAGGTCCAGGAATGTTCTGAAGTGGGTGCCTAAAGGTGCCACATGGATGCCTGGCACTGGGTAGTGACTGGGAATGACTGCTGATCGTATACTAACCAATGGTGTAAAAGTCAACCCTAGCCACTTTAAGCATTTTCAAGATGGTGAATGTCTTCAGTCACACTAAACTTGGGCTCTGAGGTATGAAACTGTGTGAGTGGGGAGAGTGCTATAGTAATCCTGGTGCCCCTCAACATCTAGTACTAAAATCCAGCTTGTGGCAGTCCCACAATTAACCCAGAAAAAGATGTCTGGTAGGACAAAAGCAGGGCCCTTCAGCAACACTCTAGACACTAGATCCACACGAATTGTTGTGGCATCATGTTCTCTCCCCTTTCAAGTGTGCCCCAGGGATTATATATATAAATCCAGAGGCAGACGTCTGGTGGGATAAAAGCAAGTCCTTCAGTAACTAGGCAGTGAATCCACAAGAATTGTCTTGGCATTATGTTCTCTCCCCTCTGTGTGGCTCAGGTGTTTTATGTGAATGCAGTAACCCAGTGATGCAGGATTTGACACTCAATCGGGTCCTGACACTGTAGTGTCGAAAAGAATGCCCACAGCTCCCACATTGCATATTTTATGGAAGTCATAGGAATCACCTTTGGCCTATTCAGGTAAGCCTATTGTTTGCTCCTGGGAGGCGTTTCACACCTATTCACACATATTTAAGGCTAATTACTGGATGGGAGAAGCTCTAGAGCCAATGTAAAGTACCTTCCAGAAACATGAAGCAGGGATAATATAACATTCTAAAAGTTACTTTCCATAATGTTTATTAAAAATCAGATTTTACCACTGGGTAGAATTTTGAATGAGTATTAAATACTTCTTTAATTTTTGGTCTAGCCGTTCCCCTTCCCTAGATACAGTATTAGTATTCAATATTGTTTCTCTATGGGCCAGCCTGACTGTCTACAGAGCAAATAGCTTTAGGATGCTAGTCGCTGTAAGGACATGTCAACATTACATTTCAACATGTTCTACTTCTAAATTCCATGTACCCTGCCTTGTGGGCCTCATGCCTACACAGGTGTTACTTATAAAGACTAAAAATAAGGTTTTTACCTGTCAAAATGATTTAAGGTGACAGGTTGCGGTACAAGTTTTTCTCTTTTACAGTCAGGCAACAGTGGCCGGCCTGACATCATGTATGCAGTGCCACTCTAGTGGATGGCACAATAGGTACTGTAGTTCACTAATGGAATTCTGCTTCCATGTGCTAGGTAGACTATGGGCCTTATTAGGAGTTCAGCGGACAGTTTGCACCATCCGCCGAATGCCCGATGGGGAGGTTTCCGCCACACTGGCTACCTCCCCTCCGGACCCTTTAAGAGCTTCCTGCGGGGCTGGCGGGCAGAAACTGAGGTTTCCATCCACCAGCCTAGCAGAAAACAAGCGGCAGCATTTTCTCTGGCTGATAATGGAACCGGTGGCAATGCTTCCACCGCAGGGTGCACCAGCACTTTCTGAATGTTCACTGTCTGCTTTGCAGACAGTGAACATTGCAATGGTGCTGGGCAAGGGGACCCCTGCGCTGCCCATGCCAAGTGCATGGGCAGTGGTGTGTTTCCCCTGTGGCCCTCCTCATCTGTTCGCCAGCCTTTTCATGGTGGTAAAACCACCATGAAAAGCTGGCGGAGAACCAGGTCATAATCAGCAGGGTGGCGCTGCATGCAGCGCTGCCCTGGCTGACTACGATATCTGCCACCGCCAGGCCATCAGGATCATTGATACCGGTGGTGCTGGCGGTACCCTGGTGGTCTAACCCCCAGGGTCTTAATGTGGCAGTTGGACTGCCACCACCATAGTGAGACCACCAGCCTCATAATGAGGGCTTATGTCTCCCTTACTGTGGAGTTAAAGACATGTTAAATATGGCAATTACGACTATACCAATTTGACCATATCTAAAGGGGGATATCACTGTTAGCAGGGTTAAAGTGCACAGAGTTCTAAAGCTATTACAAACTATAGAGCCCAGCAAAAGGTGAATTATCTGAGGTGACCACACAGAAAAGGTGATTCCCTATACATACCTAACTACAACGTCAATCTATCCTTTGATTCTTTCAGTGAGTTTCAGTTGTTTTTTTTTTTAAATCATATTTACCCAAATCCCGCTCTCAGCACAGCTTTATGTCATGTGCAGTGGTGGGCTGCCCACAGGGTTTGTTCTCTGACCAGTCCCTACACCCAGTTCCCCCCTACAGACAGTTGGCTGCAGAGTCTGCCCTCTGACCTCCTGGCTCAGCCAGGGCGGAGATATAATTTAGCTCACAAATTTTACAGAATTTGGGATATCCATCCTACACTTATAACAGAGAGTTCCCACTAAATGTTGCCACCTGGTTCGTGGCGGATTTCTTTTTATGTTCACACGCATGAGTCTTGCTTTAATGAGTGTAAGACTTGTTTTAGCTCGTGCTGGCGAGGAGATTTGTCAGCTACTCATAAGAGCACACAAAATTTGCTGACTACTCGCATGGCTTCAGGTTGCCTCTGAACCTTCCTTCACCATTTTCATGAAGCTGGCAAGTGCCAGCAGATGTGGCTGCCTCTCATGCAGATTTTCTACTTGAGAAGCAGCTAAATCTATTTGAAAAGGCATTTTTGAGTGAATACTCTACTCCACCATTCAGGTTGTTTTTTAGTGTGAAAAGCAGTTTTTTATTGTACTTTTATTTCAAAAGGGAGGAAGCGCTTCAGAGCCTCCAAATTCCTCTTCCTGTACAGCAGGATCCTCCCAGTGATTTGTCCATCTCCTGGTCACCTTTCACTCGGATCTCAAGGTGGAAGGATCACTCTCTCTGCAATTCCCATTGTATATCAACCATTGGATTTTGAGGACTTTGAGTTTGTGTTATCACAAGTACATTGAAAAACCTTTGTATTAGGGTGTTGTTTGCTTCATAGAAGGCATGCACCAGTATTTATTTGTACTTTTATTCAATTTATCAATTTTATTGCGGTTGTGGAGGGTTTCCTGGAGGTTCAGTAGGGGTCAAGTTATTATTTTGCATTTAATTTTTCATGTTTTGTAATGAAAAAGGGTTGCAGAGTTCTGTATATTTTCTCCATGTTTGTTAAATTCTCACTATTCAATTATTTTTCTATGTGGACTAGTCCGTCCGCAGGCCATTTAGCCAGTACTACTCATGGGTACATAAAACAACTGTTTCTGAGGTATACGTTGTTTTAAAACATCAGTTAGACCACGGATGGCATTGGATTAAATTAATTAATGTGTTTTTTTTTTATTTCATGTTTTTTTCTCCAAAAAGTATGTGGTGGGTGTTGGTGGGCTAATATTTGATGTCTTGAGAGGATGTGTGTTGCTGTAAAATGTTTATAGCTCACTGAACTTTCATTTTTAGCATTGCTGAATTAGTGGTAGAGTGTTCTTCATTGACCCATGCCTCCTTTGTCTGGCCAGTGTGTGTGTTTCCCCTGCGCCACCATTTGTCTTTGTTTGTTCTCCATGCCATGTGGGAGGGGGCATTTTCTGTAGTCAGTGGCCATAGGTCTGCATGTGCTCTTTGTTCTCCAATGCCTCCTTGCTTGTTGTTGTTGTTGACTATGTGACCAGCAACAAGTTTGTGCAGCCAGCCAGTGTGCTTTTGCCATAGGCGTGCATGTGTTCTTTGCACTACAATACATCCTTGCTTGCTCCAAAGCCTAACCAACATGTTATTGTTTGACCATGTGGCTAGTGGCCAGTTTGTGCAGCCAGTCAGTGTGTGTTTGCCATAGGCCTACATGTGTTCTTTGTTCTCAAATGCTTCCTTGCAAAATGAAGGTTTCTATCTCATTGCTGGGTTCCTGCATGTGCTGGGTGCAATGGACTGCAGCCATGTCCAAATGGTGCCACCTGCAGCAATTGAACACCCATACATGGGCTGCTAGCACACCCATTCCATAAATGTGCAGGCCATTGTGGACCACTGTGGGCTCTTCACAAACATCCTTTCAAAATACCCTGGCAGCGTACATGATGCCTTCATATTCCTGCATTCCATACTCAATGAGCGGTTCCAGGATGGCCAAAATGGCAATAGCCTACTCATTGGTAAGCCACCATACCAAACAGTACACAGACAACACACCTATCATGTAGGACAACTAAGACATACACCACACTAAACACACATTGGCAGGGGAACACAGATGTACAGACAACAACACATATGCCACATGCCACACTACACCGCAGTCATTGCACATCACACATACCTATACATCCACATGTACATAATACAGCCACAGCCTGACTGGCACACCACATGAGGACAGGTGGAGCTATATCCTCTTGGCATACAGAAGCTGAGCACAGACCACAAAAAGCGCCCACTGGTTGACAACTAAATACAGATCCCACACACATTACACCTAACAATGTTTAGCTCAGCAATGTGAATTGCAGAGGCCATGTCAAATTAAACAAAGTCACACATAGCCACAGCCTCACATTAGTCCCGGGGTAGAAGCATCTGGCGGCACCAATATCAAATGCCACCCAAGTGTTGGCATAACTAACTAAATGTCACGTACACATACCCGAAATACCTGTAGTGTGCACATTGGCCTGTCTGCTGCATTGTGACGCACACATAGGAATACAACATTACCTGCCATTAAAGACCATGGTGCAGAATGACGAGAAGTTGTGCAGCACCTAGTCCAGTGCCGCCTCACATGTGCCCCATAGCGCCCCCTAACGTCACCATGTGTGTGCCATATACAAGAAACGGTCCACAATGGCACATAGTTTGTGCAATACTGTAAAGATCATGGATGCTATTGTAGGACTCTGTAGGAGTATAGTGGACATACCTGACCTTTCATGCAGCGTGCAAAGGGACCCATTTAAAAGAAGGGTGTGCCCACTCCCAACGCCTGCAATGTGCATGTGTTTAAAGTGTCTGTGATAAATCATGTATAGAAATTTTGGAGATTCCACTGTACCAACTTTTGATTATCCTACAAATGTGTGATTCACACTCTAGTACACTTGATGGCTGACAAACCCATCACCTGCCACAAAGGGTCACTACATGTTTCACTGCATGCGTAGTGCCACATGGTAACATGGAGGCCAGAGTTTGGCTTTGTAGGGCTACCATGGTGTTTCTACACACCCCTGTGGTGCAAGGAGGTACAAGGATCCACCAATAATAGGACACTGGCACAATTATGGACAACACAACACATATTTGCAAGGGGAGAACCATCTGTTTGGATAGAATATTACAATCCCCAAGTCCCTGAGCCACAACCCAAGATTGTCATGTCCATCAACACAGACCTAATAAACCATTTAACAAAACAGGAACATACACCATACCAGAAGCAAGTGAGAGTGACCACTCCATCTGAAAATACCAAACCACTATCAAGCTTTGCAAACATATCTTCTCTCATTCCTTTGCAGCCGAACAAGGTTAGGGCATACAGCCATGGGTCATGACTCCATTTGCCAACCCTACAAGGGTGAAAAAGCATGCATATAATGAAGGGCACAGAAGAACACGCAATGTGGTGGAGAGGACATTCTGAGGGCTTCTGAAGTCAAGGTTCAGGTGCCTGGCCCTGACAGGAGGAAGCCTGTTGTATGCTCCACCACTGGTATGTAAGATCATACTGGTATGTGCAATCCTCTATAATATATGTATATGGACTAATGTTCCCTGGGATGAACAGGTAGATGTCCCCAACGAGGAGGAGGATGACAATGATGCAGCACATTTGGAGGGGGAACTACAGAACACTGCTGCAGAAGTTCGCAAGAGACTACGAATTGTACAGAACTTTTACATATAGTCACTGTACAATTATAACTTTGTAAATATCACCAATAAAACACTTTGCACCTAAATCTCCTTAGTCTACTCATTCTCGACTACATTTACAACTGGAATATAACTCAAACCTTAGAGAGCAGGTAAGAAAAACATCAGTTACAAGTATGGTAGCAACACAGTTTGTGATCTAAGAGGGTCTAGTGCCTCCATGTCACATATCAGTGTCACGTAACTCACAGGCATGTGACTCTTGAAGGCCTGGATCCATGCACCACAACATTTAACGTGCCGTAAAGTGGGCAATGTGCTAATTCCTAGCTATTTCCCCACATCATTGCCACACATGGCAGGATGTATGTAAGGGGGGCATACATTAGTTAAGGGCTTTTATCAAATGGTATTAAGTAATGCCAGAACAGAAAAGTGTCACATCTCAGTGGGATTGCTGCTTGCACTGTGTATCCATGGGTTTATGTCCTGGCATTGCCATTGGGCACAACCCTGACACATGGTGTGCTGTACCTCACTTTTGGCACACACACTTTGGCTGTGGAGTGCACTATGGGTTGCTATAAAAATGAAGCAGCAATGGGTGCTGAATCACTATCCAAACATATGACCCATAAAATGGGACAGTGCACCACCAAATTATTGTCTGGGTGAAATATAGGCAGAGTATATTCCACTCCCTATGTACGGTATATACACACTTGCCACACAAATCTGCTGTCTTGAGACATGCCTACAGCAACTCCAGATATACATGTGAAGACTGACGTGTGGGTGTATGGCCTAGGTAGCAAAGGGTTTGCAAGTACCAACAATGGTTGACATGTGTCATGTATGCTCTGTATAACAACAACATCACACAGCACATAGCAATACATACCACTCATTGTCACTCACATGCCAGACCAAGAGCAAGGTACCAACAGTGACACATTTTCCAAATATGTTTTGGTCTCCAACATACCAATTAGGTGTGAGATGTGCAAGTATGACCAGCAATGTCCAAACATGTCAGAGACCCATTCAAAAAATGAATGGGAGTGGAAGTAGACAGATATGTTGTATTTGGCTAATGAAAAAAACAGCACTGAGATGATTTCACACATCAACATCATGCAGTCATGGTAAGAGTTACATAGGTTGTGGAATGCAGGAATAAATGCATACCCATGTTCAACGGAGGATGTGGATGGACAGCTGGGAGATACCCACAGATACTTGCAAATACAACATGGGAGGTCACTTGGAGATGACACAAGTGCTGTGGCAGGTGTAATGCCATGTAGGCATGGCACTCATTACATTTGCAAAGCCCAGCAATGGGATGGTAACTATCATGTAGCCAGTAGTAGAAGATGTGTTCATCTACAATTTACACTTCACACGTTGCATCCTGCGTATATATGACCAGACAATGTTGCTGTAGAAGATGTGTACAAGAATGGCAGCAGTGTAGAACACAAAATATTCCTTACAAGTAATATAGTAAAACATGTCGAAGGAACACACATTGACAATACTGACTGTGCAACACACCAATGTCTACATGTGATCACCCAACGTATGTACAGAGAGGTCATTAAATGGCTAGGTCATTAAATAATCCAGTCATGTTTGCCACTACTATAACCTGGTAGCTGCCCATCGCATGCCAACATGACAAGAGACAGTGACAAATAACACCATCTGCCCAATGGCACATTCCCAAAATAGAAGTCACAACACAGATACAATCCCTAACCAAGCTGTTCCATGGAAATTACTAAGGACATCACATGATTAGACATGTCCTACAAGTGCAAGTAGCCAGTCCTCAGTACATGATAGAGGAAGGCTGGCATCAAGTACCCCAGAGGAAAAATTGACATCCCAGTCCATTTTGTCACAATTGTGCATGTGTCTGTCTACAGGGGACTGTGAATTGCTCTGCTGATTAGCAATCATGAAGAGGCTAGATCCCTGCCCAAAACACCCTAACACAACTGCTCTTGCTACATAGACTTTTAACATTGTCATTGGCCTGTTGCATGGGCACAGTGGACTAAGTAGTCTGGAGCTCTGTAAACCTGCACTTTCAAATGCCACTATGCCATGCCACTGTGTCGGCATAAAAACTCCCACAGTAGTAATAAAGAGTAGGCTGCCATCTTTGCCAGACTGCAACACTGCTACACAGTCATATACCATTGTATGTGACAGTCATAACAAACATGATGTGGACGAGTGCGAGTGCCTAGTTGGTGGCATGCACGCATATACCAGATAACTAAGCACACATGTACCACATGTACCACATGAAATGGCACTGGCCACAAATGTAAGTGCATAGTATCACAAGATTATTGACAGAAATAAATGACCTTCACATGTGTTCCGACATATGGAAACGTAGGTGACACTGATATGATTACACAGGCATTTGTCAAAGTCCAAAATGTGTCCATGCAGGAAGAAAGATATGTGAGGTTTCATATCCCATGAACACACCACTGTGGTCATATATTACTGAAATGACACTTCACATATCTTTACACACACATGGCATATAGCAACCTTCATTGACACATGTGTGTACACCATCTCCTGCAACTAAGATGCATGGGGAACTATATGTCACACATGTATCAGAGCATCATGAAGGCTAAACCAACAACACACCACAGAGTGTACACACATGCACACGCAAATTACCAGGGGTCATGTGATTTCAACCCAGCCATATCCCTCTGAGTACAAATTGTCATGGCTGTCACAAATGTAGCCATTCTACAATTCCAGCATTATCGCATAGCCCCTGTTACATGTTATGTGAATCTGGGTGCACTCTAGGCCTACATAGCACATTTCGTGGCATTCACTACATGAGTCAAAAATGTTTGATGCAAACGGCTCAAGTCCATACTCCACAATGCCAGAAAAGTGACACTTGGCCCCTGACCGGCTATCGCAAGTTCACAGGCCTTTTCTCGCACAATGGGACAAAATCGACACATGACCAACACACGTCAAAAATGTAGACGCAAACTCCTAACTTCATACTATTCTATGCAGCAAAAAGACGCCTGCCCACTGCACGTCTATCGCAAGTCCACCAGCATTGTCACGCACAAATGATGCATAGCTAGAAACATGACGCACAGACCCAGGAAGTGATGAAACAGGACATCCTGCCTGCATAGATGGTACAGTGAGTTCACTTTCACTTCACACTCTTATTGTCTGTGACTGTTTGAGGGTCTGTGGCGCTGGTATTGTTAGTGGATTGGAGTTTTTGGAGTGTTTTTGTGCTGTGTCTTGTAGCTGTTGTGTCTTTTTTGTCTTTTATTTAGTCTTTTGTAGTGTATTTGTAATGTATCTGTCACTGTATTGTAGGGTGTTTGTCTACGGGTAGGATAGTTTGTTGGGTATTTGGGGTAGTTTTACATTTTTTTTCTTCCTGCAATTGCATTTGCAGTATATTTACACTGCATGATTTCAGGGAAAGGGAGGATCTCCAAGATGTTGGCAGATGAGCTGGGAGGATTTATTTGGCTTGGGCAACATTACCTGCAATGATGCTTGTTGTGGGTGGCCGTGTTATCTAGGGCTACCCCACAGAGGCCAGGAGCTGCAGTGGGGCAAGGTGCTCCACCACCTGACATGAATATTCAGTACTAGACGCAATGTCCACTAACTCAAACACTGGTGGGCTGACCTAATCTCAAGTGAGCAAGACCTACTGGACCATCTGGACATTGAGATTGGTGGAGCAGTTGGTAAGTATCCCCTTTCCATAGCAAACCCGTATTTGCATGTGCATGACAGGTTCTGATAAGGTTGAGTGCAGCATGTTTTGTCAAAGGATCTGGACATGTAGTATAGTGCTTGTATTAAGAGCCCCAGTGCCACCTTAAGGCTGCCATTGCAATAAACAATTATGATGCAGAGCCTGGGCAGAAGTGCCATCTTCCCTGTGCAATCATAACAAAGTGTTGTGATGCATGCATAGCGCCACTCTATTTAGACCAGCATAACATGAGACCTGCGCAAGGTGTCAGGTATGGGAGGGAGGCCTAACACCTGTTTGGGGGGCTAAAGTACATGCCTTTGGGAAATATGAGAAATTACCTAATGCCATATTTCCTGCACTTTGAATATAAGGGGGCATAAAAGTTGTATATGATGGGCCCCTGTGTACTCAGCAGAAGTTGTGATAATCTGTTTTGTTGCTACTCCATTTGCCTCCATATAAATAGATGCCGTTGGACCCTACCTGCAACATGCTGTGCCTTATTTCTCATAAGGCTCACCCATGGCTTGGGAAAGGGGTCCACAATGACTGTAGTGATGCACTTAGTGCATCACTACTTTCCTACAGTCTGCCCCTTTGTGTCATTGGCCAGCACCATTTAAGGGATCTTGACTATGCAGTGGGTCCAGACTACTAGCACTTTCCTCTTCATGTATATTGTGTATCACATACACCCCAAACTTTGTCTATTACCCCACACACGTGCTGATTTTGTACTACAGGCCTGCCACATCTTACTAACAGTATGAGGCTGCCCTGCATCTGCACCAGCACGGGCACATAACTCAGAAACCTGTACCAACACATGGATCCCTTGGACCACAGAGCAAGTGTCTGTGTTGAGGCATATGTCTATGCACATTTTCTTATCCCTTTCTTGACAAATAATGGAATACCATACCAACAATGGCTGGCCACACAGTATTGGCAAGACATCCGTAATTTCAATCAGTTAATGTGCAGATAGGAACAACTAAATAAACATAAGTAAATTTCCACGGCATTATAGCTCAAGTGCATATGCCTTGAAATGGCACACACATATTAGTAACTACAAACAAGGATGTATTAAAGCATTCCTCAACACTTTGGAATACTCACACAACCCCTGGGCAGCTGTCCGTCAGTTTGCAGTGACAATAAGGTAGATGTCTTCAACATCTGGGGCAGGCTCAAAAGCTCTGGGTGTCACAATGGGATAGACACTACAACAACGATTGCATGCCCCTCAGATGCAGAATACAGTGTCATGTAGTCCCATATGGTCATGGAGGTGTAAAGCTACAAAACACATGCATGACAATTCCATGTACATATGGTGCAGTGAAAAGCACCACAGGAGTGTCAGGGAAAGTGATGGTTTGTAGGTGCCAGGGTGTCCATTATCTGACACTATGTGATTTACTAATCATAAATGTTTGACAGTTGGTCTAATCTACCACTAGGTTGACTTGCTCACTCAGCCTAACAAATTGATATTTAACACTGTCGTCCATTCACAGAAATGTCCAAATATCACAAAGCTTTGTTTTCCTTTCATGTATTGCAGGTGGACCTCCACCCTACCCCATTGGAGAGGTGGCCAGATTTGAAGACCCCAATGCTGCCAGGAAGAGTCACCTTGTGTGTCATGTGTGGAAATCCAGAGACAGTGTGATGTGTGCAATGCAATGATTAAAAGTTTTGCGTGACCATTGCTATGATATCATTGGATTTAGGGTGGTGACATCATGTCTGTTACAATGTTGAGCATTGATAGTGGCTTGATTGTTGCATAAGTGGCAACGTGCTGGTATAGAATTGTGGGTGTTAGGAAATGGAATGCATGGCCACATATACATTGATGTCTATCATGATAGGTGTCAGAGCAGCTGATTATGTAATTAGCGTGGCTGTTGACAACAACTTTGTCACAGCACTGAGTGCCACACATAGCTTACACTTACAAAACGGTACAGATGAGGGAAATGTATAGAGGTCTTTAGGGGGCTTATGTAGGAGACATTTGCACCACTCGTGCCTCAGTATCCTTGAGATATAAATTGAGGCCACAGTAGTGCCAGGAGCCTTATTGTGCTGGACAACAGTCAGTAGAGTGCACAATTAGTACACAACTCAGCTCCAGATGGTTGTGGGAAATGTCTATGGATTCTCCCAAGCTAGATCTCAGCAGAATTACCAACATGGTCCTGCCATCATGATATTTGTGAGTGATCTTGGTCACATCACATATGCATATGATATGAATGCTGAGTGTGTGCCTGGTACTTTGATGATGTCTGACATGCATGTGCACATGATGTTCAATATAGAAGCATACTGTAGCAGCACCCAATGCAGGGCCAAACCTACGATGGCCCTAAGGGCACCCATACAGCCACCATGTTTGTGCAGCATTATACATTTTTCACAACATAGCTCAGGGTAGGGGGCACTAGTTACATAATGTGTAGATAACGTTGATGTGCTGCTCAGGCTTTGGCCAAACTTTATGGGGACATTGCATAATTTGTACATGTGGGCACATCATGAGCAATGGTGTGCCCCCTTGTAACATATGGTCGGACCAGGCCTTAAATCAGGACACATGAATGAAGTTTTACCATACCTTAGAATAGCCGGTGGGAAGTTTCTAGCCCCGCTATCAGATGACCCCCTACCTTGCATCCATGATACCTGGGCAAGCCTTAATTTAGCACTAGGGGTGTCAAAGTGGTGGATTGCATACAAAGCCCCCTATATTGACAAGGACACAGGAAATGTAGACTTGCTTGGCCACATGATCCTCACATGTTTGTTAACACAAATGTTGAGCAAGGATGCAATAGTCCACTCACCTCTGGGCCCTGATGGTCAACAATGGACAGCTGTCATCCCAGTGACATGTACCTGATACCGTAGATGCTGGTAGGAAATAGTCATGGATTAGGAGTAAGTTATTTTTGAGGAATGTGTGGTAGTCTGCATGTGCCATCAGTGGATGCAGTGTACATTATATGTCTGTTCTACTTCCACCCAATGCTGTATTTAATGCGTTATTCTCCTCATTGTTCAGCTGCCAATATGATACCTGAGGGATGACATGCATTCTACTACAGGGCAGACAGATACCATCACATTTTGGGCATGAATGCGGGGTACCAGTGGATGGTGAGGAGGTTCCAGAAGGAAAAGGACAAAGGGGCATGGCATGCTCTCCCACATGGGGAACCTCCGCAGGAACCACAAAGAAGCAGGCCACATTGGGGAAAACATCAGGGGTCTAGGGGGCATCTGTTGGTCAGACCACCTCCACATCTGCTGCACATGTCACAAGCCAGGCACCCATGCAGCCAACTGCTGCAGTCTTCAGCCCAAACCTTGAAAGTGACATGAGACGGGACATGGCTGCCATGATGCCCAGATTGGACAGGTTGGAGTAGGAATGTGCCAAAAATCACAAGTTACTTAAGTACTGCAAACAAAATTGAAGAAATTGTCAGTGCCATAACCTCCCAGGTTCTTCCCTCTCCCTTTTACTGTTGTTATTTATTTTTATATTGGGTTTTAGATGGGAAGTATTAGGTAGTGAAATAGCGTAGGGTAGGCAGTGGTTAGAGTAAGTATAGTTGGGAGTGGGTTTTAGTAATTCTTTTTAATTGGGGGTTGGGTGGGGTGTTATGTTGGGGTATATGTGTAAAAAATGTTTTAAACAAAAATATCAATAACATATATATTTGTTTAGGCCATAGGTTAAGTAAGTACATGTGTAGTCATAGTCTATGTTGTCCTACTTATATCTTGTCTCTTAAGGAATGTGGGGGGCAATGTTTAGAGTTAGCGATGTGTGAAATTAGTTTAGAATAGAATAGATAGGTGTAGGTGTAAGTTAAGGTTAGTTAGTTTAGGTTAGTTTAGTGTAGGTAGTATATAGGATAGGTTTAGATATGATATTTTAGTATATGTTTTAATAAATCCTGTTAGGATTAGACAATTATCTCTCCATGTTGATTGAGTGTCTGGGTGTTCTCATGTGTGCACAGACCAAGTTGGAGGAGTAACCCAGGGTATGCTTACTGTCTTAATCTCCATTGATTACCATGTGCCTCCCCTATGCCCTAGGAGCTGTCAGATTGGCTGCAAAATAACATCAACTAGTCCATACATTTGTCATCCACTGTTCCAGCCATTCATGGTGTGTATGTATACATTATCTTGGAGAGGTAAGTATGGAACTTCAACTGTCATTGGTGGGGTCTCACAGTTTCATTGTTGGCAAGTGTGGCACATATGACAACAGGCAAATTTGGAAGTGTATCCTGAAACACTGACAGGTGCCCATCACTGATAAGGTTAGTCTCTTCTGGACCACACATATTAGTTGTACTGGTACTCCCATCTGGGTAAATTGCCATTGGCTTGGCTCTGAGCCATACATGCCGTATGTCAACTTCCACAGATTTCTGTTCAATATATGTATGAAATACTCTTTAAGTTGGTTATAGCTGACAACACCATCATTCACCTTTCTCATTTTGGGATCCTAGCGTGTGGCTTTGTGTCTGACAATAATGCACTCCTGTAATGATGTTCTGTATTCATTGACATGGATTCACACAATGCAATCATTTAGCTGAGTAGATGGATCACAGTAAATGTAGAAATGTTACATGTAAACAAGGTGCTTTATTTACAGGTGCAAGTGTAATTTCAAATGCTATACAATGTCCAGTTCAGAGACCCCGTAAGAGAACCTTAGCGAATTGTAGTACATTCAGATTCCAGGGGTGAGGGACATTTCATGAGACATGGTTATGAGAAGTGTGCATTAGTGAGGATGTTTAAAATTGTCAATAGGTAAGAATTGAGACAATGACAGTACACAGCAGGCAAATCAACAGTGGTTAAGTGAAGAGAGCACATTTCTTGCTGTCACAACACTGGCATGATTTTAAGCCCAGAACTAAGGAGAAACTGTTCATGTGGCACCAACTGGTGCTACTGGGTGGTTTTCCTTGTGAATGTTCTTCCTTCCACATCTTCATCCTCTGATGTGTGTGGTGCCTCCTGTGCCCTGGGTGATGCTGTTGTTGAGGTTGAGGGGGCACACACATGTCAGGAGATAAAGATGTGGAGTCAAAGGTCCCATTTTTGGGAACACATAATCACTGCAGCAAGGAGTAACTGCTGTTTTTTTAACACCACAGCAACATCACTGTGGTAGGTGCCATGTTTTACCTGAGGGAGGACACTTCCTGCTGTATGGACTCCAAGGTATTTTATATAGCCCTCAGCCTGTTGTCTATCATGCTGCTGCCAGTGCCACTGTCCCCTCCTGCACATGTACAAGCTATTTTTGCTAAGGTGGCATTTCAATGTGTGTTTTCAAGATGCAGCACACATGAGAAGGGCAATGAGACAAGGAGGAAGAGAAGCAGTTTGGCCTCTTACACCACCACTGGGGTGGTATTGACTTCAGTCCTAGTCTCTGATGTACAAGTTGTGTAGGATCAGGGGTTTTAACAATATAAAATGAATGTTGTCTTGGCACAGCCACACTATATGCACGTCCCTTCGTATAGCCATAGTGAGTGGCTTAAGTCCACTTTATGTATATGTTGGAGTGCATTGCACAACCAAAGCGTCAGTATATGTTTGGCTTGAGTGGGGATGGCGCATCTTGATTCAGGGCATATGTGTCCTGATGCAACACTTTAGATGCATTGAGAGTGTCCTATGTGCCTCCCATTGCTGCTGTTTGTGGAATGCTAGATATTCCCCCCTGCAACTTACCCTGCATTTGTGGTAGTTCTTAGTAGTCTGCGCTGTCCTGTCCTGCAATTCCAGGGACCAGCTCCTCCAGAATGACCACTGGGACCATCTACTCCAGCTCATCCAGGTCCTCCTGTGGTGCGGAAATTCCACCGTCAGCCTGAAGTGCTGCATTTCAGTTCCTGGCCAGTTTCTCCTTAGTCCTACACTTGCAATCGTGCCAGCGCTTCCTGTAATCAGTGACAGTCCTCTTTACCTCTGCCACGCTGTTGACTTTGTCTACTATTGCCTAGCATATTGCATCTCTCCTACCGAATGGCTATTTGGAGGTGAAGAAGAGCTGGTGTTAGTGTTCCGCCACCTCTCTGCCCAGATGTCATGCTCCTCCTCACTAAAGCAACACTTGTATTTCCTCTTCTCCTTCTCCTGGGACTTTGCTGGACCCTCCAGGCTGGTACTTGGTTGATTGGGATCTCCATGCGGTCTCTCTTGGCCTACAATCTCCGTCTTGTCTTTCAATTTGTATTTTTCTTGCTTTAGTGTTTTTTTTTTATGCTAATGCGGTTAAAAACTGGTGCTAACCCGTTTTGCGTGATACTTGCCGCAAAATGGTCTACTACCACTTTCGCAGCATTAGCGTAATTTTTCTTTATGACATGTTGCAATGGTTAGCGTCTTTTTTTTACGCTAACCATTCCTTAATGCCATTGTGCATCATTTTTAGGGTCAAGCGCACAAGTGCTCCGTCCCTGTTGTAAGCTCTCTTTGGGGTTTTAACCACGCCCATGTGTTTTTTTAATTTGCTTATCTAAATTATTGTATTTTTTTATATTTGGAAAAGTTTTAAGGTGGGCTCGAATCCTGATGGCTCGCTGGTCAAACAAATGAAATTTAAAAAAATCAAGGACAAAGATCTCTTAACTTCCCTGTGATGGTGCAGTACCTAGTCCAGCATCTGATTTCTAAAAGCATGTCTATGTAATAGCATTGGCCAATGAGATTTGTGACTTTGGCCTTTGGGCCTTATGTTCCACACAATTCGTTTTCGTTCAACATTTATTATTTTAGTCTGGAGCGAACCAGAGACATTGCCGAACGCAATGTATAGTTGAGCCGTGGGGGTTAGTTGCGGGTTAGGTATTTTCAGAGAGAAGTGTACAAGAGCAAGTTTTCAAATCATGCTTGAATGTGTGTTTCCTGAATTTTGGGTTATTGGAGTGTGTGTTGCCCTTGGGGAATGATATATGTATGAGAGTATGAATGCTTCAATGGTGTGCTTTTGTTTAACATGCGTTAACAGAGAATGTGTTGTACTCAAGAAGTAATGTAAGTATCAGTCGGAATCTTTCATGGTTGTGTATCCATCATGGGTTTTTGGAGTGGGTCTTGTAAGCAAGGACTAATGCGCATGCACTTGTTAGGGAAGAGTGCATTGTACTCAGAGGCATTCTCTTGCCCAGATGAAATATGCCTTAGCAAAGTGGTATATCTCTAAAGCGCTTTCTTATCTCTTGCAGAAACCCTCAGCGCTCAATGTAACTGTCTGAATGTAGCATTGGAGTGTGTCCAGTCCCCCGGGTAAGTGGGAGTGTACAAATGTTGCATAGAGGACAATTCAGATATAGTCCAACATTATCCCAAATGGCCTCATTAAAGCCTCAATTGCAAGAGGAGCGGATTGGAATTCCTGAATGGAATTCGGCTTTGCTCAATTATAAGTGTGTTGCATGCAGTTAATTCTTGTTACGTGAACACCAGACCCTATTTTACCAGCTGGAAAATCTGCTTACTAAAATCACATTGAGAATGAGCTGTAGGGTCATGCAGTCCCTGCCCCCTCGTCTAACCTTCCATCAAAGCAAGAGGGAGCCCTAAAATGCTCCACTCTGCCAGGCAACAACCTCCTCTTCACTCACTATCCCGCCGCACCCCTCCCTGCTTCCCTTTTCCCATGCTGACCCAGCAGCCTCACAGTTACCACCTGATTATAGCAGGTGTTAAATGTCTGTGTTAATCTGGAATCTGTGTCCGCATAGTTGTTTCCCATTCTATAGGGTCCAGCTCCAGTAGGTGGATATATTTTTGGAAATACCGGCTGTGAAGTGAGTTCTGGGCACCTAGATTTTCAGCACACACACATATATATATATATATATATATATATATATATATATATATATATATATATATATATATATGTATATATATATATATATATATATATATATATATATATGTATATATATATATACATATATATATATATATATATGTATATATGTGTGTTATTTTGTAAGACGTGAACTTGCTCATCAGGTTTGCACATGCTCATTGTCCATATGTGCATGTCATGTTCCGAGAATATTCCTTAAATATAATAATAATGCGCAAGATGTTCAAAACATTTTTATTGTCTCATACACTCTCATTTGGAGTTTGGGACCTCAAAAATGTCCTTTTTAATTGTACTAATCCCATTTTAGTAATTGTACATTTTTAACACAGTCCGTTTTTACCGACTCCTAAAACAGGATTCAAACCATTCAAAATACTGGGATTTTATGTGAATATCTATGTTTTGAGAAAATGTGGTTCTTAAACATTGAAAAATTACCAACTACGGAGCTGGCGTGTTAACCTGTTCACAGAAGGGAATAGGACAACTTGGAGCCCTTTCTTTTATGTGAGTGTTAAAAAAAGTTGATTGGGGAGCTGGCATTAAATAGTCCAGAGGAACACTGTCAACAATCAAACAAACTTTAAAAATATATTTGTTTAAAAGCAGCCCTGTTGCCTTTATAGAAAATGGGCTGCATTTAATAAAGAAAACTTTATTGAAAAACAATCATAGACATGATGGTGTGCTGACCCTAGCAGGGCACGATGTCTGCGATGGCCACCTATTGGTGTGTCGTAATTTGGAATCCACCTTATTAAAATTTATGAGCTAGGTTGAATTACGACCTACTTCAAATGGAAATGTTATGAACCAAGGTATTACTACATAGCTTGGTTTGTAAAATTCATCACTGGTGGTAAATATACTGGTCAACATTTGTGATCAGTTTTTATGACCAGTAAATGGTAGGTCAGGCCCTAGTTTCACTTAGGACACATTCAAATAATTGATAAATCTAGATCTAGTTTAAGACTCTTAGGGGCTTATTTACAAGACCCTTTTGCCGCCCTTGCATCACTTTTTATATGGGAAAAAATGATGCACAGGCGGTGGCAGGGGCTTGTAAATAAGTCCCTTATCTCGAATACGACTATGGCCCTCATTACAACATTGGCGGTAAAAGGCGCTTACCACCGTGCAGAAGACCGCCAAAACACCGCTGCGGCCGCGGAATTCCGCCACAGCTATTATGGCCCACATCTCGGAATCCGCCGAAATTCACACACCCACACAAGACCGCCACACCAAAGGTCAGTGATAAACTGGCGAAAACAAATCCTCCACCGTCACGCCAACAGAAACACGCCCATGCTATCACGACACACAAATCCACGCGGCGGTCTTTCAACCGCAGTATTCCATTGGCGGTACACACCGCCGCGCTCAAAATACGCACACACGTACAAAACACAGCCACATTGGACAATTCAAAATACACACACCTGATACACATACACACACCACTCCCACACACCAAACACAATATAAAACACACACCCACATCACCCACAAACCCCTATGACCACAATTCACGGACGAAGGCCAGATAGACAGAGAGCACAGCAACTGAGAACCCCACCACATAGAGGCACACAACACCATCACCCATACAACATTACACGCACAAAACACCACACACCACTACACATCACCACACACATCAACACTTACACCACCCCACACATCACCCACACCACCCCATGTCGCGCCAAAGACACCCCCGTTTTCCGAGGAGGAGCTCAGGGTCATGGTGGAGGAAATCCTACGGGTAGAGTCACAGCTATTTGGCTCACAGGTGCAGCACACATCCATAGCCAGGAAGATGGAGCTATGGCAAAGAATCGTGGACAGGGTCAACGCCGTGGGACAGCATCCAAGAAATCGGGAGGACATCAGGAAGAGGTGGAACGACCTACGGGGGAAGGTGCGTTCAGTGGTCTCCAGGCATAACATCGCGGTACAGCGGACTGGCGGCGGACCCCCACCTCCTCCCCCACAACTAACAACATGGGAGGAGCAAGTCTTGACCATCATGCATCCTGAGGGCCTCGGAGGAGTCGGTGGAGGAATGGACACTGGTAAGTCTAATCTTAACTATCATATCCCCCACCCTACCTGCATGCTATCACACACCCCCACCCTCACCCCCTCCCCTATCACTCCAACTCCTCACTAATGTACTCATAACACAAAACACCCATCCCAACACCAAGCCCCGCATGCAAAAACAAAGCATGGTCACCCCTCACCAAAGCATGCTCACTGCACATACCCATAACAACCCCCTATCCATCATCACACAAACCCACACACAGGAATGCTTGCACTGGGGTACACAAACACCCACCCATTGCACACCATTACACACACACATGCAATAATCATGCTCTTATATCCCTGTAGGACCACTACGGAACGTCACCACACCGGAGGGTCCAGACAACTCCACTCCAGCCACAGAAGAGGCCCACAGTGACAACAGCAGCTCTGCCCTACTGGATCCTGATGACCAGCCCGGACCATCGTGGGCCTCGGGACAGTCGGTTCCCCTTGCACAGGCACAGCCCACCACTGACCTTCCACCCTCTGGTAACACCAGCACAGCACCCACCCAGCGGGCCCATACCTCCGTACCCAGGACACGTCAATCAGCGGTGTGACCACCACTACAGGAAACCCAGGATAACACACCACCACAACAACAACAGGGACCTGGGGGCAGTGGTAGTGGGCACACGGTCCAGGGGACGGAGGCCCAGGAACACAGGGGAACTGGGAGGGCTTCTGTGCGACAGGGGGCGGACAAGCCAAGGGAACCCACTCTCCACGAGGCCCTCTCCTCCATCATGGGAGCATACCACCACTCCCAGGAGATGATGGCGACGGTCCTGGCCAAGTTTCAGGAGACCCAGCGCCTGCAGGAGGAGCAGTATTTGGGGTTCAGGGACGAGCTCAGAACCATCAGCTCCGCCCTGGGCACCATCGTAGGGGTGCTGAAGGACATACAAAAGACCATGAGGGACACCGTGGCACTCCAAGGGGCCCCTGACACTAGCATGGACGATGAACTGCCCACCACCTCCGCCGGCGCTAGTGGACAGGACGCCCCGCCACAGGACCACCACACCAGCACCCCACCCCCTGCAGACGGACAACCACCCCGCAAGCGGTCCCTGAGATCCAGGAACAGGACAGAGCAAGATGGCAAGACCCCCGCCAGGAAATGAGACCACCCTGATTGTCCTCCCACTGTCCCACTTTGTTACCCTGTCCATACTGAAACTGCCCCAGCTCCACTTCCTATGCCCATATGGGCAGTGCACCTGTGTGACTAATGGACTGGACTCTGCCATGGACATTCCTCCACCGTCCCCCATCACCATATTACTACCCCCCTCCATTTTTGAGCACTTAAATAAACACCCTTGAACCACAAAACAATCTGGAGTCAGTCTGTGATTTGGTAAATATGTATTATCAATGACAGTGTCAACATGCGTTTCCACTTGTAAAGCCAACATACCTATGTCACACATCACAAGTCCTTGAAGGATGCAAGCAGATGACACACGTTGCTAACCACACCTGTGAAACCGTAATGGAAAGGTACAACTCAGTGACCAAATACTGCTATGAAATGACAGACAGGATAGAGGTAGAAGTGTGAAAGTGAATGTAATGCTAAAAAGGAAACTGTTCTCACCTGTGTGTCACTGGAAATATTGCTGTATGACTGACTCCCTGTTGTCTATGTCTTGTTCCTCAGCGTCCTCCTCATCACTGTCCACAGGCTCCACAGCTGCCACAACACCGCCATCTGGACCATCCTCCTGCAGAAAAGGCACCTGGCGTCGCAAAGCAAGATTATGAAGCATCGAGCAGGCGATGATGATCTGGCACACCTTCTTCGGTGAGTAGACTAGGGAACCACCTGTCATATGGAGGCACCTGAACCTGGCCTTCAGGAGGCCGAAGGTGCGTTCAATCACCCTCCTAGTCCGCCCATGGGCCTCCTTGTAGCGTTCCTCTGCCCTGGTCCTGGGATTCCTCACTGGGGTCAATAGCCAGGACAGTTTGGGGTAACCAGAGTTCCCCAATAGCCACACCCGGTGCCTCTGGAGTTGACCCATCATATAAGGGATGCTGCTATTGCGCAGGATGTAGGCGTCATGCACAGAGCCAGGGAACATAGCATTTACCTGCGAGGTGCACTGGCCTGCCAAACATACCATCTGTACATTCATCGAATGATAACTCTTCCTGTTCATGTACACCTGTTCACTCCTGTGGGGGGGGACCAGAGCTACATGGGTCCCATCAATAGCACCTATGATGTTGGGGATATGTCCAAGGGCACAGAAGTCACCTTGCACTGTAGCCAAATCCTCCACCTGAGGGAAAACGATGTAGCTCCTTACGTGTTTCAGCAGGGCAGACAACACTCTGGACAACACGTTGGAAAACATAGGCTGGGACATCCCTGATGCCATGGCCACTGT
Organism: Pleurodeles waltl; assembly: GCF_031143425.1. Classification (NCBI taxonomy): domain Eukaryota; kingdom Metazoa; phylum Chordata; class Amphibia; order Caudata; family Salamandridae; genus Pleurodeles; species Pleurodeles waltl. The sequence goes on from NC_090446.1 coordinate 914,839,182, forward strand.
TGTCTGAAAAGATCCAGTTGCAAGGAAATGGAGCACTGACAGCACCTGCACGTCAGGGGGGGATTCCTGTGGGATGGCGGATTGGTGACATCAGGTCTAGCTCCAACTGGGTACATAGTTCCTGGATAGTGGCACGGTCAAACCTGTAGGTGATGAGTAAATGTCGCTCCTCCATTGTCAACAGGTCCACCAGCGGTCGGTACACCAGAGGATTCCGCCATCTTCTCAAATGTCCCAGCCGACGGTGCCCAGGAAGGACAACAGCGACCACAGAGTCAACAAAATCCCAGGTATGTACCCACAGATACACAGAACACGACACCAAAGACAAAAATCCTCCTGTATGTGTGTCGAGTGTAGGCCTAGGTATGTGTGACGCAGTAGTAAATGAAGCCATGTGGGCCCCTGAAATGGCGGCTGCCTGACCTCTAAACTGGGACAATGGGATGTGAGGTAACTGTGCTGGCGTTGTACACCGTCGCGGTAGGCGGTCGTAGACCGCGGCGCAATGCTGCATTGGTTAACATGGGACTCTATGGGTCCCAGGAGCCAACGATGAAGTGCGCCGGCGGTGATGATACGCACCGCCGCGTACGTCACGGCCGAGAGGATCTACACTGCAAGTGCTGCTGTGACCTCGGTCTGGAAGAGACAATGGCTGCTGCGTCTGGGGAAAGGGCCCCTGCCTTCACTGCTCAGGAGTTGGTGAAGCTCGTGGACGGGCTTCTCCCCCAGTACACGCTACTCTACGGTCCTCCAGACCAACAGGTAGGTACAAAGGGAGCACGCTGTATGGGCTATGCCTGTGTGGAGAGGGCTGGTTGTAAGAGGGAAGGGGGCAGAGTGCAGTGAACATGAAGGACTGTGAATGCATGTGCCACATGGCAAGGGCAGGGATGTGGCCCACTCACTTCGACGGTGCAGTTGGTAATGACTTCTCTTCTTCCCATGTGCATGTCATGTAGGTCAGCGCCCACCAGAAGAAGGACATTTGGCGTGCCATCGCCAAGGACGTACGGACCCTGGGGGTCCACCAGAGACAGGGCACCCACTGCCGGAAAAGATGGGAGGACATTCGCCGCTGGAGCAAGAAGACGGTGGAGGCTCAGCTGGGGACGGCCTCCCACCGTGGGAGGGGTGCCCATCGCCCCATGACCCCCCTGATGTTCCGGATCCTGGCGGTGGCCTACCCTGAGTTGGATGGGCGCTTGAGGGCATCGCAGCAGACACAAGGGGGTGAGTACACCCTCATTCTGGGGACTTTGCGCGCAGTTGAGGGGTCTGGGCGTGGGAGGAGGGCTGTGGGTTTCCCTAGGCCAGGGCGACTTCCATAAGCTAGGCCCCTCCGTAATGCAGGCCATGTGCCACTCCACCCCACTGCAGTAAAGTGCCAAGTACAGGTATACATGCCCCTGTGGCATCCATGTGTGCAGATGTCCACCATAGCGATGTAGGCCATATCCCAGGAATTGCATCTGTAGAGGCCAAGAGCACGGCGTAGTGCAGGGGGTTGCTGTGTCTGTATTGTCCGCCAACGGTAGCGGTAAGCCATGCACTCAACCTGTCTTTCTCCTGTCGCCCCCCCTTTTTCTGCTCTCCCTGTTCTTTTGTGCATCAGCATCATCAGGCGGAGGTACAGTGGCACCGGAGCACGAGGGAGCTGCATCCCACATGGCCCTGGAGGGCAAGACCACGGACTCAGAATGCACCAACGGGACAGAGGGCGAGGGGAGCTACACGTCGGTCACCGGATCACCAACCAGCGACACGGACTCGTCTGGCGATGGGAGCTCCCTTGTGGTGGCGGCACCATCTGTGCCCCCCACTTCTACAGGTACAGCCGCCACCTCCCCTACCAGCACCGCCCTCCCAGCAGCCCCTCAGCGTTTGCCCCGTGCCCGCTCACCCAGGAGGGTGGGTGTAGGAAGTTGGCTCTGTATGTGCTATTTCAAAGTAAGGAATAGCATGCACAGAGTCCAAGGGTTCCCCTTAGAGGTAAAATAGTGGTAAAAATAGATAATACTAATGCTCTATTTTGTGGTAGTGTGGTCGAGCAGTAGGCTTATCCAAGGAGTAGTGTTAAGCATTTGTTGTACATACACATAGACAATAAATGAGGTACACACACTCAGAGACAAATCCAGCCAATAGGTTTTTGTATAGAAAAATATCTTTTCTTAATTTATTTTAAGAACCACAGGTTCAAATTCTACATGTAATATCTCATTCGAAAGGTATTGCAGGTAAGTACTTTAGGAACTTCAAATCATAAAAATTGCATGTATACTTTTCAAGTTATTGACAAATAGCTGTTTTAAAAGTGGACACAGTGCAATTTTCACAGTTCCTGGGGGAGGTAAGTTTTTGTTAGTTTTACCAGGTAAGTAGGACACTTACAGGGTTCAGTTCTTGGTCCAAGGTAGCCCACCGTTGGGGGTTCAGAGCAACCCCAAAGTCACCACACCAGCAGCTCAGGGCCGGTCAGGTGCAGAGTTCAAAGTGGTGCCCAAAACACATAGGCTAGAATGGAGAGAAGGGGGTGCCCCGGTTCCGGTCTGCTTGCAGGTAAGTACCCACGTCTTCGGAGGGCAAACCAGGGGGGTTTTGTAGGGCACCGGGGGGGACACAAGCCCACACAGAAATTTCACCCTCAGCAGCGCGGGGGCGGCCGGGTGCAGTGTAGAAACAAGCGTCGGGTTCGCAATGTTAGTCTATGAGAGATCTCGGGATCTCTTCAGCGCTGCAGGCAGGCAAGGGGGGGGTTCCTCGGGGAAACCTCCACTTGGGCAAGGGAGAGGGACTCCTGGGGGTCACTTCTCCAGTGAAAGTCCGGTCCTTCAGGTCCTGGGGGCTGCGGGTGCAGGGTCTCTCCCAGGCGTCGGGACTTTGGATTCAAAGAGTCGCGGTCAGGGGAAGCCTCGGGATTCCCTCTGCAGGCGGCGCTGTGGGGGCTCAGGGGGGACAGGTTTTGGTACTCACAGTATCAGAGTAGTCCTGGGGTCCCTCCTGAGGTGTTGGATCTCCACCAGCCGAGTCGGGGTCGCCGGGTGCAGTGTTGCAAGTCTCACGCTTCTTGCGGGGAGCTTGCAGGGTTCTTTCAAGGCTGCTGGAAACAAAGTTGCAGCCTTTCTTGGAGCAGGTCCGCTGTCCTCGGGAGTTTCTTGTCTTTTCGAAGCAGGGGCAGTCCTCAGAGGATGTCGAGGTCGCTGGTCCCTTTGGAAGGCGTCGCTGGAGCAGGATCTTTGGAAGGCAGGAGACAGGCCGGTGAGTTTCTGGAGCCAAGGCAGTTGTCGTCTTCTGGTCTTCCTCTGCAGGGGTTTTCAGCTAGGCAGTCCTTCTTCTTGTAGTTGCAGGAATCTAATTTTCTAGGGTTCAGGGTAGCCCTTAAATACTAAATTTAAGGGCGTGTTTAGGTCTGGGGGATTAGTAGCCAATGGCTACTAGCCCTGAGGGTGGGTACACCCTCTTTGTGCCTCCTCCCAAGGGGAGGGGGTCACAATCCTAACCCTATTGGGGGAATCCTCCATCTGCAAGATGGAGGATTTCTAAAAGTCAGAGTCACCTCAGCTCAGGACACCTTAGGGGCTGTCCTGACTGGCCAGTGACTCCTCCTTGTTGCTTTCTTTGTTCCCTCCAGCCTTGCCGCCAAAAGTGGGGGCCGTGGCCGGAGGGGGCGGGCAACTCCACTAAGCTGGAGTGCCCTGCTGGGCTGTGACAAAGGGGTGAGCCTTTGAGGCTCACCGCCAGGTGTCACAGCTCCTGCCTGGGGGAGGTGTTAGCATCTCCACCCAGTGCAGGCTTTGTTACTGGCCTCAGAGTGACAAAGGCACTCTCCCCATGGGGCCAGCAACATGTCTCTGGTGTGGCAGGCTGCTGGAACTAGTCAGCCTACACAGACAGTCGGTTAAGTTTCAGGGGGCACCTCTAAGGTGCCCTCTGTGGTGTATTTTACAATAAAATGTACACTGGCATCAGTGTGCATTTATTGTGCTGAGAAGTTTGATACCAAACTTCCCAGTTTTCAGTGTAGCCATTATGGTGCTGTGGAGTTCGTGTTTGACAAACTCCCCGACCATATACTCTTATGGCTACCCTGCACTTACAATGTCTAAGGTTTTGTTTAGACACTGTAGGGGTACCATGCTCATGCACTGGTACCCTCACCTATGGTATAGTGCACCCTGCCTTAGGGCTGTAAGGCCTGCTAGAGGGGTGTCTTACCTATACTGCATAGGCAGTGAGAGGCTGGCATGGCACCCTGAGGGGAGTGCCATGTCGACTTACTCGTTTTGTCCTCACTAGCACACACAAGCTGGCAAGCAGTGTGTCTGTGCTGAGTGAGAGGTCTCCAGGGTGGCATAAGACATGCTGCAGCCCTTAGAGACCTTCCTTGGCATCAGGGCCCTTGGTACTAGAAGTACCAGTTACAAGGGACTTATCTGGATGCCAGGGTCTGCCAATTGTGGATACAAAAGTACAGGTTAGGGAAAGAACACTGGTGCTGGGGCCTGGTTAGCAGGCCTCAGCACACTTTCAATTGTAAACATAGCATCAGCAAAGGCAAAAAGTCAGGGGGCAACCATGCCAAGGAGGCATTTCCTTACACAACCCCCCCCAAACGAAAGAGGATGAGACTAACCTTTCCCAAGAGAGTCTTCATTTTCTAAGTGGAAGAACCTGGAAAGGCCATCTGTATTGGCATGGGCAGTCCCAGGTCTGTGTTCCACTATAAAGTCCATTCCCTGTAGGGAGATGGACCACCTCAACAGTTTAGGATTTTCACCTTTCATTTGCATCAGCCATTTGAGAGGTCTGTGGTCAGTTTGAACTAGGAAGTGTGTCCCAAAGAGGTATGGTCTCAGCTTCTTCAGGGACCAAACCACAGCAAAGGCCTCCCTCTCAATGGCACTCCAACGCTGCTCCCTGGGGAGTAACCTCCTGCTAATGAAAGCAACAGGCTGGTCAAGGCCATCATCATTTGTTTGGGACAAAACTGCCCCTATCCCATGTTCAGAGGCATCAGTCTGCACAATGAACTGCTTAGAATAATCTGGAGCTTTTAGAACTGGTGCTGAGCACATTGCTTGTTTCAGGGTGTCAAAGGCCTGTTGGCATTCCACAGTCCAGTTCACTTTCTTGGGCATTTTCTTGGAGGTGAGTTCAGTGAGGGCTGTCACAATGGATCCATATCCCTTCACAAACCTCCTGTAATACCCAGTCAAGCCAAGGAATGCCCTGACTTGAGTCTGGGTTTTTGGAGCTACCCAGTCCAGAATAGTCTGGATCTTGGGTTGGAGTGGCTGAACTTGGCCTCCACCTACAAGGTGTCCCAAGTAAACCACAGTTCCCTGCCCTATCTGGCATTTGGATGCCTTGATAGAGAGGCCTGCAGATTGCAGAGCCTTCAAAACCTTCTTCAGGTGGACCAGGTGATCCTGCCAGGTGGAGCTAAAGACAGCAATATCATCAAGATAAGCTGTGCTAAAGGACTCCAAGCCAGCAAGGACTTGATTCACCAACCTTTGGAAGGTGGCAGGGGCATTCTTTAAACCAAAGGGCATAACAGTAAACTGATAATGCCCATCAGGTGTGCAGAATGCTGTTTTCTCTTTTGCTCCAGGTGCCATTTTTATTTGCCAGTACCCTGCTGTCAAGTCAAAGGTACTTAAGAATTTGGCAGCACCTAATTTATCTATGAGCTCATCAGCTCTTGGAATTGGATGAGCATCTGTCTTGGTGACAGAATTGAGCCCTCTGTAGTCCACACAAAACCTCATCTCTTTCTTTCCATCTTTGGTGTGAGGTTTGGGGACTAAGACCACTGGGCTAGCCCAGGGGCTGTCAGAGCGCTCAATTACTCCCAATTCCAGCATCTTGTGGACTTCCACCTTGATGCTTTCCTTAACATGGTCAGATTGTCTAAAGATTTTGTTCTTGACAGGCATGCTGTCTCCTGTGTCCACATCATGGGTACACAGGTGTGTCTGACCAGGGGTTAAGGAGAAGAGTTCAGGAAACTGTTGTAGGACTCTCCTACAATCAGCTTGCTGTTGGCCAGAGAGGGTGTCTGAGTAGATCACTCCATCTACTGTGCCATCTTTTGGGTCTGATGACAGAAGATCAGGGAGAGGTTCACTCTCTGCCTCCTGATCCTCATCTGTTACCATCAACAGATTCACATCAGCCCTGTCATGGAAGAGCTTAAGGCGGTTCACATGGATCACCCTCTTGGGGCTCCTGCTTGTGCCCAGGTCCACCAGGTAGGTGACCTGACTCTTCCTTTCTAGTACTGGGTAAGGGCCACTCCATTTGTCCTGGAGTGCCCTGGGAGCCACAGGCTCCAGAACCCAGACTTTCTGCCCTGGTTGGAACTCAACCAGTGCAGCCTTTTGGTCATACCAAAACTTCTGGAGCTGTTGGCTGGCCTCAAGGTTTTTGGTTGCCTTTTCCATGTACTCTGCCATTCTAGAGCGAAGGCCAAGTACATAGTCCACTATGTCTTGTTTAGGCTCATGGAGAGGTCTCTCCCAGCCTTCTTTAACAAGAGCAAGTGGTCCCCTTACAGGATGACCAAACAGAAGTTCAAAGGGTGAGAATCCTACTCCCTTCTGTGGCACCTCTCTGTAAGCGAAAAGCAGACATGGCAAGAGGACATCCCATCTCCTTTTGAGTTTTTCTGGGAGCCCCATGATCATGCCCTTTAATGTCTTGTTGAATCTCTCAACTAAGCCATTAGTTTGTGGATGGTAAGGTGTAGTGAATTTATAAGTCACTCCACACTCATTCCACATATGTTTCAGGTATGCTGACATGAAGTTGGTACCTCTGTCAGACACCACCTCCTTAGGGAAACCCACTCTGGTAAAGATACCAATGAGGGCCTTGGCTACTGCAGGGGCAGTAGTCGACCTAAGGGGAATAGCTTCAGGATACCTGGTAGCATGATCCACTACTACCAGGATATACATATTTCCTGAGGCTGTGGGAGGTTCCAGTGGACCAACTATGTCCACACCCACTCTTTCAAAGGGGACCCCCACCACTGGAAGTGGAATGAGGGGGGCCATTGGGTGCCCACCTGTCTTACCACTGGCTTGACAGGTGGGGCAGGAGAGGCAAAACTCCTTAACCATGTTGGACATATTGGGCCAGTAGAAGTGGTTGACTAGCCTCTCCCACGTCTTGGTTTGTCCCAAATGTCCAGCAAGGGGAATGTCATGGGCCAATGTTAGGATGAACTCTCTGAACAGCTGAGGCACTACCACTCTCCTAGTGGCACCAGGTTTGGGGTCTCTGGCCTCAGTGTACAGGAGTCCATCTTCCCAATAGACCCTATGTGTTCCATTTTTCTTGCCCTTGGACTCTTCAGCAGCTTGCTGCCTAAGGCCTTCAAGAGAGGGACAGGTTTCTTGTCCCTTACACAGCTCCTCCCTTGAGGGTCCCCCTGGGCCTAAGAGCTCAACCTGATAAGGTTCAAGCTCCAAAGGCTCAGTTCCCTCAGAGGGCAGAACTTCTTCCTGAGAAGAGAGGTTCCCTTTCTTTTGCTGTGTTGCAGTTGGTTTCCCAACTGACTTTCCTGTTCTCTTGGTAGGCTGGGCCATTCTTCCAGACTCCAGCTCTACTTGTTCACCCTGTGCCTTGCATTGTGCTCTTGTTTTCACACACACCAGTTCAGGGATACCCAGCATTGCTGCATGGGTTTTTAGTTCTACCTCAGCCCATGCTGAGGACTCCAGGTCATTTCCAAGCAGACAGTCCACTGGGATATTTGAGGAGACCACCACCTGTTTCAGGCCATTGACCCCTCCCCATTCTAAAGTAACCATTGCCATGGGATGTACTTTTCTCTGATTGTCAGCGTTGGTGACTGTGTAAGTTTTTCCAGTCAGGTATTGGCCAGGGGAAACCAGTTTCTCTGTCACCATGGTGACACTGGCACCTGTATCCCTCAGGCCCTCTATTCTAGTCCCATTAATTAAGAGTTGCTGTCTGTATTTTTGCATGTTAGGCGGCCAGACAGCTAGTGTGGCTAAATCCAACCCACCCTCAGAAACTAGAGTAGCTTCAGTGTGGACCCTGATTTGCTCTGGGCACACTGTTGATCCCACTTGGAGACTAGCCATACCAGTGTTACCTGGATGGGAGTTTGGAGTGGAACCTTTCTTGGGACAGGCCTTGTCTCCAGTTTGGTGTCCATGCTGTTTACAGCTATGACACCAGGCCTTTTTGGGATCAAAGTTTTTACCCTTGTACCCATTGTTTTGTGAAGAGGCTCTGGGCCCACCCTCCTGTGCAGGTTTTTGGGGGCCTGTAGAAGACTCTTTACTATTTTTAGTTTTGGTTGTCTCATCACCCTTCCCCTGGGGAGTCTTTGTGACCCCTTTCTTTTGGTCACCCCCTGTTGAAGTCTTGGACACCCTTGTCTTGACCCAATGGTCCGCCTTCTTTCCCAATTCTTGGGGAGAAATTGGTCCTAGGTCTACCAGATGCTGATGCAGTTTATCATTGAAACAATTACTTAATAGGTGTTCTTTCACAAATAAATTGTACAGCCCATCATAATTACTTACACCACTGCCTTGAATCCAACCATCTAGTGTTTTCACTGAGTAGTCTACAAAGTCAACCCAGGTCTGGCTCGAGGATTTTTGAGCCCCCCCTGAATCTAATCCTATACTCCTCAGTGGAGAATCCAAAGCCCTCAATCAGGGTACCCTTCATGAGGTCATAAGATTCTGCATCTTGTCCAGAGAGTGTGAGGAGTCTATCCCTACACTTTCCTGTGAACATTTCCCAAAGGAGAGCACCCCAGTGAGATCTGTTCACTTTTCTGGTTACACAAGCCCTCTCAAAAGCTGTGAACCATTTGGTGATGTCATCACCATCTTCATATTTAGTTACAATCCCTTTAGGGATTTTCAACATGTCAGGAGAATCTCTGACCCTATTTATGTTGCTGCCACCATTGATGGGTCCTAGGCCCATCTCTTGTCTTTCCCTCTCTATGGCTAGGATCTGTCTTTCCAAAGCCAATCCTTTGGCCATCCTGGCTAACTGGATGTCCTCTTCACTGGGGCTATCCTCAGTGATTTCAGAGGTGTTGGTCTCTCCTATGAGGGAACCAGCATCTCTGACTATTATTTTTGGAGTCAGGGTTTGAGGGACCCTGTTCTCCCTAGATAGGACTGGTAGGGGGGAATTTTCCTCCAAGTCACTATCCTCTTCCTCTGAGTTGCCACCCTCAGAGGGGTTGGCCTTTTCAAACTCTGCCAAAAGCTCCTGGAGCTGTATTTTGGTAGGTTTGGGGCCCATTGTTATTTTCTTTATTTTACAGAGTGACCTTAGCTCCCTCATCTTAAGATGGAGGTAAGGTGTGGTGTCGAGTTCCACCACAGTCACATCTGTGCTAGACATTTTGCTTCTAAAAGTTGGAATACTTTTTAAGAATCTACAACTAGTTCTAGGTTCTAATTCAAACTTTTACAAACTTTTAAACTCTAAAAGAAATGCTAAACAGGATCTAACACAAGGCCCTAGCAGGTCTTTTAAGAATTTAGAAAACTTTTCAAATTGCAAAAATCAATTTCTAATGACAATTTTGGAATTTGTCGTGTGATCAGGTATTGGCTGAGTAGTCCAGCAAATGCAAAGTCTTGTACCCCACCGCTGATCCACCAATGTAGGAAGTTGGCTCTGTATGTGCTATTTCAAAGTAAGGAATAGCATGCACAGAGTCCAAGGGTTCCCCTTAGAGGTAAAATAGTGGTAAAAATAGATAATACTAATGCTCTATTTTGTGGTAGTGTGGTCGAGCAGTAGGCTTATCCAAGGAGTAGTGTTAAGCATTTGTTGTACATACACATAGACAATAAATGAGGTACACACACTCAGAGACAAATCCAGCCAATAGGTTTTTGTATAGAAAAATATCTTTTCTTAATTTATTTTAAGAACCACAGGTTCAAATTCTACATGTAATATCTCATTCGAAAGGTATTGCAGGTAAGTACTTTAGGAACTTCAAATCATAAAAATTGCATGTATACTTTTCAAGTTATTGACAAATAGCTGTTTTAAAAGTGGACACAGTGCAATTTTCACAGTTCCTGGGGGAGGTAAGTTTTTGTTAGTTTTACCAGGTAAGTAGGACACTTACAGGGTTCAGTTCTTGGTCCAAGGTAGCCCACCGTTGGGGGTTCAGAGCAACCCCAAAGTCACAACACCAGCAGCTCAGGGCCGGTCAGGTGCAGAGTTCAAAGTGGTGCCCAAAACACATAGGCTAGAATGGAGAGAAGGGGGTGCCCCGGTTCCGGTCTGCTTGCAGGTAAGTACCCACGTCTTCGGAGGGCAAACCAGGGGGGTTTTGTAGGGCACCGGGGGGGACACAAGCCCACCCAGAAATTTCACCCTCAGCAGCGCGGGGGCGGCCGGGTGCAGTGTAGAAACAAGCGTCGGGTTCGCAATGTTAGTCTATGAGAGATCTCGGGATCTCTTCAGCGCTGCAGGCAGGCAAGGGGGGGTTCCTCGGGGAAACCTCCACTTGGGCAAGGGAGAGGGACTCCTGGGGGTCACTTCTCCAGTGAAAGTCCGGTCCTTCAGGTCCTGGGGGCTGCGGGTGCAGGGTCTCTCCCAGGCGTCGGGACTTTGGATTCAAAGAGTCGCGGTCAGGGGAAGCCTCGGGATTCCCTCTGCAGGCGGCGCTGTGGGGGCTCAGGGGGGACAGGTTTTGGTACTCACAGTATCAGAGTAGTCCTGGGGTCCCTCCTGAGGTGTTGGATCTCCACCAGCCGAGTCGGGGTCGCCGGGTGCAGTGTTGCAAGTCTCACGCTTCTTGCGGGGAGCTTGCAGGGTTCTTTCAAGGCTGCTGGAAACAAAGTTGCAGCCTTTCTTGGAGCAGGTCCGCTGTCCTCAGGAGTTTCTTGTCTTTTCGAAGCAGGGGCAGTCCTCAGAGGATGTCGAGGTCGCTGGTCCCTTTGGAAGGCGTCGCTGGAGCAGGATCTTTGGAAGGCAGGAGACAGGCCGGTGAGTTTCTGGAGCCAAGGCAGTTGTCGTCTTCTGGTCTTCCTCTGCAGGGGTTTTCAGCTAGGCAGTCCTTCTTCTTGTAGTTGCAGGAATCTAATTTTCTAGGGTTCAGGGTAGCCCTTAAATACTAAATTTAAGGGCGTGTTTAGGTCTGGGGGGTTAGTAGCCAATGGCTACTAGCCCTGAGGGTGGGTACACCCTCTTTGTGCCTCCTCCCAAGGGGAGGGGGTCACAATCCTAACCCTATTGGGGGAATCCTCCATCTGCAAGATGGAGGATTTCTAAAAGTCAGAGTCACCTCAGCTCAGGACACCTTAGGGGCTGTCCTGACTGGCCAGTGACTCCTCCTTGTTGCTTTCTTTGTTCCCTCCAGCCTTGCCGCCAAAAGTGGGGGCCGTGGCCGGAGGGGGCGGGCAACTCCACTAAGCTGGAGTGCCCTGCTGGGCTGTGACAAAGGGGTGAGCCTTTGAGGCTCACCGCCAGGTGTCACAGCTCCTGCCTGGGGGAGGTGTTAGCATCTCCACCCAGTGCAGGCTTTGTTACTGGCCTCAGAGTGACAAAGGCACTCTCCCCATGGGGCCAGCAACATGTCTCTGGTGTGGCAGGCTGCTGGAACTAGTCAGCCTACACAGACAGTCGGTTAAGTTTCAGGGGGCACCTCTAAGGTGCCCTCTGTGGTGTATTTTACAATAAAATGTACACTGGCATCAGTGTGCATTTATTGTGCTGAGAAGTTTGATACCAAACTTCCCAGTTTTCAGTGTAGCCATTATGGTGCTGTGGAGTTCGTGTTTGACAAACTCCCCGACCATATACTCTTATGGCTACCCTGCACTTACAATGTCTAAGGTTTTGTTTAGACACTGTAGGGGTACCATGCTCATGCACTGGTACCCTCACCTATGGTATAGTGCACCCTGCCTTAGGGCTGTAAGGCCTGCTAGAGGGGTGTCTTACCTATACTGCATAGGCAGTGAGAGGCTGGCATGGCACCCTGAGGGGAGTGCCATGTCGACTTACTCGTTTTGTCCTCACTAGCACACACAAGCTGGCAAGCAGTGTGTCTGTGCTGAGTGAGAGGTCTCCAGGGTGGCATAAGACATGCTGCAGCCCTTAGAGACCTTCCTTGGCATCAGGGCCCTTGGTACTAGAAGTACCAGTTACAAGGGACTTATCTGGATGCCAGGGTCTGCCAATTGTGGATACAAAAGTACAGGTTAGGGAAAGAACACTGGTGCTGGGGCCTGGTTAGCAGGCCTCAGCACACTTTCAATTGTAAACATAGCATCAGCAAAGGCAAAAAGTCAGGGGGCAACCATGCCAAGGAGGCATTTCCTTACAGTGGGCATCACCTTCGCCCCAGGCACTTCAGCCCCTGTCCCAGTCACCCCTGCTGCCCTCAGTGAGGAGGCCATTGACCTCCTCAGGTCACTCACAGTTGGGCAGTCTACCATTGTGAATGCCATCCAGGGTGTAGAAAGGGAGTTGCAACACAATAATGCATTCCTGGAGGGCATTAATTCTGGTCAGGCTGCCCATCATCAAACTCTGCAATCTCTGGCCTCAGCACTGATGGCAGCCCTGTGTCTAGCCTCCCCCTCCAACTTCCTCCACCCAGACCCATTCCCCTGTACCCCAGCCCATCCCAAGCACACCATCAGACAAGCATGCATACACCTCAACACACAAAAGTAGCTCAGGCAAACTTAGGCACCACACATCCCACAGGCACTCACACAAGCATCACACACATACAGACACACCAACATCCACTGCCTCCACTGTGTCCCCCTCCTCATCATCTCCCTCCTCCCTCCCAGTGTCGTCTACACTCTCACCTGCATGCACTACATCTACAGGCACTAGGACTCGCACCAGAACACCCAGCACCACACCCCGCTCACCTGCACTCACCACCCCCACTACCATTTACACGTCCCCTGTGTCCTCTCCCAGTGTGTCTGTGACACCCCCTCCCAAAGTACACAAACGCGGGCACCCACACACCCAACATCCATCCACCTCACGACAGCCTCCAGTACATGCACCTGCACCCAAAACACCTAAAGTGACACCTCCTACAACCACCTCCTCTTCCTCCACTCCCAGACCCCCTCCAGCTACCCATCCCAGTGTTCGTCAGAAACTCTCCCTAAGCAAAGTTGACCTCTTTGCCCCCATCCCCACCCCTCTAATCCATAAGTCCCGTAGTAGCGACTCAGCCAAAAAGACTCCAGTACCAGTGGTGCGTGTTACAGGTGTGTGGAGTGCACCGGCCACCAGGGCAGGCAGTGTGACACGGAGCCAAAGCACTGCCAGTCCACCCCCTGTAAAGCATCTCAAGTTGGAAAGTGGCCGACGGGACAGGGTGAAGACTGCTGGTGGCAAAACTGCTCACAAGGGTCCCAGGGGGATTGCAGAGTCAGCTGTGACTCCTCCAACGGCGGTGAAGTGCCAGAAGAAGTCTGCACAGTCTGGTGAGAGCAGCACGGCAGAGAAGGGCACCATCCTCCCCGGCGGCCGGGACGCCACCGGCAGCACTGTCGTTACTGGTCATGAGACCACCGCCGGAGTCATTGCCCAGGAGGGCCGGAGTATCGTCACTGGTCAGGGGACCACTGCCGGAGTCATTGTCCAGGAGGGCAGGAGTATTGTCACTGGTCAGGAGACCACCGCAGGAGTCATTGTCCAGGAGGGCAGGAGTATCGTCACTGGTCAGGAGACCACCGCCGGAGTCAGTGTCCAGGAGGGCAGGAGTATCGTCACTGGTCAGGAGACCACCGCCGGAGTCAGTGCCCAGGAGGGCCCCGGCTGCCACAGCCCCGCTGGGCAATGAGGGACCGTCATGCCACACACCAATGCACAGGTCAGAGACTGCCATGGCAAAGCACCGCTGCACAAGGAAATCACCGCCATGGTGAAGACCGCTGAACAGGGCAAAGCACCGCTGAACAGGGCAGAGAACCGCTGAACAGGGCACAGACCGCCATGGCAAAGCACCGCTGCACAAGGTGTTAAAGCTGCGGTAATACCGCAAACAGGCCGGCGGACAAAAAAAGGGAATTACGACCCTGGTGGAAACCGCCAACTAAGACAGCCACTTTAACACACCGCGCGCCACGGCGGTACAGACAAACAGCGCGGCGGACACCGCCAACAGACAGGCGGAAGACAATGTACCGCCCACACTATCACAACACACCAATCCGCCACCTTTTCCGGGGCGGATTCACCGTGGATAAAAACACAGCGGAAACAGCTTTTGCAATGGGAAAACGCTCACCTCAACACATCCCACGAGGAACGAGGACACCATGGAGCCGGAACTTCAAATACTCCCAGCCCTTGCATTCCTGCTCATCTACGACCAACAGCGACGTAGGCGCAGAACATACCGGTGAGTACTGCACATACGACACGGGGAGGGCAAAAGTTAGAGGGACACCCACCAAACACCCCCACCCTCGCATATCACAACAGACACACCAATGCAGTCACAAAAATCACAGTAACAACCCACAATCCCTCCGGAAGAATGAAAACACAAAGCGAATTGCGGTCAAACTTTGTATTGTGCCAATATACTACTCATAAAAAAATATACTGATATATATCACGAAATCTGTCAAAAATAAATGTACAATACAAGAAGTAGTGCAGATATGTACACAACAATGTCCGTGCACCAACAGTCCAAAAATGCATGGGCGAGGCCCACAAAGGATACCTGACCACAATCGGAGAGAACACTGCCGGGGCATCAGATAGAAATACTACAGGCACCTCAGGGGGAAGGGAAGGGGGGGCACCTCAGCCGGATGACTGCAAAGCCAGATCCACAACGGGGCTCCATGCCCATTGATGTATCCTGGGGAGTGCAAAGCCACAGTCTCTCAAGTCTTTACAGTGGGTCGGTTGCCCACTGGGCCATCCTGGGGAGTGCAAAGCCACAGTCTCTCAAGTCTCTACAGTGGGTGGGTTGCCCACTGTGCCATCCTGGGAAGTGCAAAGCCACAGTCTCTCAATTCTCTCAAGTGGGTGGTTTGCCCACTGTACCATCCTGGGGAGTGCAAAGCCACAGTCTCTCAAGTCGTTACAGTGGGTGGTTTGCCCACTGTACCATCCTGGGGAGTGCAAAGCCACAGTCTCTCAAGTCTTTACAGTGGGTGGGTTGCCCACTGTGCCATCCTGGGGAGTGCAAAGCCACAGTCTCTCAAGTCTCTACAGTGGGTGGGTTGCCCACTGTGCCATCCTGGGGAGTGCAAAGCCACAGTCTCTCAAGTCTCTCAAGTGGGTGGTTTGCCCACTGTGCCATCCTGGGGAGTGCAAAGCCACATCTTCGCAAGTAGATGCAGTTCTCTACTGGTACTGGGTGGGACTGGTGCCCAGACTGGATGAGTCTCCCCGTGAAAGTACATGTCCTGTCACAGTCCCAGCTGCACATGGGAGAACGATGCCTGATGTGTCGGACTATTCATACCCACACGGTCTTTGGACTGTTCAGCGGTCTTCACCATGGCAGTCTTTGCCCTGTTCAGCAGTGCTTTGCCATGGCAGTCTTTGGCCTGTTCAGCTGTGCTTTACCATGGCGGTCTTTGCCCTGTTCAGCGGTGCTTTGCCATGGCAGTCTTTGGCCTGTTCAGCGGTGCTTTGCCATGGCGGTCTTGGCCTGTTCAGCGGTCTTCACCATGGCGGTCTTTGCCCTGTTCAGCGGTGCTTTGCCATAGCGGTCTTGGCCTTGTTCAGCGGTCTTCACCATGGCAGTCTTTGGCCTGTTCAGCGGTGCTTTGCCATGGCGGTCTTGGCCTTGTTCAGAGGTCTTTGCCCTGTTCAGCGGTGCTTTGCCACGGCAGTCTTTGACCTGTTCAGCGGTGCTTTGCCATGGCGGTCTTGGCCTTGTTCAGCGGTCTTCACCATGGCGGTCTTTGCCCTGTTCAGCGGTGCTTTGCCATGGCAGTCTTTGCCCTGTTCAGCAGTGCTTTGCCATGGCAGTCTTTGGCCTGTTCAGCGGTGCTTTGACATGGCAGTCTTTGGCCTGTTCAGCGGTGCTTTACCATGGCGGTCTTTGCCCTGTTCAGCGGTGCTTTGCCATGGCAGTCTTTGGCCTGTTCAGCGGTGCTTTGCCATGGCGGTCTTGGCCTGTTCAGCGGTCTTCAGCATGGCGGTCTTTGCCCTGTTCAGCGGTGCTTTGCCATGGCAGTCTTTGCCCTGTTCAGCGGTGCTTTGCCATGGCAGTCTTTGGCCTGTTCAGCGGTGCTTTGCCATTGCGGTCTTTGCCCTGTTCAGCGGTGCTTTGACATGGCAGTCTTTGCCCTGTTCAGCGGTGCTTTGACATGGCAGTCTTTGGCCTGTTCAGCGGTGCTTTGCCATGGCGGTCTTGGCCTTGTTCAGCGGTCTTCACCATGGCGGTCTTTGCCCTGTTCAGCGGTGCTTTGCCATGGCAGTCTTTGCCCTGTTCAGCGGTGCTTTGCCATGGCAGTCTTTGGCCTGTTCAGCGGTGCTTTGCCATGGCGGTCTTTGCCCTGATCAGCAGTGCTTTGACATGGCAGTCTTTGGCCTGTTCAGCGGTGCTTTGCCATGGTGGTCTTTGGCCTGTTCAGCGGTGTTTTGTCATGGCGGTTCTGGTACGGATATTGGTGTGTGGCATGACGAACTCCACACTGGATGTTGGTGTGTGGCATGACGATCTCCACACTGGACATTGGTGTGTGGCATGACGAACTCCATACTGGACGTTGGTGTGTGGCTTGATGTTTCATCATTACCCAGCGGGGCTGTGGGATTCTGGACCCTCCTGGACACTGACTCCGGCGGTGGCAGTGGTCTCCTGACCAGTGACGATACTTTGGCCCTCCTGGGCTATGACTCTGGCGGTGGTTTCTGGACCAGTAACGATACTTGGGCCCTCCTGGGCTGTGACTCTGGTGCTGGTTTCTGGACCAGTAACGATACTTGTGCCCTCCTGGGCTATGACTCTGGCGGTGGTTTCTGGACCAGTAACGATACTTGGGCCCTCCTGGGCTGTGACTCCGGCGGTGGCGGTGGTTTCTGGACCAGTAACAATACTTTGGCCCTCCTGGGCTATGACTCTGGCGGTGGTTTCTGGACCAGTAACGATACTTGGGCCCTCCTGGGCTGTGACTCCGGCGGTGGTCTCCTGACCAGTAACGATACTTGGGCCCTCCTGGACTATGACTCTGGAGGTGGTTTCTGGACCAGTAACGATACTTGGGCCCTCCTGGGCTGTGACTCTGGCGGTGGTTTCTGGACCAGTAACGATACTTGTGCCCTCCTGGGCTATGACTCTGGCGGTGGTTTCTGGACCAGTAACGATACTTGGGCCCTCCTGGGCTGTGACTCTGGCGGTGGTTTCTGGACCAGTAACGATACTTGGGCCCTCCTGGGCTGTGACTCCGGCGGTTGCGTTGGTCTCCTGACCAGTAACGATACTTTGGCCCTCCTGGCCTATGACTCTGGCGGTGGTTTCTGGACCAGTAACGACGGTGCTGGCGGTTGTGTTTGGACCGCTAGAAATGATGGCGCACTTCTCCGCCGTGACACTCACAACAGGTTGGGGAGACTTCCTCAGGACCTTCCCCACCTTCTTTGGAGTGACAGATGACTCACCAATCGCCTTCGATCCCATTTCACTTTTTGTCCCACCAGGAGTCTTGACACGGTCCCGTCGTCCACTCTCCAATTTCAGAGCCTTTACAGGGGGTGGGCTGACAGTGCCTTGGCTCCGGGCCCTACTGCCTGCCCTGGTGGACGGGGCACTCCAAAAACCTGGTACACGCACCACTGGTACTGGAGGCTTTTTGGCTGAGGCACTACAACGGGACTGATGAACTGGAGGGGGGGGGCAAAAAGGTCAATTTCACAGAGGGACAGTTTCTGACGAACACTGGGATGGGTAGCTGGAGGGGGTCTGGGAGTGGAGGAAGAGGAGGTGGTTGTCGGAGGTGTCACTTTAGCTGTTTTGGGTGCAGGTGCAGGTACTGGAGGCTGTCGTGAGGTGGATGGATGTTGGGTGAGTGATTGCCGGCGTTTGGGTACTTTGGGAGGGGGCGTCACAGACACACTGGGAGAGGACACAGGGGACGTGTAAATGGCAGTGGAGGTGGTGAGTGCAGGTGAGCGGCTTGTGGTGCTGGGTGTCCTTGTGTGATTCCTGGTGCCTGTAGATGTGGTGCATGCAGGTCTGTGTGTAGAAGAGACTGGGAGGGAGGAGGGAGAAGAGGAGGAGGGGGACACAGTGGAGGCAGTGGATGTTGCTGTGTCTGTACGTGGGTGAGGCTTGCGTGAGTGCCTGTGGTGTGTGTGGTGCCTATGTTTGCTTGAGCTACTTGTGTGTGCTGACTTGTGTGCATGCTGGTCTGTAGGTGTGCTTGGGATGGGCTGGGGTACAGGAGATTGGGTCTGGGTGGAGGAAGTTGGAGGGGGGAAGCTAGACACAGGGACAATGGCTGCCATCAGTGCTGAGGCCAGAGATTGCAGGATTCGCTGAAGGACAGCCTGACCAGAATGAATGCCCTCCAGGAATGCATTACCGTGTTGCAACTCTCGTTCTACACCCTGGATGGCATTCACAATGGTAGACTGCCCAACAGTGAGTGACCTGAGGAGGTCAATGGCCTCCTCACTGAGGGCAGAAGGGGTGACTGGGGCAGGGCCTGAGGTGCCTGGGGCGAAGGTGATGCCCACCCTCCTGGGTGAGCGGGCACGCGGCGAACGCTGAGGGGCTGCTGGGAGGGCGGGGCTGGTAGGGGAGGTGGCGGCTGTACCTGTAGAGGTGGGGGGCACAGATGGTGCCGCCACCACAAGGCAGCCCCCATCGGCGAACGAGTCCGTGTCGCTGCTTGGTGATCCGGTGGCCGACGTGAAGCTCCCCTCGCCCTCCTTCCCACTGGTGCATTCAGAGTCTGTGGTGTGGCCCTCCATGGCCATGTGGGATGCAGCTCCCTCGTGCTCCGGTGCCACTGTACCTCCGCCTGATGATGCTGATGTACAAAAGGACAGGGAGAGTAGAAAAAGGGGGGGAGACAGAAGAAAGAGAGTTTTAGTGAATGGCATACCGCTACCGTTGGTGGACAAGACAGACACAGCAGCCCTCTGCATTACGCCGTGCTCCTGCCCTCTGCACATGCAATTTCTGGGATATGGCCTACACGGCAATGATGGACATCTGCGCACATGGATGCCATAGGGGCAACTATACCTCGACTTGGCACTCTGCTGAGGTGGGGTAGAGTGCCACATGGCCTACATTACGGAGGGGCCTTGCCTACCGAACTCGCCCTGGCCTAGGGACACCCACAGCCCACCTCCCTCACCCAGAAACCTCCACTGCACGCAAAGTCCGCAGAATGAGAGTGTACTCACCCCCTTGTGTCTGCTGTGATGCCCTCAAGCGCCCATCCAACTCCGGGTAGGCCACCGCCAGGATCCGGAACATCAGGGGTGTCATGGTGCGACGGGCACCCCTCCCACGTTGGGAGGCCATCCCCAGCTGAGCCTCCGCCGTCTTCTTGCTGCAGCGGCAAATGTCCTCCCATCTCTTACGGCAGTGGGTGCCCCATCTCTGGTGGGCCAACAGGGTCCGGACCTCCTTGGCGATGGCATGCCAAATGTCCCTCTTCTGCTGGGCGCTGACCTACATGACATGCACAAGGAAAGAGGAACAGTCATTACCAACTGCACCGTCGTTGTGAGTGGCCCCCTCCCTACTCTGGCCATGTGGCCCATTCATTCTCATGCATTAATGTTCTATGAACTCTGCCCTCTTCCATCTTCCAGCCAGCCCTCTCCACCCAGGCCTAGCCCATACAACGTGCTCCCTGTGTACTACCCTGTTGGTCTGGAGGACCGTAGAGTAGCGTGTACTGGGGGAGGACCCCGTCTACCAGTTTCTCCAACTCCTGTGCAGTGAAGGCAGGGGCCCTTTCCCCAGACGCAGCAGCCATCGTCGCTTCCAGACTGAGGTCACAGCAGCACTTGCAGTGTAGGTCCTCTCCTGTCGAAGGTCAGGTATCTAGTGATTGAACAGATAGAAAATGGCGGTGACGTCCGCGGCGGTGACGTCCGCGGCGGGGCGCATCATCACCGCCGGCGCACCTGTTCATTGCCTCCTGGGACCCATAGGGTCCAATGTTAACCAATGCAGCATTGCGACGCGGTCTACGACCGCCTACCGCAACGGTGCACAACGCCAGCGCAGTTACCCCACAATCCCATTGTCCCAGTTTAGAGGTCAGACAGCCGCCATTTCAGGGGCCCACATGGCTTAATTTACCTCTGCGTCACACATAGCTAGGCCTACACTCAACACACATACAGGAAGGGTTTTGTGGGGGTGTAGTCTTCTGTGTAACTGTGGGTACATACCTGGAGGAATAATGACTGATTCTTCGCTGTTGTCCTTCGTAGGCACCGTCAGCTGGGACATGTGAGAAGATGGCGGAATCCTCCGGTGTACCGACCGCTGGTGGACCTGTTGACAATGGAAGAGAGACATGTCATCGTCACCTACCGGTTTGACCGTGCCACTATCCAGGAACTATGTACCCAGTTGGAGCCAGACCTGATGTCACCAATCCGCCATCCAACTGGAATCCCCCCTGACGTGCAGGTGCTATCAGTGCTCCATTTCCTTTCCAAGTGGGTCTTTTCAGACAACAGTGGCCATGGCATCAGTGATGTCCCAGCCTATGTTTTCCAACGTCTTGTCCAGAGTGTTGGCTGCCCTGCTGAAACACGTAAGAAGATACATCATTTTCCCAGAGGTGGAAGATTTGCCTACAGTCAAAGGTGACTTCTATGCCCCTGGACATATCCCCAACGTCATAGGTGCCATTGATGGGACCCATGTAGCTCTGGTCCCCCCCCACAGGAGTGAACAGGTGTACAGGAACAGGAAGAGTTATCATTCCATGAATCTCCAGATGGTCTGTTTGGCAGACCAGTACCTCTTGCAGGTAAATGTTATGTTCCCTGGCTCAGTGCATGACACCTACATCCTGCGGAATAGCAGCATCCCTGATATGATGGGTCAACTCCAGAGGCACCGTGTATGGCTATTGGGGGACCCTGGTTACCCCAACCTTTCCTGGCTATTGACCCCAGTGAGGAATCCCAGGACCAGGGCAGAGGAACGGTACAAAGAGGTCCATGGGCGGACTAGGAGGGTGATCGAACGCACCTTCGGCCTCCTGAAGCCCAGGTTCAGGTGCCTCCATATGACAGGTGGATCCCTATTCTACTCACTGAAGAAGGTGTGCGAGATCATCATCGCCTGCTCCATGCTCCATAATTTGGCTTTGAGACGCCAGGTGCCTTTTCTGCAGGAGGATGATCCAGATGACGGTGTTGTTGCAGCTGTGGAGTCTGTGGAGCCTGTGGACAGTGATGAGGAGGAAGCTGAGGAAGAAGACAACGACAACAGGGAGTCAGTCATACGGCAATATTTCCAGTGACACATGGGTGAGAACATTTTCATGTTTAACATTACATTAACTTTCACACGTCTACCTCTATCCTGTTTCTCGAATTCAATCACTATTTGGTAACTGAGTTGTACCCTTCCATTACGGTTTCACAGGTGTGGTTACCAACGTGTCATCTGCTTGCATCCTTCAAGGACTTGTGATGTGTGACATAGGTATGTTAGCCTTACAATGGGAAACCCATTATGACACTGTCATTGATAATACATATTTACTAAATCACAGACTGACTCCAGATTGTTTTGTGTTTCAAGGGTGTTTATTGAAGTGCTCAGAAATGTGAGGGGTTTGTTAAATGAGGATGGGTGATGGTGGAGGAATGTCCATGGCAGAGTCCAGTCTATTAGTCTCACAGGTGCACTGCCCATCTGGGCATAGGAAGTGGAGCTGGGGCAGTTTAAGTATGGACAGGGGAACAAGGTGGTACAGTGGGAGGACAAACAGGGTGGTCTCATTTCCTGGCGGGGGTCTTGCCATCTTGCTCTGTCCTGTTCCTGGATCTCAGGGACCGCTTGCGTGGTGGTTGTCCGTCTGCAGGGGGTGGGGTGCTGGTGTGGTGGTCCTGTGGCGGGGCGTCCTGTCCACTAGCGCCGGCGGAGGTGGTGGGCAGTTCATCGTCCTGGCTAGTGTCAGGGGCCCCTTGGAGTGCCACGGTGTCCCTCATGGTGTGCTGTATGTCCTTCAGCACCCCTACGATGGTGCCCAGGGCGGAGCTGATGGTCCTGAGCTCCTCCCTGAACCCCAAATACTGTTCCTCCTGCAGGCGCAGGGTCTCCTGCAACTTGTCCAGGACTGTCGCCATCGTCTCCTGGGAGTGGTGGTATGCTCCCATGATGGAGGATAGGGCCTCGTGGATAGTGGGTTCCCTTGGCCTGTCCGCCCCCTGTCGCACAGCAGCCCTCCCAGTTCCCCTGTGTTCCTGTGCCTCCGTCCCCTGGACCGTGTGCCCCCAGGTCCCTGTTGTTGTTGGAGTGGTGGGTTATCCTGGGTTCCCTGTAGTGCTGGACACACCGCTGATTGACCTGTCCTGGTTAGGGAGGTTTGGGCCCGCTGGGTGGGTGCTGTGCTGGTGTTACCAGAGGGTGGAAGGTCAGTGTTGGGCTGTGCCTGTGCAAGGGGAACCGACTGTCTCGAGGCCCACGATGGTCCGGGCTGGTCATCAGGATCCAGTAGGGCAGAGCTGCTCTCGTCACTGTGGGCCTCTTCTGGGGGTGGAGTGGTGTTGTCTGGACCCTCTGGTGTGGTGACGGTCCTTCGGGTTCCTGCAGGGGCATAAGAGCATGATTATTGCATGTGTGTGTGTAATGGTGTGCAATGGGTGGGTGTTTGTGTACCCCAGTGCAAGCATTCCTCTGTGTGGGTTTGTGTGATGATGGTTGGGGGGTGTTCTGGGTATGTGCAGTGGGCATGCTTTAGTGAGGGGTGCCCATGCTTAGTTGTGTCATGCAGGGCTTGGTGTTGGGATGGGTGGTTTGTGTTATGGGTACATTAGTGAGGATTTTGAGTGATAGGGGAGGGTGTGAGGGTGGGGGTGTGTGATACCATGCAGGTAGGGTGGGGGATATGATAGTTAAGATTTGACTTACCAGTGTCCCATCCTCCACCGACTCCTCCGAGGCCCTCAGGATGCATGATGGTCAAGACTTGCTCCTCCCATGTTGTTAGTTGTGGGGGAGGAGGTGGGAGTCCGTCGCCAGTCCGCTGCACCGCAATGTTGTGCCTGGAGAACGTTGAACGCACCTTCCCCCGTAGGTCGTTCCACCTCTTCCTGATGTCCTCTCTATTTCTTGGGTGCTGTCCCACGGCGTTCACCCTGTCCAATTTTCTGCGCCATAACTCCATCTTCCTGGCTATTGATGTGTGAGCCAAATAGCTGTGGCTCTACCCGGATTATTTCCTCCACCATGACCCTGAGCTCCTCCTCGGAGAATCGGGGGTGTCTTTGGTGTGACATGGGGTAGTGTGTGTGATGTGTGGGGTGGTGTATGTGGTGATGAGTGTGGTGAGTGTAGTGGTGTGTGGTGTTTTGTGCGTGGATGTTGTGTGGGTGATGGTGTTGTGTGCCTCTGTGTGCTGGGGTTGTCTATTCTGTGCTCTCTCTCTGGCCTTCGTTTGTGATTTTGTGGTCGTAGGGGTTTGTGGGTGATGTGGGTGTGTGTTTTATATTGTATTGGGTGTGTGGGAGTGGTGTGTGTACGTGTATCAGGTGTGTGTATTTCGAAATGTCCAATGTGGCGGTGTTTTGTAGAAGTGTGTGTATTATGAGCGCGGCGGTGTGTACCACCAATGGAATACCGCGGTTGAAAGACCGCCGCGTGGATTCGTGGGTCGTAATAGCATGGGCGTGTTTCTGTTGGCGTGGAGGTGGAGGATTTGTTTCCGCCAGTTTATCACTGACCTTTGGTGTGGCGGTGTTGTGTGGGTGTCTGAATTTCGGCGGATTCCGAGATGTGTGTCATAATAGCCGTGGCGGAATTCCGTGGCCGCGGCGGTGTATTGGCGGTCTTCTGCACGGCGGTAAGCGCCTTTTACCGCCAATGTTGTAATGACCCCAATTATTTTATAGTTAGCTGCCCTTAAAGATTTGTAGCCAACTTCTGAAATAATTCTCCAATCTTCGCTGGAGAGTACTCATTGTGTTGTTCTGAAAATGTTATTCCTGAATTCTGTAGTTAATTCAGAAGTGGATAGATCAACTAATAACATGTACCATTTTCCTGTCTCAGCTACTATACTCTTAATCAGAGCCCACCCTATCGGGTGCTCTTGGGTATTTGCCATGGGCATATTAGTACTAAGAAAATGGGATATCTGAAAAAAAGCTAAAAAAAAAAGTCTAGTTGCCATACTCTCCAGCCTTATTACATCCTCCTTCCATGTAATGTATTTGCCTCTTAGAAAAAAATGTCCCTCATTTCTTTAAACCCTTTACTATTCTATTGAGCTATCCCCATTTTTGGAAGAGGCAGGCCAAAGTATTTACACTCCTGCAGTTGCAAATAAGTATTACCTGATGGTGTTTTATGTGTTTTACTTAAAATCTCTACTCTTTTACTAAGATCGCAAATATACATGCATTGTGCCTTTTTTGGTAGTGTGGTAGTTTTAATAAATACTGGGAGTCTTATTGCTGATTCTGCAATCATCCTATCGACAAAGAATGTGTCCAGGGTTTCTCTGCTATCCAAATATTGTGCCAATGTGTCCTGTAATGCAGCCTAATAATAAACTTGAAAATTAGGAAGTGACAAACCCTGTTGGCTTGTGTTGAGCTGCACTACTGAAAGCCTCACCCTTGGGGCTTTTTTCCTCCGTATAAAATCTAGTATCATAAAATCCAATTCACGAAAATAGGAGATATTTATTCTTATTGCCATATTATTGAATAAAAAAAGAAAAAGTGGAAGAATTGACATCTTAATTAAAGAGACTTTCCCTACCAGAGTCAACTGGAGAACCATCCATCTGTCCAAAAGTGCCTGTACTTTTTCAAGCATCCTAACGTAATTTAGGTTGAATATGTGGCAATAGTTCTTCATGACATATATTCCTGAATTCCTAATGGGTTCAGATGAATTAGCCTGCTGTTGCAGTCCAGAGGGAAGATTCTCTGTTCCTCCGTTAAATATGAGGACCTCTGTTTTACTTTCATTAATTTTATAACCCCCTATTTGGGTAAACAAATCAATTCTATCCAGGACCCTTTGTACATTGTCGTTCCCTGGTTTTAAATATAAAATAATATTATCTGCAAAGAGCTTAATTTTAAGCATAGTTGCTATTGGTGACACAATTTCGTTTGAGCTGAGTATTATGCGGGCGAGGCGTTCGATAAAAAAGGTGAACAAAATAGGGGAAAGAGGACAGACCTGTCTAGTACCTCATTTAATATGAATTGTGCCTCTGACCTCCGAATTAATAACATTTTTAGCATAAGCATCCTGATATGGTTGCCTTATCATTAATGTAAATTGCGAGGGAAAGCAGGCTTTAGTCAGGCTGTATAGCAAGGCTTCCCAGTTCACTAGATCAAAGGCTTTCTCTGAGTCTAACATTATCATTACCGTAGGAATTGCATTAAACGAGAAAAACTCAACTGCCTGTATTAAAAAATGTGTATTAGATGCCATCAGTTTGTGGCTACAAAACCATTTTGGTCTTTGTGTATTGATTGTTGCACAACCGGTGTGATCCTAGTTGCCCATACCTTTGTTAAAAAAAAATTGTCAGTATTAAGCAGACTGATTGGGCGATATGCATCTGGTTTCAGCAGAATTTTGCCTTTTTTTTTAAACTGACTATTGTTGATTCTTTGAATGTTGAAGGTATTCCTACGCCCTCGAATATTGCATTGTATAGCTCCGTTAGAAATGGTACTAATTCCTCACAGAAGATTTTATAGAATTCTATTGGAAAGCCGCCTCCCTCACAAGCTTTTGCACTTGGCATTTTCTGAATAGCTCCCTTAATTTCAGAAGGTGTAATCTTCTGTGCTATGTCATTCTGAACTTTTAACGGCATTTTTGTTAACGTGATTGGCTTATAATACTGATCTATCTGTGCAGGCGAAACTGCATTATTGTGCTCATAGATCCTTGAGCAATGCAACATAAACACCCGGGCAATTTCCTTCTCATGATTAACAATTGCACTTGTCTTGGGATCCTGAATTTGATGTATTATCTCCCTTTCATGTTCTATACGGGTGGTCTAATCCAGATATTTTCCTATTTTTTGGCTTTCCTCTTAAATCTGCTGCTGGTAGGCCCTTGAGCTAGCTAGTTCTTGAAAAATAAAGAAATCGTTTAACTTTGCTTTTGTTTGATTGAGTTTCCATCTTGCCGCTTCCTGTTCCCCTGCTTCCGTATAATCGGTTGTAGCCTTATCTATGTCTGTCTGGAGTTTTTTAATTTCAAGCTATCTCTGTCGAGTCTGTGATGCTTTGAATGAAATAATCTGGCCCCTGACTGTAACTTTAAATGCCTTCCATATGTTGAAGAAGGAGGCGGTGTTCTGATTACACTGAGAAAACTCCTCTAGGAATTTTCTCATATCTGTGACCCACTCTTGATTACTAAGTAAAGATCTATTGAACTGCCATCTGGGCCTCTCCTTGCTAGCTGCCTCTAATTCTGTTGACACCATAACTGCTTAGTGGTCAGAGAAAGCGTTTGCCCATATGTGCGAGTGAACCTCCTTGAGCATACGAGAAACTAGGCAAAAATCTATCTGCGTTGCTGTTTTATAGCGGTGTGAAAAATAAGTGTATTGAGCAGCTGCTGGGTATTCTTCTCGCCAAGAGTCCGTTACTGAAAATCGCTTTTTATTGTATCCAAAATTAGTTCTGGGTTTTAGTTGTCTTTTCTCCTGATTAGAGGTATCTAATCTGATATCTTGAATATAGCTAAAATCCCCCCAATAGTAAAGGGGCCTGTGGTATTAATTGCTCTTTTGGGGAGCTGTAGTAATGGTTCTACTTCATCCATTAGTGGCCCATAATAATTGATCAGATTGATTTGAATCCCTGATATTATGGCCTTTAGCCAAAGCCATCTCCCTCTAGGGCCTCTAATAAACTCTTTTATAATCCAATCAACTCTGCTACTTAAATATATCGCCACCCCTCTTGCCGCCAGCCCAGATGAAGCAAATAGAGCTGCTGAGTACTTTTGGGATGCACACTTTGGGGCAATTACTTTTTAGATGGGTTTCTTCAAAATAAATTACTTTGGGTTTGAATGATATCAGCCATTCTAGGATTGCCTTGTATTTGTGCCCATTTGAAATCCCATTTGCAGTGCAGGAAATAATCTTAAATTTCACCATATTTCTTAATTAATTTAACAGTAGGGCTTGAGGCCCTCCCGTCTAGGGAATCTAAGGACTCTCAGAGGACTCCCCTCTCTTGATCCCACCCAGTGATCTTGCCTTAACTCTACTAGTCCGTTGTAATTCCCCATCCGTTTACCTCTACTATGGTGCCTTGACATAGCACCGTTGACGCTGAAACAGCCTGGAGGCATCTTAGTCTTTTCCCTTTTTGACGCTTAGCATGCTACAAACATTTTTCCAACTGATTTCTCTTAGCCTCACAATCCCATCCTAGCATTCAATATTTTGACAATCCCCTCCCATTTGAACTCCGTATGGAATTCAGTACAGTTTTTGCAGCTTCCACTATATGAAATATATTAGCACGTCCTTTATTTTAAACTTTCAGTTTTGATAGCTTGACCAGGCCAGCTAGCGCCCCCAGTTTCTAAAAAAATGGGATCAGCTCTTTTAGTTATCGACGTCTGCATGCTGCAAGTGTAGACATGTCTGAGAAAAATTTAAACAAATGATCTCATGGAGTTACAAAGGTGCTTACTTTAATGGCCAGTGAAATAATTCTTTCTTTAATGCGATAGTCACCCAAGTTGACAACAATCGTCCGTGGGTATTTTGCACCTATGGACTGCACTGCTGGGGCTCAATGAGCATGTGTAATTGTAGGATCCATCTTGCTGTCAGCAGCCTCCGTGAGAACATACTGTTTTATCAGATCTGTGACTAATTTAATAACCATCTGACCCGACTCCCTCCCTTCTGGTATCCTAGTGAGCCTCAAATTAGAGCGGCGGCAGCGATTCTCCCCATCATCAACTCGGATCTGATGGTAGGTTAATTCAGCTTGGTATCTGGCAACTGATGCTTTCATCTGTGATCCACCATCCTCCGTGTCTGATACTCGTAGTTCGACTTCTTTAACACAAGTGATCAATTGCTGTATGTTGTTGTTTATGAGGCTGAGTTGAGTTTCCGTCTTATGATTTGCCTCCTCTTGTGATAGCTTTAAAGTCTTAAGTTCAGCAAGGATCTGGAGAAACATAGGCTCTGTAGCTGAAGAGCCTTCACCCACTTGTCCCCCTTCTGCCTGATTATGAGAAGTCCACCCAGCATGCCCAGAACCTGGATGAGGTGAAGAGCTCATATTTTCAGCTATTTTGCCAACTTCCTTGTGCCCTGCTGTGACCCCAATCTGAATTGAGTATGTCATCAGCAAATAAGTTCTTGATCCGGGAGAGATGTAGAGATTTAGGTGACGCTGAGTATTGAATAAACTATAGGGGGATGGAGACTGGCGAATAAGTACTGAGTTGCGTCTGGCCTGCCCCCTCACTTAACCGTT
Source organism: Pleurodeles waltl (assembly GCF_031143425.1). Classification (NCBI taxonomy): domain Eukaryota; kingdom Metazoa; phylum Chordata; class Amphibia; order Caudata; family Salamandridae; genus Pleurodeles; species Pleurodeles waltl. Next base: position 914,867,877 of record NC_090446.1, read on the forward strand.
CTGCTGGGAGTGCTAATTTAGATGGTTTTTTGAGCTCCTTAGGTCCGGCCACGGTAAATAGCGGATACGTTGTAGTTATCCATTGTTATTCTGTTGGGTGGTAATCTGAACTTGCTCTGTTTGTTCGAAGGGGTGCAGGTCTTGTGGCCAATTCTGGATATCGTTGGTGTTTTGCAGATTACCCTCTATCTGACTACTTATTACCTGTTCCTTGCTCTCAGCTTCCATAATTGCACCTTTTGTTTTGGAAATGCTCTGGGAATCGAAGGAGGGAAGTGCCGTTTGAGAGGGGGGTTGCAGTACTGGAGAGGTTTTACCTGAGCTAGAGGTTTTCTCCCATGAAGCAGGACATTTAGTTTATAGATTTCACGCCACCTTCATGTTTTTGCCAGATGGGCGTGCCTTAGACTGTAGATACTCAGTAATCTTTTTCATAATGATGGATAATTGTTTCTTTTGAGATATAGCAGGTCCTCCCCCCCTTTTACTTATCTGCACCAGCTTGGTTGCCACAAACCGCACCCACACCTACGCAGGCCGTTTCCGTAGTGCACAAATCTGGTGGCGCCCTTATAAAGAAGGCCTCATTCCACTCTCTCGGGGGGGAGATTATATGCTCCTTTTGACAATCCTCAGGCCCCCCTCTACCATGCTGTTGTACAACTTTCTGTTCTGTGTCCTTATGCACTGTACCAATGGCCAATGTCCATGTCTGCGCTACTTTTACGATCCTTTAAGTTGCATTCCCTCATGCCTCCTTCTGTTTCCGCCTGCCAGCAGAAGGTGGTACTCCATAGATAGAAGTAGTAGTAGCAAGGTACTGAGGATATGTAGAAGAACAATTGAGAGATCACAGAACACTCACAAATAATATCAGTCAAGTTATTTAGTAGGTTGAGCATCTGCTGGAGCAAGCTGATATAAGCGGATGTGCCAAATAATGCCAAATGCAGACAAAATAATTTCAAGTGCCTAAATGCAGTCAAAAATGAAATCCAATACAGTCTAAGGAAGCCTTTTTATATACATTTGTCCAATTCCACTGCTAGCCAGACACCAACAAGCTGAGAAGTAAGAACAATCGTTTTTCTCCTTTTTTTTTTACCCCTTTCACTCACCCCTGGTCTCCGTGGCCGTGACCGGGATCATGATGCTAATGCTCCTGCTTTGCTTAGCTTGAATCACTCTCCCTTTATTTCCAATGAGCTTCAGTTCCAGCTCTAGCACGAGGTCCAGAGGGGTGGGTGGGGGGCCTTCATGGGCTCAATATTAGCCACAGGGTGCTTCTAAGCGACGTTAGCTGCCTGGCCGGTTGCTTTCCTTGTAAAAACCGCTGCTTGCCACCTGCCTGGTCAAAGCTTCTGTGCGTCATGGATTTTGCATCCTATGACGCTGTGTTGCTGTGTGAAGTCTCTGTCGCTTCGGCGTTAGCCACGGAGTATGACGGGAGCTCCAAACGCAGGTTTAATGATCTCGTTGAGAAATACTAGCAGTGGTGGAAGCACGCAATTATAAATGACTTAACTTTTTTTTTTTTCCTGTAACCTGCATGCAGCGTGATAAGAAGCATTTTGACAATCCTTTTTACCCAGGTGTTTTACGACATCCATATGAGGCATCAATGGCACATGTATGTTTGCGCTGAGGCTGTGTGGGAGAATGAGCGTGAAGTGTGGGGACTTTGTGTGACTGCAGGAGAACACAGGGATCCATTCTGAAACTCCATTGTGGGAGTGGTTCACAAAATAGATGACGGGAGTCTGCTAGATAGAGATTTGAATTATATGTAGCCTACTAGTCCATTCCTGAAAACCATTTGAAGTGGTCCAAGCTCCTGTGGAAGGAACAAGGAGACACAGCCCCTTTTAAAATGTAAGGACGATCTATACCCCCTTCTGCTTGATTGTGGCCCGGAGTTGAGCTTAAACTATGATATCTGTGTATTAACCAAGGGAGGGTAGCCCAGCCTTTTTGGACCTTTATCTCACAAAACCGTGTAAGGAAATAATTTGTTCCTTCCTCCATTCTGCCAAATGTGAAGGTCAGAGGATACTGGCTGAGTAGCTAGTGTAAAGTGAAACCCACTCCCCTGAAACTAGACATACTATTCAACTGAGAAGGGCATTGGGATCAGTAGAAGTAGAGGATGGCAACCTAGATCAGCATTCCAAGGATTCCTTACTGACCAGTCCCAGGGCGCCCACAACATTTCTCTATTTCTCTATTTCTGGGCTGGTGTCTTTGGTGGCTAGCCCTCTTCTCAAGTAAGGAACAGACCTGAAGGTCTAAGGACATGCTAAAGCTGCTTGGAAGAAGGCATGACAGAAGGAGCTATCACTGAAACGAGAGGGGTGTTGTAGGAGCTCTGTAGAAAAGCGATCCAAAACTAATCTGCCTGCACAAGAGATGGAGCTGTGCAGGAAGGACTAAACAACATGTAGAGGGCATTGAGAGCAATGCTGTGGACAGAGTGGATTTCACAGAGCAGTGATGAAATGACTGCTGTGCCATCCCATTTATGTATTGTTAGCTGAGTCTCCTGCAGGTGTGAGGCCAACCTCAGGATTATGTGGACCTGAGAGGAGACCCCCTCAATGATGAAAAATAAAACATTACAACCACCACAACAATGTTATCCCAGCTGATGAGCCACATACCAAATATAAGTAACCATGCTAAAATTATTGTCATGATCTTAAGCATGGTTAGATCACCCCCTCACTCCTTTTGTAACAGAGATAAGCAATGTTTTTATGTGAGCATCTGATGAGAACTCTAGTAATGCATGGGACTCCCTTAAGACATCCCACCTGAATTGACTTGAATGTTTGACTTACAGGGGTGGGCACTTTAGTCATTTGAGTAGGCCTCAATGACCTTTCAGAAACCTCATATTGAAGATTCCCCCAATTGGAACTATATGAGGCGGAAGCACCACAGCTGGCATTTGTCCAACCATTTGATATATATGCTCTACTTCTCTGCTACAAGCAACCTGAGTGACCGCAATGAATGCACTGTTTACTGGCGATGACAGATTAACATTTTAGGGGTACCCATCATGATGCAGTCCAGTACCACAGGTTGAGACATTGAACTAAGATACAATTTCTTGACTAGGAATGTGTTTTTTGCAGGTAGACGCCACCTATGAACTAAGAGGTAGGGATAGCATTTTCGATGTGAGGTAAAGTAGAATGTGGTCCATGTATTCGCAGGGTATCACAGGGCAGCTTACAGAAAAAGCACATGCTACTGTGGGAGACGAGACCTGTTTACCATGGGCTGGGAAAGTCCGTAATTCCCATGGGGAATATCTGTTATTGGTATCCACAGACTTTAATTCCATACTTGTGCCATTGATGCCTCATATGGATATCCCCTGGGACATTTGCAGATATCTCAATATGGCTGTAAGATGCGTATTAGTCTGTTGTATCTATTCCGTTGATCAAGTGCTAAAAGAGAAAACTTGGTGCCAAGTTTTGGATCCTTTTGTCGGTCAGACCCATGGACATCAAAGGCAAAGGGCCCCAATTGACATAATTGGTGTCCAGTGTCCAGTGCCTTCTGCCTTCTCTGAATCTGCAAAATAATTCCCATGACAAGTTTGTTTACTATTTCCACAGTGCATTCTGATTGCTTGGAAATGTAAACATATTTAAGACTGCACATGTGGTAATCTCCAATAAGTCAATAGGCTTTGAAATGGTTTGCTACTTTAATTATTACTCTCTTGAAATTTCTTTACTACATTAGACAAATGTCTTACATTGGTTAAATAGCTTGGTGATTTAAGCATCCACTGCTAAAATGTGTGAGCAACTTAAAAGCTCCCTGGTTGGATCCTTACAGCCCTGCCTCAACCTTTCACCCTTCTAAAGTCAAATTAGAGAACTTCAGTTGTGTAATTTCAACACGTCTTTTTTATATCAAACGTAGGGGTACCTAGAACCATAAAATTGTTATGGTGGAGAGGAGGATGCTGGTTTGAATATCATCACTTGTTCTCCCAGATGCATTTCGTTAAAGGCAGTTCAATGCTATAATCACTTTAAGTAGTAGAGTGTTTGTTTTGTGTTGGTGCAGCCAGGGCATTGTATCTCAGGACACGTGTTTCTAGGTTCTTGTCCTTCATCAGCAGAGTAACTGGTCTGTTTGTGGGTACTTGAAATGCTGCTCAATGTTTATGAGGTTAAGTACCACTCAAGAGCGAAGGATGCTTCCTACAGATTGACCAGCCCAGTAGCTCCAGGAGGAGCCACACAATCAAAGAAAGGAAGCACACAGCCTTGCACCAAGGTACCAGCTATACAAATAGTTACTGTTTATTATTATTGTTATTATTATTATTATTATTACTATTATTATTATTGTTACTTTTGTTGTTTGTGCTTTTGAGCTAAACACAAAGCACCCTTGGAGGATGTTTGTGAAAATATATTTCATTTCTTAGCCACTGAGACCACTTTAGAGTGAAAGAAAGATTTTATGGTAAATAAAATCATGTGATGCCCAATCATTATATTTCACAAGAAAACTTTTAAAGTAGCAACTTAAGTTGTTGCACAAGCTACAAGACAAATATATATAATGTAATATTGAAAGACTAAACAATACTATTTAAAAACGGGTTAGCAAAGCACTGGTCCATGGACAAATAATGGCTGTAATTGTTCACAGCCATCAACTAAAAAAAAGGCTGAAACATTTTGAGACGTAATTACTGCAGAGGTCTTCAAGCAAGGAGGTGCCCCCTCCCTTCCTACCAACCCCACTGGAGGCCTGAAGTGACCAAGTGGAACATATATGGTTCCCTTGGGAGCAGAGAAAACAATCATGCTTAAAACAGGCGCAGCTGCACTGGGCACTGACCTAGGGACCGCGGGGGAGCCCTCTGGGTAGCAATAACTCGTGATTTAAAAACACCTGCTACAGAGTTCCTTGTGCATCCAGTTTTCAGGCAGCAACAACAATTTCAAGATAACTCTAGTGATATTCCTTTTAGAGAGAGAGATGGGAGTTTTGTCTAGTGGCAGTTTTGACTCACCACAAAATAGAGAAGAGGGTTAATACACCTGCTGCAAAGAACAAGTACAGTGTAGATCACAGATCTGTGTTTTATGTTGATAGCTGAGTGGGTTACTGCTTTTATCACAGATTCTTTTGTTACCACAGTTCATACGATACAACCCTAATATAGAACAGTAACTGTTACGAACTGTCATCAAAGGGCAGCATGCAAACTGCATAAAATAGGTTAGGTCGATATGTTTTTTTCCCCATTCTTTCATTATATATTCCTAATGTTGCTAGAATGGGTTAGATTTGGTAGGTATAAACTCTTCTTACTGAAGCCTGCATTTACTAGTGCTTTAAAACAAATGATATGTTTGTGAGAAAGGCGCTATGGAGAGATGAGGTGCACTTTTGCCCCATCGTACTGAGGGAATCTGAGGAGGTGGTTATGGGAGGGTGCCAAAAAAGATTGTTGCACTGGTCACCACTAGCTGTAGAGGCATCCCTGGTGTAGGGCTTTAAAAAAAACCTTAAATCTCTACAACATTTCTTATAAAGGATCATAATATGGGAACTCTTTTGGGGAGACCAGGCTGCCACTAGCGTTCTCACAATCATCAATTTTTAAATGGGTTAATTGAACATATTTGCACTGAACTGCTATATATGTTCAGAGCTGCACATTTTATAAAATACTTATGAGAACATATGTTTGTCATTCTGGTGTGGAATTACACGTTTGAAGACTACTGATTTGTTGGTATTGTTGCTGTTTTTTAGAGTGTAGTCTTTTTTTTAAATGCACAACCCACGCGAGAGAGTGTTTCAAATATATTTAAAGTGTACAAGTTAATGTCGGGACTATTGATTTAGCCAACATTAAAAGTTGGCTTGGCTAATCTGAACCCAGATATACTGTACGGAAATGTAATAATAGGGGTAGAACTGAATGACACCTGTGGTATGTCATTCTGTATGTAACACTTGGTGGAAAATCTTTGTTTCCGAAATCAATAAGGTAAGTGAAAAATTAATTAGACTGTGTTTTTGAGAATTTCTGCACTAGCTGACAAATTATTTCTATTTTTGCATGTCAGAATTGAGACTGCAATAGACAATCCTTTAAAATATAATGCGGTATAAATGGATACCCAGGAATGATTTTCTGAACTCTTACTAAGAAACATATGAATACCAAAGCAGCTGGTTTTCCTGTACGACTAACGTTGGACACACGGGGGCATCGTAATTCAAAGTGTCTCAAATGTGTCTCAAATTGTGAGCCAAACATGTAGCTGTTGTACTTGAAATAAACATGCGATATGCCGCTAAGGGTCGGTAATATGCAACTCATTAGCTTCACAATAACAACTAATTCTATCTATAAATAAGAAGGCTCTAAGAATGGTTGCAATCGATGTAAATCAAAATATATATTGTACAATTATACCTTACAACAAAATGTTATTGACCACTAAACGTATATCGTGCGAAGAAAGTATGCCATGCAGGAGAAATTAATTGCTAGCTATACTAACCTTAATAGAACAGAACAACCCAGGCTTATGAGATATTTTGTCCCTTCTTAACCAAGAAACATTCTTGAAGGAATATTTACAATGAATCGGCGTAGGGCAGCCCTGCGTCTTTTTGCAGCGATGCTCTATGCTAATTCGAAAGGGCAGGAATGCACCTTATTTACGAGATATGGTGCATTCCTGTCCTTCCAGCTGGCGCACAGTTTTCTGCTTAGCACCAACCAGACACCCTTGAACCATGGTGGACATGGACATCAATTAGCTGCGACCCCACAGCTTGCCCCTTACGACCCTTGGCACTGCCTCTGCGACCAGTGGCCTCAGAGGTGGCAAAATGAAGTGTCAGGAACACAGGGACAGGTCGTCCTTATGAACATTGGATGGGGCTCCACGGCCCTGTTTTCAGTCAGTTTTTCTTAATTACATTAATAGTAAATAATATATTCACTATTAGTGTAATAAAAAATGGAGTACAGTTAGCTGGAATATGATCCTCTTTGGTAGTTGAGGTAAGTAAAAACCACTTTGAAATGTATGTTGTGTGCATGCGTGCGGGTGAGAGTGTGTTTATGTAAAAGAGAGTGAATGTATGAGTGAATGTGTCTTTATGTAAACATGTGTCTGTGTGAGTGAATGTAAAGATGAAATGGTGTGTGATGTCACTTCCGCTACCCCTGGCATTTTGGTGAATTGACGGCCATGTGGTGCAAGGGTGTCTGCGTTGTTGGCAGGATTGTTTTGTGCAGGAAGGGACACTTTCTTTCCCCAAAAAAATCCATGTAGGTTTTTTCCATTAAAGATATTTCTCCTTGTTGCGCCTCCCCTGGGGAGGCATACAGTTTTGACACATTCACAGGTTTATAGATCCTTGTGAATCTTGGAAAGGGTCAAATCCCATGGGTGTTACATGGGAAAACCCAAACAATGCCCATGGTATGCCCATGTGACGCAGTGTAAGGCAATGCAGCAACTAGCGCTGAGTTGCCGTACACCATATCTACGAGGCCATGAAAAGCCACACAAAGTGGCTTTGTGTAGCCTTGTAGACATGGGTCTGCACTCTCTGCTGCCAGAGCGTCATAAAAAATGCACCAGAGGCACAAGAGCTTTGTAAATAAGCCCCCTGGGGGCATATTCACAATGAATCAGAGTAAGGCAGTGCCACATGTGTTTTTGCTGCTCTTCCCTAGGCCAATTTGAAAGGGCAGGAATGCCCAATATTTACGAGATAGGCTACATTCCTATCCTTTCAGTCCACTCCGGCACACAATTTACTGCCTAGCGCCAACGCAGGGACCCTTGCACTATGATGCAAGGGTATCTGCATTGTTGGGTGGACTGTTTTTGCAGAGGAAGGGGCACCTTTCTGCATCAAATCAATCCATGATGGCTTTTTCCTCTTTCTATGTGTGCTGCAGAATGCAACTCACATAGAAAAATAAAAAAACAAGGAGAAATAAACATATTTCTCCTCGCTTCGCCTCCCCTAAGGAGGTGTACAGTCCTGACACATTCCCAGATTTTCTGATCCTTGTCAATTTGGGAATGTGGCAAAACCAATGGGTGTTGCGTGGGAAAACCAACCACAACACCCATGGAACGCCCCCCTGACCCATTGTAAGGCAACTCAGTGACTTGCACTGCGTTGCCTCACACCATATCTATGAGGTAATGAAAAGCCACGCAATGTGGCTTTACGTGGCCTCGAAGATATGGGTCTGCACTCTGCGCCGCTGGAACTGGGCTTATAAATTCCATATCTAGCTTTTAGTGAAACAAAACTACGAGGAAACAGTAAGCAAACTGTGTTCAAAAAGATTGTCACAATTCCATGTACATACTCTAAAAGAAAATGTTAACCTGCAAGTAAGAGTTTACATTCACCAAAAGTATTTTTGGTAAATGTGTGAAGTTTAAGAGTACCTTCTGGTGGAATTTTGAATTATTAGAATTCCCAAAGAAGGTAATTACAGGTGAAAAAGTCTATGTTTATTCGCACAGAGACATACCTCCCAGCCATTTCCTATTTAAATATTCAAACAAATCAGCATAAGGCTTTTACCTGCCAATCCATTCTGTAGGGGTTTTGGGCCATAAATCTCCTAAAACATTGGGCTTTCTGCAAACGTTTATCTGCAGATTTAAAAGCCCCTTGCACCACAATATCACCACATTAGCATCATTTTTTAATGCTAATGTGGAGATATTATGGCAAAAACGCTACACCAGGTTTACAAAGTGACGCAATGCAGGCATTGTGCCACTTTGTAACCCCTTGTGCCACATTATGCCTGCCCGAGGCATAATGTATTCAAGGGGGGGCATTCCACTATTGGGGGGGGGGATGAAAAAACAGCACAAAGAAATCTAAAAGATTTTTTTGCATCGTTTTTTTTCACCATTTTTAAAGCCTGCTTAAAGCAGGCATTAAAAGGGGACACATCATTACTTATAATGGGTTCCTATGCACTGTTCAGGCTTAGCACCAAAATGTCTGTGCTAACCCTGAAAAGCACAGCAATGCAGTGCTTAATTTGTGCTTGTTGTTTCCGGTGCTGAGCACCGGCACTTATTTTTGCGGGCCGGGGCTTAGTCTTCTGCCTCAAGCATTTGCTGCGAGCAAAAGACACACATGGGAAAGACGGAGGAAGAGAAAAACGAAAAAGCGTCACAATGGGAGAAAGCAGAACGCTGCAAGAGTGGGCTGAAATGCTGGGAGTGGCTTTAAATGATTAAAGAGGCCCGAGGTGGCTTCAGGATTACGCTGCCTCAGTTTTCCGTGTTCACACATTTAACTGCAGCAGCCGCGTGTTTCAGAGGAGAGCTCTGAGCACCGGCACTTTTCTGTTTACAAATTAAGCACTTGGTGCAAGAAAGTTAAATCTGCCTCTTATTCAGAAGGCTTTAGACCACGTTGCTCAACTTCCTGCAGGCCTGCCAATTTCATACTGAATTCTGGATATATTCTTTCAATTCTTTCAATTCCGATAAAAGCAGACCTCATAAGTTCACAATTATAAGTTTTTTGTCTGAACTATTTATTTTATACAGTCATTTTGACGATTTTCAAACATGGGGAAAGTCAGCCTGACACAAACCAAGATGCTGGAGAAATGCCAAAATACCAAAATGCTTTTTCCAGGAAAAAAACATATTTTCGTGGAAAAGGCATATCTCATCAAGAGAAAGGTAAGAAGATAGGAGGGAGGGTGCTTAGGAAAGGGAGAAGCGTAGATGGTACATGGAGAAGTGTTAAAGTAAAATTATAATAAAAAAGAGTAAAGAGGGGGTAGAATGTATAATGGCATTAAAGAAAGGGAAGCGAGGGAAAAGAACAGAAGGAAGTGAAAGGTAACAGGGGTGAGTGTATAGGATGGTGAAAATGTAAATGGTCAGGGAAGTAGTAAAAGTGAAAAAAGTAAAACAGAAGGCTACATGTTGTATGGGAATTAACGAAAAAGAAGGGAAGGAAAAGGGAAAAGGTAGCAAAGGGTGGGTATAGGATTGGTTAACAAAGAAGGGGTAGGTGGACATAGTAAAAGTAAAATTGAAAAAGGAGTACACTGGGAGGGTACAAGAGATTGTAAAATAGTAAAGGAAGGGGAAGGTAAACAGGAAAGGTAGCGTAGGAGAGAGTATAGGCTGGGGAAACATAGAAAGGGTAAGGGAAAATTGCAAAAATAAATCAAAAGAAGTAAAGTGGGAGGGTACAAGACATATAGGGCCTGATTACGACCTTAGTGGATGGGATACTCTGTCACAAATGTGACGGATGTATCGCCCGCTGATTTACAACGGCACACGGTCTATCCGTCACGTTTGTGACGGAGTATCCATCCGCCGAGGTCGTAATAAGGCCCATAATATTAAACAGAAAAATGGGGAAGGTAAAGAACGAAGGTAGCAGGAGGAGAGGACGTAGGGTGGGGAAACATACATTTAGTAGCAGGAAGTCGTACAATTATTTTTTCTTTTAAAAAGGAGTAAAGTAGGAGACACTGAGGAATATGGTTATTAAAGAAAGAGAAATGGAGGTAAGAAAACAGAAAGGAGTATAAAATGCACTTAAAAATGAAGCCACTGATCCCTTAAAATAATCCAAATTGGCAAAAAGAAATCTCAGATAGTGAACCAATGAGTTCCTGACCCGCCCATTCGTAGTTATTTTTTTAACCCAGTCAAATAACGGCAGAAGAAAGAATGCAAAGCAGATAAAATCCAAATCACATGAGCTCCAAAAACATCAGGGAAAGTTCTATCATCTTTGTCAACACCAGAGCAGTACGCGCTCTATCGGCGACAAAAATGCAAAAACCCAGCACTCTCAAAACAACGTAATTTATGCATTGTGCTGATATGTTGTGGTTTAACCTTTTGCATTGCAGAGTTCAATCCTGAAAACTTATTTTTAATATGCTTACAAATACTGTTCCTTTGCAATGTATTGCTGCAGGTTTTCAGAGTGTGTTAGGGTGTGGTCCCTTTCCAGGGCCTTCCAGAGACTTTCCCTGCAACATGCCTGGGCGTGGTTCTGGGCTGGGCCAAGACTCTATAAAAGAGAGCCAGCCCAACTCCCAGTGCTCACTATTCAGAGGTCCCGGTGCAGAGCAGCAGCTTCTTCCTGAGCTCCTGTCCCGGCGGCCTATTTGGATCTTCCAGTCTTCTGCCCTTCATTGGTGATCATTGTTCCAGGCGGTAAGACGGTGGTTGGACTATCCCGGCACCGTTATTGAGAATATTCATATTCTTGGTTTAATTTTTAAATGAGTAACAGATTACTTGCGCGCTACCATTTCTTGACATTTATATGGTAGTTTACAAATAGGCAAGACGCGCGATTTGTTTCATAAAGGTTTGACTTTGTTATTCATTGCGTGCTACCATTTCTTGACATTGGCATGGTAGCTTAAGAGTCGGCAAGACGCGTGATTCATTTTATGGTGTTTAAACATTGTTGTCCATTGCACGCTACTATTTCTTGACATTTACATGATGTCTTACGAATTGGCAAGACACGCAACTCGTTTCATGAGGATTTAACTTTGTTGTTTATTGCGCGCTACCATTTCTTGACATTTACTTGGTGGCTTAAGAATCGGCAAAAGAAGCGCGATTCATTTCATTGTACTTTGATCTTGTTATTTATTGTGAGCTGTTATTTCTTGACATTTACATCGTGTTTTACGAATCGGCAAGACGCGCGATTCGATTAATGATGATTTGACTATGATATTCATTGCGTGATACCATTTCTTGGTATTTTACATGGTGACACTCGAATCGGCAAGACGCACAATTCTCTCCTTGATTTTAATTCATGTTGTTTATTGTCTGCCACTATTCTAAGATATTTATTATGCAATATTCGAGTTGACAAGTTATGTGATTTGTTTCCTGAATCCATATTGTGTTATTCATAGTGCACAATCCTTTTATGGTGTTTACTATATATATATATATATATATATATATATATATATATATATATATATATATATATGCGCAATTTGTGTTGAAACATTTTAAGAGTAGACAGAAGGCCAGAGTTTCTAGATGCAATGTTGTATGGTCCTAGTATACATTCTCAAAACAGGATTTATATGACTGGTTTAAAATTTAGTCAGAATGTTTTTTCTGATTCTCATGTAAAGAAAATACTTGAATAAGAACGTTTTCATCTAATTCATCTTGGTTCCCCTACAGGTATCCGGCCATCTTGAAACTTAGTCATTTTAAACTTAACTCTTAGATTGTTCATGTTTTCAGAGTGACTAGGCTTAGAATCATTGTCTAGTATTGATTTCAGGAGATATAATTTTCTTATTGCGTGTTCTAACCTTTTTCTTACTACAGGTCTCCTTCCCAGCTGTTCCCTTCCTAATCCTCTCTTCCCCTCTTGAACTCTCTCAGTCTCTGTGATTTATCTATCAGAGTCTTGGAGCTGTTCAGTGGTGGACGTGTTGGGAACGTGCACAGACCCCGAGGATCTGGTGACTCTGACGATCTTCTTCTATTTTTTTCCTGTCTTCCTTGTGATCTGCATTATTTACTTTTTTAGTGCTCACCAGCGACAGCTCATATGCTGTCCTCTGGAAGAGGTATTTCTTATTATTCTTTGGCTTCATTGCCACTCTTCTTTACTGCCACCTAAATTGCCAGTGTGGAAGAGGCATCACTTCCTGCTTCTTCTGTGGAGCATGGACCAAGCACTGATTGATTCATCTTGATTAGTATCTCTCTGTTGATCACGCTGTGACTGAGGCATTATTTCTTCTTCCCTTCCCCATTGTCTGTGGTGCTTCTTCGATCTACCACACAACCCTGCTCCTTGTTTTCTCATTCAGTTTACAGAATTCAGCTACTGTTCTGAAAATGTCTTCATAAATTCGCCCGTCTTGTTTATTCACATACTTACTGCTATGCTCATGCTGTACCGGTATGGCAGTTAATTATTCAGCAGACACAGCTGTTTCCTTAACATCTGCAGCATGCAGCTTGTGTGTCCCGCATGTGCATTTCTTTGCTATAATTTAATCTCTGTGCAAACATCCTATGTCTTTGATGATGTGCGAGGTTTGACATCTGTAAAACAAAAACACAAGCTCCTTGCATTTTTAATTCTACTGCTACAAGCATAATTGAAACATTTTTTCATGAGAACCAGTGCTTAATTTGTGCTTGCTGTTTCCTGTGCTGAACACCTGCACTTATTTTTGAGGGACGGCCCTCATTTTTCTGCCTCAAGCATTTACTGCGAGCAAAAGACACATATGGGAAAGACGGAGGAAGAGAAAAACGAAAAAAGCTACACAATGGGAAAAAGCAGAAAGCTGCAAGAGTGAGCTGAAGGAGCAGGTAGTGGCTTTAAATGGATTAAAGAGGCCCGAGATGGCTTCAGAATTACGCTGCCTCAATATTGCATGTTCGCACATTTAATTGCAGCAGCTGCGTGTTTAAGAGGAGGGCTTTGAGCACTGGCACGCTTTTCTTGACAAATTAAGCACTGATGAGAACCGCAAGTATTATTGCAAAATAAAAACAAGGTTTAAGTACATTCAATTGATCTGCCTGCCTGGAGCAGTACAACAACCTTAATATAACCATCTGAGCAGCTCTAGCTAAGTGTGACAGCATGGTACAATTTAGATGGGAGAGTGAAAGGACGACAGAGATTTGTGTGCACGTTACACAATACCACAATATTCCACTCCACTTCACACAGTGCCACACTTTTCCATTCCACTTCACTCTACAAAAAGCCACGTAATTTAATTCCATGCCACACAATTCCACTCCATGCCACACAATGCCACACAATTACCCTCAGCTTCACTCCACACAGTGCAACACAATTCCACTCCACTCCGCAGCAAACAATGTCACACAGTTACACTCCATGCCACACAATGCCACCCAATCACACTCCACTCTGCTTCACTCCATTCCACATGATCCCACTCCACTTCACACAATGCCACTCCACTCCACTCCACACAATTTCACTCAAATACCCTCCAATACACATAGTGCCACAATTAAGCTCCACTCCATGCCACTCAATGACACACAGTTCCATGCCAAACAATTGCACACAATTTTACTCCACACCACACAATGCCACAAAATGCCACAAAATTCCACTCCAATCCAGTGTATTCCACTCCATTTTACACAATGCCATACAAATCCACTCTGTGCCACACAATTGTACTCTGTGCCACACAATTTCACTCCACTCCATGCCACACGTTGGTGCAAGATTCCATTCAACATCACTCCACTCCACACAATGCTAGTGAATTCCACTCTACTCCATTCAATGCCACATAATGCAATACAACTCAAATCCACTCCACTCCACGCCACACATCACCACACAGTTCCACTCCACTCTACACCCTACAATTCCACTCCACTCCACTCCACACACTGCCACAAATTTCCACTCCCCTCCCCTCCACACAATACCATATAATTCTCCTTCATGGCACAGAATTTCACACAATTCTCCCCTCCACATCCCTCCACTTTACTCCACACAATTCCACATTACCCCACTCCACACAATGCCACACAATCCAACTCCTATCCACACCACTCCACATGCTGCCATTCCACACCATAATTCCACCCCACACCATGCCACACAATGTCACACAATTCCACACCACACAAATACACACAATGCCACTGCACTCCACGACACAGAGTGCCACACAATTTTACTCAACTCCACACAATTTCACTTCATGCCATTCCACACTACACAATGTCATTGTGTTTTGTTCCACTGTATGCAACACATTGCCACACAATGCCACACTGCTCCATGCCACACAATGTCACTCCATTCCACAGCACTCAATGCCACCCCACTTCACTTCACACCACACAATCCAACTCCACTCTATTTCACACAATGCCACTCCACTCCACTCAATGTCACTCCACTCATCCACACTCCACTCCACAAAATCCCACTCCACTCCACTCCTTGCCATACAGTATCACTTCATGACACACAATATCACTTTTTCCACTCCACACACTGCCAATCCACTCCACACCACACAATGTCACTTCACTCTATGCCTCACAATGCCACTCTGCTCCACACAACACAATGTCACTCCATTCCATGCCACAAAATGCCACTCCACAAGAGTTTTAGGAGTACCTGGGTGACCTGCTGTAGGTATAATGAAATACTAACGTGAGAAGCTTGTAGTGGGCACGAACAAATGTGCATCATGGAAAGGTAGCCCTTGCTTGATTGATCTTTTGGGATCTGCTTCAGCCCATGTCTGCCATTTTTCAATGGTGAAGGAAT
This sequence comes from Pleurodeles waltl, assembly GCF_031143425.1. Classification (NCBI taxonomy): domain Eukaryota; kingdom Metazoa; phylum Chordata; class Amphibia; order Caudata; family Salamandridae; genus Pleurodeles; species Pleurodeles waltl. The sequence goes on from NC_090446.1 coordinate 914,883,264, forward strand.
TGCGGATTTCTTCAAAGAAGTCTTCAGTCCTTATGATGCAGAGGACTTTGTCTGGAGCAATGATAGCTCTGGAAGGCTGGACTGTGGATAAGGTGGTATACTCTTGGCGGGACAAGGCGTCTGCTTTGCGATTGTCTTTACCAGGACGAAAAGTTACCACAAAATCGAACTCGGCAAAAAACTGCATCCAGCGTAATTGCGGAGGAGTCAAAAGACTAGCTGAACTCATGAACTGGAGATTGCAATGATCTGTGTATACTGTGATAGTGTACTTGGCGCCTAACAAATGATGACTCCACTCTTTAAAGGCATCACGGATCGGCAGAAGCTCTTTCTCAGCAATGACATAGTTCCGTTTGGCTTCGTTCAGTTTTCGAGACATGTAAGCTACAGGATGAAGTTGACCAGTGTCTTTACTTCTTTGTGACAATACTGCACCAATTGCCACATCTAAGGCATCTGCTCCAACTATGAATGGATGCTCCACATCAGGGTGAGTCAAGACTGGGGCAGTGGAAAAAACTTCTTTCAAAATTGAAAAGGCTCTGTCAGCGTCTGGAGACCAAACAAATTTTGCTTTCTTTCTCAATAACTTCATGATTGGCGCCACTGTCTGAGAGAAATGATTTATAAGCCTGCGATAAAAGTTTGCAAAACCCAGGAAGCACTGTACATCTCGAACAGTCTTTGGAGTAGGCCAATCGGATACTGCTTGTACTTTCTTTTCTGCCATGACCATACCTTGAGGGGTAAGGATGACCCCTAAAAACTCAACAGTGGTAACATGAAATTCACACTTGGTTACTTTGCAATATAGATGATGCTTTCGAAGAGCTGTGAGAATCTTCTTGACATGTTGTACATGTTCGGCTTCATTGTCAGAGTAGATTAAAATATCATCGATATGGACTATTGCAAATATATCTTGATACTCTCTAAGGACGTCATTCAGGAAAAATTGAAATGCTGCTGGAGCATTACACAGTCCAAAGGGCAGGACGGTGTATTCAAAGAGACCATATCTTGTCTTGAATGCAGTTTTCCATTCGTCACCCTCTCTCATTCTGACTAAATGGTAAGCACCTCGTAGATCGAGCTTTGTGTAGATTTTTGCTTTCTTCACTTGATCCAACAAGACAGGAATCAGAGGCAAGGGGTATCTGTTCTTGACTGTGATCTTGTTCAAACCCCTATAGTCAATACAGGTTCAAAGATCCTCATTAGCCTTGGAAACAAAAAACAAAGGAGAAGCTTTAGGAGACTTGGAAGGGCGGATGAAGCCATTCTCTAGAAATTGATCTAAGTACTTTCGGAGGTGTTGATTTTCATGGTCCGACAAGGCGTACACATGACAACTAGGGAGTATCGCACCAGGAGTTAGATCAATTTGACAGTCATAAGGTCTATGAGGAGGCAAGGTTTCTGCTTCCCATTCATGGAACACGTCTTCATAGGATGAATACTGCCAGGGCAACTTTATTTCTTTCTCTGCCGCAGTGGCTATGTGAGAGTTGCAATGTTTGGCAACTTGAGACGTCTGGAGACATTTCTCATTACATAAGGCAGAAGAGAACACAACTTTCAGTTCTGCCCAGTTAATCTCAGGATTGTGATGAGTTAACCATGGTAAGCCAAGGATAATTCCATACTGAGGAGCATGGATAACATTGAAGATGAGCTTCTCTTCATGTTTGGTTCTTTGATCTCCCCCATCACAGATCACCGACAAGGGGACAGTCTGAAGAGTTATTGGGCCTCCAGTGAAGAGTTTTCCATCTACTGCTTGTATTATTTCTGGAGTCTTCTACTTGGTACATGGGATCCCCCATGCGTGAACCAATTGGGCATCAACACAATTCCCGGTAGCCCCAGAATCTACTAGGGCTTTCTTGAAATAGTTATTTTTTTTTACTTGAACTTCAATGCCCAACTTGAGGTGTCTAGACTGTGAAGGGTCTATGGTGACACCCAAGATTGACCCTACTTTACATCTTGGTTGATCTAGTTTTTCCGGCTCAACTTTTACATTGGCTGCTATTTTCTGGACAGGACCTTGTTTGCTCTTTGGTTTGATTGGACAATCTTTGTCGAAGTGACCCTTGAGCCCACAATAGACATTGTCCGTTCTTTCTGCGTAGGTCCTTTTCGTCTTTGGTCAAAGGTCTCCTGATAGTTCCGATTTCCATGGGTTCTGTGATACTCTCTTTCTGAGTTCTTGATTCTCTATGTTCGTGAACACGCCAGGAATGTTTCTCAGTCTTTTTGCTTGTTCCCCGTCATTCTGCAAGATGATGATCTAGTCTCAAAACAAGGTTTATCAGATCTTGACAATCTGTAGGCTGAGGATATATTTGGGCAAGAATGTACTTTAGCTCATCCTTGAGTCCTTGGTAGAACAAGGTCTCTTGCTTTTCTTCAGGCCAGGATGTCTCTGCTACCAGCCGATTAAAACTAGTTAAGTAGGAAACTAAGGGGGTCATTTTGACCTCAGCAGTCTTTTTTAAAGACCGCCGAGGGACCGCCGTGCGGAAGACCGCCAGTGGTGGCGGTTTGCCACTCGGCCTATTATGACCGTTGGCAGCTCTCTGTCCTTTTACGGACAGAGAGCCGCCAACAGCCATACTGGCGGGAGGCGGGGAAGTGGAGGTTGCTCCACCTCCACGCCAACAGAACACCGCCCAGCGAATCATGTCCTCTGATTTGGCGTGGCGGTGTTCTGTTGGTGGTGTGGTGTCGGTGGAGCTGCCCCCATGGCTCCCGACCCCTCCCGGAGGATCGTCGGACCAGGTAAGTCGATCGTCCGTGAGGGGAGGGGGGGGTTGTGTGTTGTGTGGGTGCATGGGGGTGTGCGTGTGTGTATGTAGAGGGGGTGTGTGAGTGCGTGTATGCCTGCGGGGGTGTTGTGTGTATGGGAATGAGTGCGTGTATGTCTGTGGGTATGTCTGTATGGATGTGTGCGTGTATTTTTGAATGTGGGTGTGCGTGTATGACTGTGTGTGTGGATGTAGGCATGTATGTCGTCGTGTGTGCGTGTAAGTATATAGGTTGTGCCTGCGTGTGTGTCGTGTGGGTATGGGTGAAGTGATGTTGGGGGTGGGGTGGGGGGCCCTGCCACCTTTGGGTGGCAGGGGTGGTGGGGGGGGGTAGGAGAGGGTGTCAGGGTGGGGGTGGGGGGTGGGGGAGACCCCTATCAGTGCCAGGGAAAAAATTCCCTGGCACTGATAGTGCTTACCGCCATGGATTTCATGGAGGTTCAAACCGCCGGAAATCCACGGCGGTAAGCCGGGTCCAAATACCACCGGCGGTATAGTGACGGCCGCCGGGCTGGTGACCCAGGTCTCCAGCCCGGCGGGCGGAATGGAGAACCAGCGGATGACCATGGCGGTAACCGCCATGGTCATAATTCCACAAGGTAAGACCGCCAGCCTGTTGGCGGTCTTACCGCCGGTTCTCCGCCTTCCGCCAGGGTCATAATGACCCCCTAAGTCTTGGTGACCTTATCACAAGTCTAACAGTTCTCGATCTGCCGACAAGGTCACTGTTCTTCGATCAAACACTTGTTCAAACTCACAGACAAAATGTCTCCAATTGTAAAGCAGGGGACTGTCTTTACGCACAAGAGGGATTGCCCAGGTGGCCGTGTCCCCAGTCAGTTAAGATAACAAGAAGGCCACCCTGGATTGGGCATCGGGGAAATGTTTGGTCGACAGGAAAAATGTAATTCCACTTGAACCAAAAAAGATTGCGCTTTCAGGGGATCACCTGAAAAACGTTTTGGAGGAGCCAGGGGAATAGCTGAGGGAACATTGAGGGAAATGTTTGTTGGAGGATTACCTCCTGAAACTTGAGGAGGAGGACCAGGCCAAGTCGCACCCAAAGGACTTTGCTCCTTCTTTTCTACCCTTTCCTGCAACTGACTCACTCTCTCAGCTAAGCTAGCTGCTATGTCTTTAGATGATACTACTTCTGCTTGGAGCTGCGTGATAACTTTAACTAGTTCGTCCAATGTGGCCATGCTGAGAACAAATGCAAACCGGGAGGATTTAATTCGTGGGCTCACTATTCTGTCAGGGAGACCAGATCCTCGGGCCTGTGCATGTTCCCAACATGTCCACCACTAGACAGCTCCAAAAATCCAATACCACAGAGCCTGAGAGAGTCCAAGTGGTGGAAAAGGGGATTAGGTAGGGAATAGCTGGGAAGGAGACCTGTAGGAAGCCAGAGGTTAAACAACACAATGTTAAGATATAATCACATTGACTTTCAATAGACTATGGTTCTAAGAATTCTTATACTGTAATCATGGATAACTTAGAACATGACTATAACTAGGCCTCAAGAATCTCGGTACCTGGAAAAGTCAAGAATGGGTTAATACAATGTTTCATTTGAGCTTTTCAGGAAATATCACATACTGTCTAGAATACAAGAACCTTCTTCAAAATAGTTTCAGGATAAACATTGCATTTTTACAGGAGGACAAAGGCTATCTGAACATTCCATGAAAAAACAACATGAAATGTACTAGGAGCTTAATTAGCACAAAGAATGCCGCACTTTGAATTAAGCGTTTCGAGAAAACCAAAAGCTCAGGATAAATATGTGCCCCTCAACAAACACTGCACAGCAAAGTATTCAATGCCATGAAATGATCGCGCACACAGCTGATCTGAATGTCAAGAGTTTTTATGCCAGGAAATGAATTGCGCACCTTGCCGATTCGAAATACACAATGCAAATATCATGAAATGATCGCGCACCCTGTTGCTGATCTGAATGTCAAGAATCATATCCCAGAATTGAATCGCGCACCTTTCCGATTCAAACAAAAATATGTAAATGTCATGAAAACACAATCACACACAAAAGGAGTTTCACAACTAGGCCCAAAAAACTCGAATGTCTTTGAAAACGGGGGTCAGGTCCCAGCCCGACCTCCGCCTTACACCCCTGCTAAAGGATTGTCAACATAATGAGGGCAGGCCTGGAAATATCATTGTAGGCCTCCGGGACCGGAGCTCAGGAAGTTGCTGCTGCTCTGCACCGGGACCTCTGAATAGTGGCTGACTCCCTTATATAGAGTCAAGCCCAGCCCACAGACCTCACCCCGTCACAGGGCAGGGAAAGCTTCTAGGAGGTCCTAGGAAGGGACCACACCCTGACACACTTGGTAGGCCTGCAGCAATACCTTGCAAATGAACAGTTATTGCAAACATCATTAATAGTGGTTTTCAAGGTTAAAATCTGCAATGCAAAAGATTAACAAACTGCATATAAACATAATGCATGAATTATGCCTTTGCATAAAGACTGGGTTTTTGCATTTTAGTCGCCCGTAGAGCGCGCACTGTCCTGATGTTGACATTATGTGAGATGAAAAGAAGTGGTTCATGTGATGAGATGTTGTCTGCGAATTTCAGTATTACAAGAAATTCAGGTGGTCATTATGACTTTGGTGGTGGGTGATAAAGTGGCAGAAATAGCGCCAACAGGCCGTGGTAATTACTGCCAAATTATGACCAGGGTGGTGAGAACTCCCATAGACAGCCAATGTACCACACCATCTGCCAGGGCGTTAACACCATGCGCAACGGCGGTAGCCATCAACAGCCAGGCGGAAGACAAAGTACCGCCCACTGTTAGAAATGGGGTTTTTGGTTGGCAGTCAGGTTACCCTCTGTCCAAGTAAGAAACCTCACTCTAGTCAGGGTAAGTCACACACAATCCAAATTATCCTGTGCCCACCCTCTGTTAGCTTGGCACGAGCAGTCAGGCTTAACTTAGAAGGCAATGTGTAAAGTATTTGTGCAATAAATCATCCAAAATCACAATATAGCACAACAAAAATACACCACACAGTGTTTATAAAAATATAGAATATTTATCTGGATATTTGTAGATCAACACAATAAAAGATGCAATAAGAATTTGTAGAAATATCACTGAAAGGTGATATAAAGTGTCTTAAGTCTTTAAAAAGCAAACAAAGTCTCTTTCAAGCACAAAGTACCTGGTTTGGAGTGGAAAGTCTCTGCAGAGGGCCGCAGAGGAGGAGATGCGTGGAAAAATGGCGTGTGCGTCGGTTTCGCCCCTTCACACACGGACTTGCGTCGTTATGTTTCACGCGGGGAGACATGCGTCGTTCTGCGGGAAGAAAAATGGTGTGTGCGTCGGTTTCGCCCCTTCACACACAGACTTGCGTCGTTATTTTTCACTCGGGGAAGACGTGCGTTGTTTTCCGGCACGCAGGCTGACTCCTTCTATGGTTCGCGTGATTACCAGATGTCCCAGGGTCTGTGCGTGGAATCCTAGACTTGTTAAACGGCTGCGCGTCGTTCCGGGGAGCTGTGCATGGAATTTTCTTCCTCATGGCAGGCGTCGCGCCGATTTCCTCTCTGGAAGTCGGGTGGCGTTGTCCAGACGAGGCCGTGCGTCGAAGTTCCGGTCGCACCATAGGCGTAGCGTGGCGGCTTTCCGGATCAGTGTGCAGTGAATTTCTCACCGCGGAACAAGCTGTGCGTAGAATTTTTTGGCGCACACGGCGTCCAGTTGAAAGAAAGAAGTCTTTTTGGTCCTGAGACTTCAGAAAACAGGAGGCAAGCTCTATCCAAGCCCTTGGAGAGCACTTTTACAGCCAGACAAGAGTTTAGAAAGGCAGCAGGCCAACAGCAAGGCACCAGTCCTTTGTAGAAAGCAGACAGGTGAGTCCTTTGAGCAGCCAGGCAGTTCTTCTTGGCAGGATGCAGGTTCTGGTTCAGGTTTCTTCTCCAGAAAGTGTCTGAGGTGGTAGGGCAGAGGCCCTGTTTTATACCCAAATGTGCCTTTGAAGTGGGGGAGACTTCAAAGAGTGGCTTAGAAGTGCACCAGGTCCCCTTTCAGTTCAATCCTGTCTGCCAGGGTCCCAGTAGGGGGTGTGGCAGTCCTTTGTGTCAGAGCAGGCCCTCCACCCTCCCAGCCCAGGAAGACCCATTCAAAATGCAGATGTATGCAAGTGAGGCTGAGTACCCTGTGTTTGGGGGGGTGTCTGAGTGAATGCACAAGGAGCTGTCAACTAAACCTAGCCAGACGTGGATTGTAAGGCACAGAAAGATTTAAGTGCAGAGAAATGCTCACTTTCTAAAAGTGCCATTTCAAAAATAGTAATACTAAATCCAACTTCACCAGTCAGCAGGATTTTGTATTACCATTCTGGCCATGCTACATATGACCTTCCTACTCCCTTCAGATCAGCAGCTGCCACTTCAACAATGTATGAGGGCAGCCCCAATGTTAGCCTATGAAGGGATCAGGCCTCACAGTAATGTAAAAACGAATATAGGAGTTTTACACTACCAGGACATGTAAACTACACAGGTACCTGTCCTGCCTTTTACCCACACTGCACCCTGCTCTAGGGGTTACCTAGGGCACACATTAGAGGTGACTTATGTGTAGAAAAAGGGGAGCTTTAGGCTTGGCAAGTACTTTTAAATGCCAAGTCGAAGTGGCAGTGAAACTGCACACACAGGCCTTGCAATGGCAGGCCTGGGACAAGGTAAAGGGGCTACTTGAGTGGGTGGCACAACCAGTGCTGCAGGCCCACTAGTAGCATTTAATCTACAGGCCCTAGGGACTTATAAGTATATTAAATAGTCCAATTGGGAATGATCCAAAGTTACCATGTTTAAAGGGAGAGAGCATATGCACTTTAGCACTGGTTAGCAGTGGAAAAGTGCGCAGAGTCTAAAAGACAGCAAAAACAGAGTCCAAAAAGTAGAGTGAGGCAGGCAAAAAGTTAGGGGTGACCACCCTAAGGCATGTCAGGTCTAACATGTGTCCCCCTCAGCTGAAAGTGGGGAGATCTACCCGACCTCCTGGGAGCTCTCATCGCTAAGGCGGAAGTATCTGGCGAGACCATCAGCATTGGCGTGGTCAACCCCTGGGCGATGCCCAACCGTAAAGTCCATCCCCTGTAGGGAAATGGACCACCTCAAGAGTTTTGGATTCTCACCCATCATCTGCATGAGCCATCTGTGGGGCCTGTGGTCTGTCTGAACCTGAAAGTGAGTCCCAAACAGGTAGGGTCTTAGCTTCTTCAGTGCCCAGAGCACAGCAAATGCTTCTCTCTCAATAGCACTCCACCTTTGTTCCCGTGGTAATAGTCTTCTGCTAATAAAGACTACTGGTTGGGCTGAGCCCTTCTCATTTAGATGTGCTAGAACAGCCCCTATGCCATGCTCTGAAGCATCTGTCTGCACGATAAATTCCTGGGAGTAGTCAGGGGCCTTGAGCACGGGGCCGCGCACATGGCTTCCTTCAGAGAATCAAAGGCTTTCTGACAAGCCTCTGTCCAATTTACCAACCTAGTTTGTTTCTTGGAAGTGAGTTCTGTCAAGGGGGACACAATGGTACCATAGCCCTTGACGAATCTGCGGTAGTATCCAGTGAGGACCAAAAAGGTTCTCACCTCAGTCTGTGTTCTAGGTGGTTGCCAGGCCTTGATAGTTTCGATCTTGGCCTGGAGTGGCTGCACCTTGCCACCACCTACTAGGTGTCCCAAGTACACCACAGAACCCTGCCCATTCTGGCACTTACTAGCCTTGATAGTTAGGCCTGCCTGTTGCAGAGCCTGAAGTACCTCCTTGAAGTGGAGCTGGTGTTCCTCCCAGCTGGAACTGTAGACAGCTATGTCGTCCAGGTAAGCTGCACAGTAGGCATCTTTACCCGCTAGGACCCTGTTAACCAACCGTTGGAAGGTAGCGGGGACATTTTTCAGCCCAAATGGCATCACTCGGAATTGGTAATGGCCATCAGGGGTGGAAAATGCTGATCTTTCTTTAGCCCCCTCAGTCAGGCCGATCTGCCAGTACCCTGAAGTAAGATCAAATGTACTCAGGAACTTGGCAGCGCCTAGTCTGTCAACGAGCTCATCAGCTCGGGGATGGGGTGAGCATCAGTCCGGGTGACTGAGTTGAGACCCCGGTAGTCCACACAGAACCTGAGTTCTGGCTTCGCACCTGGGGCAGTAGCCTTAGGAACCAATACCACAGGGCTGGCCCAGAGACTACTGGATTTCTCAATAACCCTTAAAGTCAACATCTTGGAGACCTCCTCCTTGATGCTGGCCTTCACCTTATCCGATAACCTGTAAATTTTGTTCTTCACAGGGGGACTGTCACCTGTGTCAATGTCATGAACACAGAGGTGGGCCAGTCCAGGAGTAAGGGAGAACAGGGGGGAGAACTGCTCTAACAGCTCATAGCAGTCTCCTCTCTGGGTTAGAGTCAGGGAGTCAGAGAGAATGACACCCCCCACCGACCCATCCCCTTCTTTGACAGAGAGGAGGTCGGGGAGAGGTTCACTCTCCTCTTCCATGCCCTCATCTGTGACCAGGAGCATACTGACCTCTCAAAGTGAGGTTTGAGCCGGTTGTGATGGAGGACCCTTAGGGGGTGCCTAGGGGTCTTGAGGTCCACTAGGTAAGTGGCCTCCCCTTTACGCTCCTTGATCTCAAAGGGGCCAGTCCAGCGGTCCTGGAGAGCCCTGGGCTCTACTGGCTCCATCACCCAAACTTTGTCTCCAGGTGAGAACTCAGCCAGAGCGGCCTTCTGGTCATACCACTCCTTCATCACCTCTTGACTGGCCTTGAGGTTACTCTGGGCCTGCTTCCAGAAGCGTTGGGTTTGGTTGCGGAGGGCCAGCATGTAGCTGACCACATCCTGGGGAGGTGACTTGGGAGCTTTCTCCCAGCCCTCCTTAACAATGCTTAGCAGCCCCCTGACAGGGTGACCATAGAGAAGCTCAAAGGGGCTGAACCCCACCCCTTTCTGGGGCACCTCTCTGTAAGCAAACAACAGGCAGGGTAAGAGGACGTCCCACTTACGCCTCATGGCATCAGTCAGGCCACCAATCATGACTTTCAGGGTCTGGTTGAATCTCTCAACAAGCCCATTGGATTGAGGACGATAAGGGGTGGTAAACCGGTAGGTCAGCCCACACTCATCCCACATGGACTTCATGTATGCAGACATGAAGTTTGTGCCCCTGTCAGACACAACCTCCTTAGGGAATCCCACACGGGTAAATATTCCCAACAGGGCTCTGGTCACCACCGGTGCAGTCACGGTCACCAAAACCAGGGTAAACCTGTTGCCCAAAGCACTTTTGGGGTCCAAGGGACCAGCAATGTTGATGCCCACCCTTTCAAAGGGGGTGCCAACCACTGGGAGTGGGAGCAGGGGAGCTTTAAGCCGTTTCCCTGTCTTCCCACTAGCCTGGCAGGTGGGGCAAGCTCTGCAGAAGTTATCTGAGGCTGTCCTCATTCTGGGCCAATAGAAGTGGGTGTCAAGCCTGTTAAAGGTCTTGTCTTGGCCCAGGTGTCCTGCCAGGGGGATGTCGTGAGCCAGACCCAGTAGGAAGTTCTGGTAACACTGGGGGACCACCAGCACACGGGCTGACCCAGGACCTGGAACCTTACGCTCACTGTAAAGGAGATCATTCTCCCAGTAGATATGGTGAGTGCCAGAGGCGTCACCTGTTGCTTGGGCTGTGGCCTGTTGCCTCAGACCCTCAAGGGCGGGGCATTCCTTCTGCGCCTTGCAGAATGCTGCCCTGGTTGACCCCCCCCTCTACTTGCCAGCCAGCAAGTTCAGGTAGGTTACCCAGGTCAGCTATGTCCTCCCCAGTTGGCTCGGGGGCCTCCTCCTCCTCAGGGGCCTCGTCCACCACCGTGGGAACATTTGAGGCGGGTTTCCTGCGCCTCTTGCCCTTCCTCTTTACAGCTGTCTGGGCCATTTTTCCAGGCTCCAGACGCCCTTGACTCCCTTCCCGGGCAGCCATGGACCGTGTGGTCATGCAGACCCACTCAGGTAACCCTAACATCTCCAGGTGGGATCTGAGCTCTACTTCTTTCCAAGCCGTATGCTCAAGATCATTGCCTAACAGATAATCTACAGGCATGGCAGGACTCACAGCTACTTTCAGAGTACCAGAGACCCCCCCCCACTCAAAGGGAACCAGAGCCACCGGTAGGTGACTCTCACGATTGTCAGCGACTATGACCTGGTGGAATGTATTAGGGACTATCTGCTCTGTTGACACCAGCTTACTCTTGATAGTAGTCATACTGGCTCCTGTGTCACGCAGAGCCTCCACCTTTTGCCCATCAATGGTGACCCACTGCCTGTACTTGGAAGTATTTTGGGGCATATGGGCTTTGGGCACCAGTTCTCTTTCTCCCAGGGACACTAGGGAAACCTCTGCCTGCTCCCCAAAGCGATCTGGGTCCATCTCCCCCCCTTCCCGGGCAGCCATGGACCGTGTGGTCATGCAGACCCACTCAGGTAACCCTAACATCTCCAGGTGGGATCTGAGCTCTACTTCTTTCCAAGCCGTATGCTCAAGATCATTGCCTAACAGATAATATACAGGCATGGCAGGACTCACAGCTACTTTCAGAGTACCAGAGCCCCCTCCCCCCCACTCAAAGGGAACCAGAGCTACCGGTAGGTGACTCTCACGATTGTCAGCGACTATGACCTGGTGGAATGTATTAGGGACTATCTGCTCTGTTGACACCAGCTTACTCTTGATAGTAGTCATACTGGCTCCTGTGTCACGCAGAGCCTCCACCTTTTGCCCATCAATGGTGACCCACTGCCTGTACTTGGAAGTATTTTGGGGCATATGGGCTTTGGGCACCAGTTCCCTTTCTCCCAGGGACACTAGGGAAACTCTGCCTGCTCCCCAAAGCTATCTGGGTCCATCTCCCCCGAGCGCTACACTAGTCAACCCAGGTGTCTGTCCGGTAGTGGACGGTGCCCTCTTGGAGCACTGGGGGTCGCCTTTATAGTGACCATACTGGTAGCACTCTAAGCATTTGGGGTTGGATCTCCCTGATTTATCATAAGACCCTGGCTTTTTCCCGAATCTGGAAAAGGAATGGTTGCCACCCACTCCCTGGGAATTCTTTTGGGGGCCTTTTGAGAGTTCCTTATCTGTAAGTTTATCTCCCCCCTCTTTCTTCTGTTGGGAACCCTGACCACCTTTGTGGGTGTCCCCCGCAGGTACCTTTTTGGACACTGTGGTGCTAACCCAGAGGTCCGCCTCCTCAGCAAGCTTCCTGGGATCAGTCAGCTTACCATCTACCAAGTGCTGGCACAACTCTGTAAAAGTAGTATTGAGCATATGCTCTCTCAGAATCAAGTCATATAACCCTTTATAATCATCTACTTTGTTGCCCGCACCCATCCATTCAGTGCCTTACTGGAAAAGTCAAAGAAATCTACCCATGTTTGTGTGGATTGTTTGGTGCGGTCCCTGAACCTCTGACGGTATCCCTCAGGGGTCAGCCCAAACCTGGCAAGTAAAGTGGCTTTCTGAAGTGGGTATGTGTTTTGATCCAATGTGAGAAGTGTGTCCATCCCCAATGGCGGCACATAACCCCACATAGCTGTACCCCATTGCCCTTCAGGAACCTCATGAGCCCTTAGTGCAACTTCATAAGCAGCTAACCATTTATCTATGTCATCTCCCACCACAAAACTGGGCACCACATTTTTGGGTATACGAACCTTCTTTTCTCCAGCAGGTCCTGTCTGTATGCTGCCACCATTACAGCTGGATTCAGACTGTCTCGCCTTGATCTCCAGCTTCTTGAGACTCAGTTCATGAGCCAACAATAGTTTCTTTTCAGCCAAAACTCTTTCAGCTTCCACCTGTTTGGCTGCTCTTTCAGCCTCAGCTTGTTTGGCTTCTCTCTCTGCCCTCTTTTCCTCCTGTTGGGCCTCAATTTTCAGTTTTGCCATTTGCAATTGGAACTCCCTTTCTTCTCTGCTTTCCTCTGTGGTCAGGCTTTGCTCAGAGACACTGCTCCCTGGTCTGGAACGGGGGAACAATTGCAGTGGTAACATTACCCACTGATGGCAATAAATCCTCTGAAAGGCCAATTTCTGGCTTCTCTTCCTCATCATCCTCCTCTAAATGGGCTTCTGCCCAGGCCCTCAGCACCACTTGAAAGTCCTCCTTTTTGGAGGCCCCTTGGGTGGGTACTCTCATCACCCTGCAGAACCCTTTTAGCTGTTTGACAGTATGGGGGTCATTCCAACATCGGCGGTAAAAGCCTCTTACCGCTGTCAGAAGACCGCCACCATACCGCCGCGGCTGCGGTAAACCGCCACGGTCATTCTGACCCACAACACGGAAACCCCCAAAATACCGACACCCACAGAAGTCCGCCACACCAAAGGTCAGCGATAAACTGGCGAAAACAAAACCGACACCGTCACGCCAACAGAAATACGCCCACACTATCACGACCCACGAACCCACGCAGCGGTCTTTCAAACGCGGTATTCCATTGGCGGTACACACCGCCGCGCTCAGAATACACACAAACCTACAAAACACAGCCACATTGGGCAAATCAAAATACATACACCTGATACACATACCCACAGCACTCCCACACACCCAATTAAATATAAAACACACACCCATATCACACACAAACCCCTACAACCAAAAATTAGGAACGAGGCTCAGAGAGAGACACCACCATCTACAAACTAGCAACCACAGGCACACATTACCATCACCCACATTACTTCCACGCACCGCACACAACACACCACTAAATATCACCCCACACATCACAACACACACCACCCCACACATCACCCACACCACCCCATGGCTCCGCAAAGACACCCCAGGTTTTCGGAGGAGGAACTCAGGGTCATGGTGGAGGAAATCATCCGGGTAGAACCACAGCTATTCTGATCACAGGTCCAGCAGACATCCATTGCCAGGAAGATGGAGCTATGGAGCAGAATAGTCGACAGGGTCAACGCTGTGGGACAGCACCCAAGAAATCGGGATGACATCAGGAAGAGGTGGAACGACCTACGGGGGAAGGTGCGTTCCGTGGTATCCAGACACCGCATTGCAGTGCAGAGGACTGGCGGCGGACCCCCACCTCCTCCCCCAGAATTTACAACATGGGAGGAGCAGGTCTTGGCGATCCTTCATCCTGAGGGCCTCAGCGGAGTATCTGGAGGAATGGACTCTGGTAAGTCACATCTTCACTACTTCATCCCCCCCACCCCACCTGCATGCCAATACATACCCCCACCCTCACCCTCACCCCATCACTCCTACTCCTTGCAAATGTCTCACCATCACAACCCACCCATCCCAACACCAAGCCCTGCATGCGACCACAAAGCATGGACACCCCTCACCAAAGCATGCCCACTGCACATACCCATCCCCCCCCCCCCAAAGCCCCGTCACAAAAGCCCCCACACAGGAACGCAAGCACTGGGGGACACGGGCAGCCACCCATTGCACACCATGGCACACACAGATGCAATAATCATGCCTTTATACCCCTGCAGGACCCCAACGCAACGTCACTGCGCAGGAGGGTCCACAAATGTCCACCCCACCCCCAGAAGAGGCCCGCAGGGATGACAGCAGCTCTGTCGACCTGGATCAAGATGACCAGCCCGGACCATCGGGGACCTCGGGACAGTCGGTTCCCCTCAGACAGCCACAGGCCACAGCAGACCTTCCCCCCTCTGGGAACACCAGCACAGCACCCACCCAGCGGGCCCATACCTCTGTCCCCAGGACACGTCAAGCAGCGGTGTGTCTACCACTACAGGGCACCCAGGTTAACCCACCACCCCAACAACAACAGGGACCTGGGGGCAGTGGCAGTGGGCACACGGTCCAGGGGACAGAGGCCCAGGGAAACAGGGCAACTGGGAGGGCTGCTGTGCGACAGGGGGGGGACAGGCCCAGGGAACCTACTCTCCACAAGGCCCTCACCACCATCATGGGAGCATACTACCGCTCCCAGGAGACGATGGCGACGGTACTGGCCAGGTGTCAGGAAACTCAGTGCCTGCAGGAGGAACAGTATTTGGGGTTCAGGGAGGAACTAAGAACCATCAGTTCCGCCCTGGGCACCATCGTAGGGGTGCTGAATTTGATAGCCACCTCATTGCAGCCCACCGTGGCACCACAAAGGGCCCCTGACACTAGCATGGACCAAGAACTGCCTACCACCTCCGCCGGCGCTAGTGGACAGGAGGCCCCGCCACAGGACCAACAGGCCACCAGCACCCCACCCCCTGCAGAAGGAGAACCACCCCGCAAGCGATCCCTGAGATCCAGGAAGAAGACAGAGTAAGATGCCAAGACCCCCGCCAGTAAAGGATACCACCCTGATTGTCATCCCACTGTCCCACATTGTCAACCCATCCATCCTTAAACTGCCCCAGCTCCACTTTCCACAGGCATCTGGACAATGCACCTGTGATCCCAATAGTCTGGACTCTGCCATGGACATTCCTCCACCATCCCGCCTCACCAATTTGCACCCACCCCACAATATAGAGCACTCAAATAAACACAGTTATTGCACAAAAAATTCAGGAGTCTGGCTGTGATTTTGAACAAATGTATCAGACATTACCGTGCCAAAATGCTTATTTACATTGTGATGCCAACATACCAATGTCACACAGCTGTAGTCCATGGGTAAACAAAGCAGATGTCAAACACTGGGGGACAAGTCAGTTACCATACACTGGGTGAAAACGACAGACAGGAGAGAGGTAGTAGTGGTTAAGTACATGTAGTAGGCAGCTATGTATTCTTACCTGTCTGTCATTGGAAATACTGCTGTATAACTGTGTTCCTGTTGTCTATGTTGTCCTCTTCTGCTTCCTCCTCTTCACTCTCCACAGGCTCCACAGCTGCTACAACACCACCATCTGGACCATCCTCCTGCAGAAAAGGCACCTGGCGACGCAAAGCCAGGTTGTGAAGCATGCAGCAGGCCACGATGATCTGGCACACCTTCTTTGGTGAGTAGAATAGGGATCCACCTGTCATATGGAGGCAGCGGAACCTGGCCTTCAGGAGGCCGAAGGTCCGCTTGATCACCCTCCTATTTCGCCCATGGGCCTCATTGTAGCGTTCCTCTGCCCTTGTCCTGGGATTCCTCACTGGGGTCAGTAGCCAGGACAGGTTGGGGTATCCAGAGTCACCAATTAGCCACACACGGGGGCATATTTATACTCCGTTTGCGCCGGAATTGCGTCGTTTTTTTTTACGCAATTCCGACGCAAAACTAACTCCATATTTATACTTTGGCGTTAGACGCGTCTAGCGCCAAAGTCCATGGAGTTTGCGTCATTTTTTAGCGTGGACACCTACTTTGCGTTATTGATATGCAAGGTAGGCGTTCACGTCTAAAAAATCGACTCCGAGGCATGTGCGTCGTATTTATACTCCCGGGCAAAATTCACGCCCGGGAGTGGGCGGGTCAAAAAAAATGACGCACTCCTGCTTTTGCGCCGTTTTTTAGCGCCTGCAAAAGGCAGGTGTTAAGGGACCTGTGGGCTCTGAAGGAGCCCAGAGGTGCCCTCCCATGCCCCCAGGGACACCCCCTGTCACCCTTGCCCACCCCAGGAGGACACCCAAGGCTGGAGGGACCCATCCCAGGGACATTAAGGTAAGTTCAGGTAAGTGTTTTTTTTTTTTTTTTGTGGCATAGGGGGGCCTGATTTGTGCCCCCCTACATGCCACTATGCCCAATGACCATGCCCAGGGGACATAAGTCCCCTGGGAATGGCCATTGGGCAAGGGGGCATGACTCCTGTCTTTGCTAAGACAAGAGTCATTTCTATGGGGGTTGGGAGTCGTAAAAAATGGCGCAAATCGGGTTGAGGCGAAAAAATTGCCTCAACCTGACTTGCCCCATTTCTTGACGCCCAAGCCCCATATCCCCCTACGCCGACACTGCCTGGTGTACGTCGTTTTTTTCCACGCACACCAGGCAGCGCCGGCGGCTAACGCCGGCTAACGTCATTGATTAAATACGGCGCCCGCATGGTGCTTCAGAATGGCGTTAGCCGGCGCTAATTTTTTTGACGCAAAACTGCGTTAGCGCAGTTTTGCGTCAAAAAGTATAAATATGGGCCACGGTTCCTCTGGAGTTGCTCCATCACGTAGGGGATGCTGCTATTCCGCATGATGTACGCGTTATGCACTGACCCAGGGAACTTGGCATTAACATGGGAGCTGTACTGGTCTGCCAAACACACCATCTGGACATTCATCGAATGATAACTCCTCCGGTTTCTATACACCTGTTCACTCCTGTGGGGGGGGCCAAAGCCACATGGGTCCCATCAATGGCACCTATGATGTTAGGGATATGTCCAAGGGCATAGAAATCACCCTTCACTGTAGGCAAATCACCCACCTCAGGGAAAACGATGTAGCTCCGCATGTGTTTCAGCAGGGCAGACAACACTCTGGACAACACCTTGGAAAACATAGCCTGGGACATCCCTGATGATATGGCCACTGTTGTTTGAAAGGACCCACTTGCTAGGAAATGGAGCACTGACAGCACCTGCACTTGAGGGGGGATTCCTGTGGGTTGGCGGATAGGTGACATCAGGTCTGGCTCCAGCTGGGCACACAGTTCCAGGATTGTGGCACGGTCAAGCCTGTAGGTCAGTATGACATGTCTCTCTTCCATTGTCGACAGGTACACCGGAGGATGCCGCCATCTCCTCATATGTCCCAGCGGACGGGGCCTATGAAGGACAACAGCGAGCACAGAGTCAAACATCCCAGAGGTACGTTACCACAGCTTGCACAGAACAAGAATCTTAATCCATAGATCGGCTTGTATGAGTGTTGAGGCAAGGCCTAGGTATGTGTGACGCAGTTAAAATATTAGGGCATGTGGGCCCCTGAAATGGCGGCTGCCTGACCTGTGAAGTGTGACAATGGGATGTGAGGTAACTGCGCTGGCGTTGTACACCGTGGCGGTAGGCGATCGAAGACCGCGGCGCAATGCTGCATTGGTTAACATTGAACCCTATGGGTCCCAGGAGCCAATGACGATGTGCGCCGGCGGTCGCGGTACGCACCGCCGCGGACGTGACCGCCATTTTCTATCTGCTTAATCACTCGATACCTGATCTTAGACAGGAGAGGACCTACACTGCAAGTGCTGCTGTGACCTCGGTCTGGAGGAGACAATGGCTCAAGCGACTGGGAAAGGGCCCCCGCCTTCATCACTGAGGAATTGGAGAAACTAGTCAATGGGGTCCTCCCCCAGTACGCGCAACTCTACGGTCCTCCAGACAAACAGGTAAATACACTGGGAGCATGCTGTATGGGCTATGCCTGTGTGGAGTGGGGTGTATGAAAGTTGGGGGGGGGAGATTGAGGCGTGCATGAAACGACGGTGATTGCATGTGCCACATGGCAAGGGTAGGGATGGGGGCCACTCACATTGACGGTGCAGAAGGTAATGACTTCTCTTCTCCCTCCGTACTTTTCTTATAGGTCAGCGCCCACCAGAAGGTAGATATTTGGCGTGCCATCGCCAAGGACGTCCGGACCCTGGGGTCCACCACAGACGGGGCACCCACTGCCGGAAGAGATGGGAGGACTTCCGCCGCAGGAGCAGGAAAACGGCGGAGGCTCAGCTGGGGATGGCCTCCCAACGTGGGAGGGGTGCCAGTCGGACTTTGACCCCCCTGATGTCCCGGATCCTGGCGGTGGCCTACTCCGAATTGGATGGGCGCGTGAGGGCATCACAGCAGACACAAGGGGGTGAGTACACTCTCATTCTGCTGACTTTGCGCGCAGTGGAGGTGTCTGCGTGGGGGAGGAGGGCTGTGGGTCTCCCTAGGCCAGGGCGAGTTCTGTAGGCTAGGCCCCTCCGTAAGGCATGGCCCTGGGCCCCCGCCCCCCACCTCTGTAGGGTGCCAAGTACAGGAGATCATGGCCCTGTGTCATCTATGTGTGCGGATGTCGTCCATAGGCTTGTAGGCCATGTCCCAGGGATTGAGTAGTCGACCCCAAGTGCGCGGCGTAGTGCAGGGGGCTTCTGTGTCTGTCCTGTCCGCCAACGGTGTCGCCGATGCATGCACTCAACATGTCTTTAGTTTGTTTTCCCCCCCTTTTTTTGTGGTCTTCCTGTTCATGTATGCATTAGCATTATCAGGCGGAGGAGAAGTGGCACCGGAGCACGAGGGAGCTGCATCCCACATGGCCATGGAGGGCCACACCACGGAGTCTGAGTTCACCAGTGGGACGGAGGGCGAGGGGAGCTCCACAGCGGGGACTCGGGCCGACAACAGTGACACCGACTCGTCCTCTGAAGGGAGCTCCCTTGTGGTGGCGGCAACATCTGTGGCCACCCCAACTACAGGTACAGCCGCCACCCCCGCACCAGCACCACCCTCCCAGCAGCCCCTCAGCGTTTGTTCCGTGCCCGCACTCCCAGGAAGTTGGGCATCTCCTTCGCCCCAGGCACCTCAGGCCCTGCCCCAGTCACCCCTGCTGCCCTCAGTGAGGAGGTCATTGACCTCCTGAGGACGCTCACTGTTGGGCAGTCTACCATTTTGAATGCCATCCAGGGTGTAGAAAGGGAAGTGCACCAGAGCAATGCATACCTGGAGGGCATTCATTCTGGTCAGGCGGCCCTTCAGCGATCGTTCCAGACTCTGGCCTCAGCACTGATGGCAGCCATTGTCCCTGTGTCTATCCTCCCCCCTCCAACTTCCTCCACCCATTCCCTATCACCTGTACCTCTGCCTATCCCAGGGACACCATCAGACCAGCCTGCACACACCTCAACACCCAAGGGGGGCTCAGCCAGACATAAGCACCACACATCCCACAGGCAGTCACACAAGCATCATACCCATGCAGACATAGCAACAGCCACTGCCTCCACTGTGTCCCCCTCCTCCACGTCTCCCTCCTCCCTCCCTGTCACCTCTACATTCACACCTGCATGCACACCATCTTCAGCCACTACGTCCCTCAGCAGCACAGACACCAGAACACCCCGCACACGTGCAGTCACCACCCCCACTGCCATTTACACGTCCCCTGTGTCCTCTCCCAGTGTGTCTGTGACGCCCCCTCCCAACATACACAAACGCAGGCAGCCACCCACCCAACAGCCATCCACCTCACGACAGCCTCCAGCCCAAGCACCAGCACCCAAAACCACAAAACTTACACCTCCTACAACCACTACCTCTTCCTCCACTCCCATAACCACTACACCTACCCATCCCACTGCTCCCAAAAAGTTCTTCCTGTCGAAACTCAACCTCTTCCCACCAACTCCCCCACCCCGTCCATGTCATATGACTCGATTGAGCACCTCAGCCCCCACAAAACCGGGCCCTGCCATCAAGGTCTGCCAGGGACAGTGGAGTGCCCCACCCACCAGGGCAGCCAGTTTGATCCGGAGCCAAGGCACGGCCAGCCCACCCCCGGAGAAACACCCGAAGATAGGCAGTGGCCGGCGGGAGAGGCAGATGACATCAGGCACCAAAACCCCGACCAGGCCTCCGCAAAGGGAATGTGGAGACAGCTGCCACACCGGGCAAGGTAGGGAAGGGCCACAGGCGAACTGGGAAGGCTGGGAAGGGCAGAACGGCCGACACCACCGCCATCAGCCCAGCTGGCCAGGAGTGGCCCACCAGCCCCATCCCATGTGGGCAGGACCCCACCAACAGGCCCGGCCCAGCTGCCCAGGAGGACACCGCCAGCCAGTCAGGTGGGAAATGAGCACCCCGCCATGGCCGGGGCCGCTGACCTGCCCACTTCCATCTCAGGCACCGCTGAACTGGGCTCTCCAACTCAAGCACCGCTGAACTGGGCCCTCCAACTCAAGCACCGCTGAACTGGGCCCTCCAACTCAAGCACCGTTGAACCGGGCACCGCCGTCTCAAGCACCGCTGAACTGTGCTCTCCAACTCAAGCACCGCTGAACTGGGCCCTTCATCTCAGGCACCGCTGAACTGGGCTCTCCATCTCAAGCACCGCTGAACCGGGCACCGCCGTCTCAAGCACCGCTGAACTGGGCCCTTCATCTCAAGCACCGCTGAACTGGGCTCTCCATCTCAAGCACCGCTGAACCGGGCACCGCCGTCTCAGGCACCGCTGAACTGGGCCCTCCAACTCAAGCACCGCTGAACCGGGCACCGCCGTCTCAAGCACCGCTGGCCCATGAGCGGCAGGGGCTGGGCCGCATCTGTGTCGGGCAGGCCTGCACGAAGCACTCTGGGCACCAGGCCCCCTCCAGAACCAGTGGAAGAAGGCATCCACTACCTCTGTCCTGCACAGGATGAGGCACTCTGGGCACCAGGCCCCCTCCAGAACCAGTGGAGACTGTCATCGACTTGAGAGACTGTGGCTTTGCACTCCCCAGGATTGAACAGTGGGCAGCCCACCCACTGTATAGACTTGTGAGACTGTGGCTTTGCACTCCCCAGGATTGAGCAGTGGGCAGCCCACCCACTGTATAGACTTGTGAGACTGTGGCTTTGCACTCCCCAGGATTGAGCAGTGGGCAGCCCACCCACTGTATAGACTTGTGAGACTGTGGCTTTGCACTCCCCACGATTGAGCAGTGGGCAGCCCACCCACTGTATAGACTTGTGAGACTGTGGCTTTGCACTCCCCAGGATTGAACAGTGGGCATGGAGGCCCCTCGTGGATCTGGCGCCGTGCACTCATCCGGCTGAGGTGCTCCCCCTTCCCTTCCCCCTGAGGTGCCTGTAGTTTTGCC
The DNA here is from genome assembly GCF_031143425.1 of Pleurodeles waltl. NCBI lineage: Eukaryota > Metazoa > Chordata > Amphibia > Caudata > Salamandridae > Pleurodeles > Pleurodeles waltl. The sequence goes on from NC_090446.1 coordinate 914,904,871, forward strand.
ATCTGATGCCCCTGCAGTGTTCTCTCCGTTGGATTCAGGTATCCTGTGTGGGCTTTGCCCATGTGATTTGGCCAGAGTGGTCCACGGACAATGCCTGCTACAATGCTCTGACTTGTACATTACTGTATTTATTATTGTGTTTTGGTGTAAATATTTAAATAGCTAGTTTTTTGATATATGCAAATGTTTCAAACTAATTCCTTTTGTCTTTGCATTCTTCCGGGGGGTTTTGGGGTGTAACTGTGATGTTTTGCTATGCATTGATGTGTGTGTTGTAGTGGGTGAGGGTGGGGGTGGGTGTGTCGCGTTTATGTGTGCCCGTAATGTTTTGCCTCCCCCCTCCCCTGTGTCGTAGGTGCAGTACTCACCGTTGTCTTCTGCGCCGGCGTTCGTACTCCTGGTACAGGAGCAGGTATACTATCGCTGGGAGTACGTGAAGTTCCGGTTCCATGCTGTCCTGGCTCCTCGTGGGGTGTATTGAGGTGAGCGTTTTCCCTTCGGTATAGCGGTTTCCGCCGTGTTTTTATCTGCGGTGCTACCGCCCCGGAAAAGGTGGCGGATTGGTGGGTTGTGATAGTGTGGGCGGTACATTGACTCCCGCCAGTCTGTTGGCGGTGACCGGCGCGCTGTTTGTTGGTTCCGCTGTGGCGGTCGGTGTGTTAAAGTGGCGGCCTCTGTTGGCGGTTAGCGCCACGGTCGGAATGCCAATATTTTTGCCGCCAGCCTGTTGGCGGTTTAGCCGCTGCTTTCACGCCGACCGCCAGGGTTGGAATGACCACCTATATGTCTCCAACAGGGCTAGGTCCAAATCTCCTACTTGAGACCCAGCCAGAGACATGTTGAGTGAGGATTTCGTTTTTGAAAATTGTCAGGAAAAACGGATTTGCAAAAAGAGATAAAAATAAAGTTGACCTTCAACTGTGGGTAGGTAGTGAAATACTTAGCTACTGTATGTCACTGCACAAATACAAGTCCTATCCTCACCGCTGATCACCAATGTTAGAAATGGGGTTTTTGGTTGGCAGTCAGGTTACCCTCTGTCCAAGCAAAAACCCTCACTCTAGTCAGGGTAAGTCACACACAATCCAAATTATCCTGTGCCCACCCTCTGGTAGCTTGGCACGAGCAGTCAGGCTTAACTTAGAAAGCAATGTGTAAAGTATTTGTGCAATAAATCATACAATAACACAATATAGCACCACAGAAATACACCACACAGTGTTTAGAAAAATATAGAATATTTATCTGGATATTTGTAGATCAACACAATAAAAGATGCAATAAGACTTTGTAGAAATATCACTGAAAGGTGATGTAAAGTGTCTTAAGTCTTTAAAAGCAAACAAAGGGGGTCATTCCAAGTCTGGCGGGCGGCGGAGGCCGCCCGCCAGACTTCCCCCCTCCGAAATACCGCTCCGCGGTCGAAAGACCGCGGAGGGTATTCTAAGTTTTTCCCTGGGCTGGCGGGCGGTCGCCAAAAGACCGCCCGCCAGCCCAGGGAAAAACTCCCTTCCCACGAGGATGCCGGCTCGTAATCGAGCCGGCGGAGTGGGAAGGTGCGACGGGTGCTGTTGCACCCGTCGCGTATTTCACTGTCTGCCAAGCAGACAGTGAAATACTTGTAGGGGCCCTCTTACGGGGGCCCCTGCAGTGCCCATGCCAGTGGCATGGGCACTGCAGGGGCCCCCAGGCGCCCCGCGACCCCCCCTACCGCCATCCGGTTCCCGGCGGGCGGACCGCCGGGAACTGGATGGCGGTAGAGGGGGTCGGAATCCCCTCGGCGGCGCAGCTAGCTGCGCCCCCTTGGAGGATTCCAAAGGGCGGCGGTACACTGGCGGGAGACCGCCAGTGTTGCCGGTCCGACCGCAGCTTTACCGCCACGGTCGGAATGCCCTTGGGAGCACCGCCGGCCTGTCGGCGGTGCTCCCGCGGTCCTCCAACCCGGCGGTCATTGACCGCCAGGGTTGGAATGACCCCCAAAGTCTCTTTCAAGCACAAAGTACCTGGTTTGGAGTGGAAAATCTCAGCAGAGGGCCGCAGAGGAGGAGATGCGTGGAAAAATGGTGTGTGCGTCGGTTTCGCCCCTTCACACACGGACTGGCATTGTTATTTTTCACGCGGGGAGACGTGCATCGTTCTGCGAGAAGAAAAATGGTGTGTGCGTCGGTTTTGCCCCTTCACACACGGACTTGCGTCGTTATTTTTCACTCGGGGAAGACGTGCGTTGTTTTCCGGCACGCAGGATGACTCCTTCTATGGTTCGCTGGATTACCAGATGTCCCAGGGTCTGTGCGTGGAATCCTAGACTTGTTAACCGGCTGCGCGTCGTTCCTGGGAGCTGTGCATGGAATTTTCTTCCTCACAGCAGGCGTCGATTTCCTCTCTGGAAGTCGGGCGGCGTTGAGGCGAGGCCGTGCATCGAAGTTCCGATTGCGCCGTAGGTGTCGCGTCGAGCAGCGTCTTTCCGGATCAGCGTGCAGTGAACTTCTCACCGCGGAACAAGCTGTGCGTTAAATTGTTCGGCGCACACGGCGTCCAGTTGAAAGAAAGAAGTCTTTTTGGTCCTGAGACTTCAGAAAACAGATTTAGGAGTTTTACACTACCAGGACATGTAAACTACACAGGTACATGTCCTGCCTTTTACCCGCACAGCACCCTGCTATAGGGGTTACCTAGGGCACACATTAGAGGTAGCTTATGTGTAGAAAAAGGGGAGCTTTAGGCTTGGCAAGTACTTTTAAATGCCAAGTCGATGTGGCAGTGAAACTGCGCACAGGCCTTGCAATGACAGGCCTGGGACATGGTAAAGGGGCTACTTGAGTGGGTGGCAGAACCAGTGCTGCAGGCCCACTAGTAGCATTTAATCTACAGGCCCTAGGCACATACAGTGCACATTACTAGGGACTTATAAGTATATTAAATAGTCCAATTGGGTATGATCCAAAGTTACCATGTTTAAAGGGAGAGAGCATATGCACTTTAGCACTGGTTAGCAGTGGAAAAGTGCACAGAGTCTAAAAGCCAGCAAAAACAGAGTCCAAAAAGTGGAGGGAGGCAGGCAAAAAGTTAGGGGTGACCACCCTAAGGCATGTCAGGTCTAACACCCACCATATCACAACACAGCACACCGTCACGATTTCTGGTGTGGAACCAACGCCATCAAAATCCTGGCGAAAACACTGTGCAGAAGACGAAGGACTCACCATCAGAAACACAGAGAAGGACAATGCCGCCATGGAACTGGAACTGCAAGTCTTCACGATGCTCTTCTACGCCATGCTCCACCTGGAACACCAACGCAGACGAAGACGATGATGGTGAGTACAGCCACCTAGCACACAAGGGAGGGAGTGAGGAAAAGGAGAGTGACACACACACGCACAACACACACACACACCATACACACAACCAGCTGCAGACGAAAAACAATGGCACACGACACACAGCAGAATAATGCAAGGAAAACAAGAAGGCAGTAATGAGAATGTATTGAAAGGGAACAACCACTATTTGAACCAATTGGATAACAAAGAGATATGTACAAATGTCAACAAAGGGCCAATGCCTAGTCCAAAGTACTAAGGGCCCACATGGCCACAAGGCAGAGTCCAAGGCCCAACTTGTTTCCTGACATCATCCACACAGAAATCTGCAGGGGCATCATTTTGCAAGTGGGCAGGCACCTCAGAGGGTTGGGGGTGGGGGGGCACCTCAGTCGAAGTCAGGAACTTTCCCACTGGTTCTGGAGGGGGCTCCATGCCCATTATCTTTGCTAGGGAGTGCAAGGTCACAGTCTCTCAGGTGGGTGACTTGCCCACTGGTTCTGGAGGGGGCCCAATGCCCATTATCTTTGCTGGGGTGTGCAAGGTCAGTCTCTCAGGTGGGTGACTTGCCCACTGGTTCTGGAGGGGACTCCTTGTACAGAAGTTCTTGGAGGGTGGCCTACACGCCCTCTGATGGAGGTGAGGGCTGCACTGTGTCAGCAGGTGAAGGTGCCTCCTGGGCAGCCTCTGCTATAGGTGAGGGCTGCACTGTCTCAGCAGGTGAAGGTGCAGCCTCTGCGGGAGGAGTGGACTGCACTGCCTTAGCTGGAGGGGAGGGCTCCCTGACCACTGGTGGTGGTGGTGTCACCTTGCCAGACTCTGCTGGAGGTGAGGGCTGCACTGTCTCAGCAGGTGAAGGTGCCTCCTGGGCAGCCTCTGCTGGAGGTGAGGGCTGCATTGTCTCAGCAGGTGAAGGTGCAGCCTCTGTAGGAGGAGTGGGCTGCACTGCCTCAGCTGGAGGTGAGGGCTCCGTGACCACTGGTGGTGGTGGTGTCACCCTGCCAGCCCCTGCAGGAGGTGAGGGCTCCTTCCCCTTCATGGCAGGAGTCGAGGGCTTCTTCCCCTTCATGGCAGGAGTTGAGGGCTTCTTCCCCTTCATGGCAGGAGTTGAGGGCTCCTTCCCCTTCATAGCAGGAGGTGAGGGCTCCTTCCCCTTCATGGCAGGAGTCGAGGGCTTCTTCCCCTTCATGGCAGGAGTTGAGGGCTTCTTCCCCTTCATGGCAGGAGTTGAGGGCTCCTTCCCCTTCATAGCAGGAGTTCAGGGCTTCTTACCCTTCATGGCAGCAGGTGTGGGATCCTTACCCTTCCTGGCTGGTGGAGTGGGATCCTTCACTGTCTTGCCTCCATGAATAGGAGGTTCCTCCACTGGGGGGTGGCGGCTGTACCTGTAGCTGTGGTGGTCACAGAGGTGTCTGCCACCACCAGAGAGCTTCCATCGGAGGAGGTATCTGAGTCTGTGTTGTTACCTCCTGTCTCTGCTGTGGTGCTCCCCTCGCCCTCCATCCCACTGGTTCCCCCGGTGTCGATGGACTCTGCCTCCTGGGCCCTGTGGGATGCAGCTCCCTCTGTCGCCGTTGCCCCTGCTCCTCCACCAGATGATGCTAATGCACACATGGACAGGATGACAGAAGAAAAAAGGGGGAGCGAGCGAAAGGGAGCACTAGGTCAATTACAGCCCCAAAACCACAGTTGGCATATACAGCACCGTCACACACACGGATCAGGATTGAGCACTATGCATTGCACTGCCAAACAACCGCCAACTGCACTCCTCCTGGGACCCACTAAGCTCTGTCTGACATGGAATGCAACGTAGCTAGGTTACCCTGATTTCCCTTTCAACCATTACTCTTGAGCTGGATCACGCTGCAATGTCTGGCCTGGCATTAAGGGGCACCCACTAACTGACACCCACCACCCAGATTCCATGCCACCTACCAATTATTGTTGTAATGGACAATGTACTCCCTCCCTTGTGGCTGCTGTGATGCCTTCAAGCGCCCATCCAGCTCTAGGTAGGCCACCACCAGTATGCAGGCCATCAGGGGGGTCAGGTTCCGACGGGCACCCCTTCCTCATTGGGAGGCCATCCCCAGCTGGGACTCCACGGTCTTCGTCTCAGGTCTTCCCACCGTTTCCGACAGTGGGTGCTCTGCCTGCCATAGACCCCCAGGATCCGCACGTCCTTGGTGATGACACACCATAATCCCTTCTTTTGATGGGCGCTGACCTGCAGAGGCGAAAATACAGGACACCATTATACATAAAATCCAGCCTGTCACACATATGGCCCACCAAACCCGTTTCCATCACCTTTGGCACAGATATTGCCCGGCGCCCACCAGGTACAGCACCACAAGACATTGCCCCCTCCAGATGACGCAATGCTTGCACACGCATCTCCATGCATCCTTCACACATGCATCGTGCCCAAGGTGTACTCACCTGTTGGTCTGGAGGCCCATAATGCAGTCCGTACTGGGCTAGGACCCCATCCACCAATTGCTCCAACTCCTCCGCAGTAAAGGCAGGGGCCCTTTCCCCGGTCACAAAAGCCATGGTCGGTTCCAGACACAGGTTACAGCAGCACACGCAGTGTAGGTGTTCTCCTGTTGAAGGTCAGGAATCAAGTGAGGATTCAGCTAGAAAATGGCGTTCACGTTCACGGCGGTGTACACCATCACCCCGGCACTGATCCCCATTGGCCACTGTACTCCATAGAGCCCCATATTATCCAATGAGAAATTGCACTGCGGTGCAAGACCGCCTTCCGCCATGATGCCCAACGTCAGCCGAATTACCTCACTTCCACCTGTCCCCACATACAGGACAGGCGGTCGCCATTTCATGGAGATGGACAATGATCAGATTAACCTTAACTGCGTGACTGCCTAAATTTGCACATACCTTGACATTCCCACTGTCCCATCACATAAATGCACTATGTACACTGAGTTGGGGGTTCCATTGTTCAAATTGTGACAGCCTACTCACTCTTGTGTCCCATAGATACCTACCGCGGCGGATGAATGGGAGAAGACAAACCCCCGTGTACAGACCTCTTGTGGACTTGGCTACACTGGAGGACAGGCACATTATACTGACTTATAGACTGGACAGAGCCACAGTCACAGAGCTGTGTGCCCAATTGGAGCCTGACCTGTTATCAGCTATCCGTCATCCCACTGGGATCCCCCCTCTTGTACAAGTGCTATCGGAGCTTCATTTCCTGGCAACTGGTTCTTTCCAAGTGACAGTGGGCTTGGCAGCAGGAATGTCACAGCCAATGTTCTCAATGATGCAGGCAAGGATTTTGTCTGCCTTGGTGAAACACATGTGCAGCTACATTGCTTTCCCCCAGGTGGAAGATTTGCCCACTGTGAAGGAGGATTTTATGCAATGGGGCATTTCCCCAATTTTATTTGGGCGATTGATGGTACACATATTGCGTTTTTCCCCTCTTCACAATGAACAGGTGTTCAGGAATCATAAGAGTTTCCAATCACTGAATGTGCAAATGGTGAGCCTGGCGTACCAGTACATCTCCCACGTTACTGCCAAGTATCCTGGGTCGGTGCATGACGCCTTTGTCCTGAGGAATAGCAGCACCCCAAATGTGAAGGCCCAGCTACAGAGGCACAGGGTGTGGCTAATAGGTGAGCCAGAGTCCCCACCCACTGTATGTCAGTGTATGCCTTCAGGTGTTATCCCCATAGCATTGTGTAAGGCTAAATGTTGCCCCTCGATACTTACAGGTGACTGGCTACCCAAACCTATTGTGGCTCCTGACCCCTCTGAGGAATGCCAGAACAGGGGCTGAGGACCGTTATAATGAGGCACATGGGCAAAAAAGAAGAACAATCAAGAGGACCTTTGGCCTCCTGAAGGTCAGGTTCAGGTGCCTCCATCTGACAGGAGGGACAACCTGGCCTTCAGACGACATGTGCCTTTTCTGCAGGAGAAGGAGACTGGAGATGCCCCTTTGGCAGCAGTGGACCCTGAGGACAGTGAGGAGGAGGAGGCAGAGGATGAGGATGTGGACAACAGAACATCAGTTATACGTCAATACTTCCAATGACACACAGGTGAGACAGTGGAACTGATCATTGCTCTGACTATTGATTTCATCAATGTGACGGTAGCACAATGGCATTCACTTCCTTTGCATTTCAACTTACTGTCACCTATGGCATCTCATTTTCCAGCTGTTGGTGATACGACAACAATGTCCTGATGTGATCACTACAGACAGTTACGGGTCATTAATTGTATGCTATCACAGTGGTCAGATCATTTGCACTAGATGTGACTGTTCCCAAAAATGCACATTTTCAACACATAAAACAGTGTCACTCAAATTGTGTTCAATGGTGTTTATTGTAGTGATAATAATTGACTGAAAAGTGCAATGAAATGGGGTGATGGTAGAGGAAAGTCCAGGGTATTGTTCCGGTCTGTAGCACAGGTCCAGTGTCCAAGGGGCCATAGGAAAGGGAGCAAAGGCAGTTCATAGTGGACAAGGTGACAGGGAGGGACACAAGGGGGCAATCAGGAGAGTCCCACTTCCTGTCGGCGGTCTTGGTCTTGGCAGGTGTCTCTGGCTTCTGTCTGGGTCGCAGGGAACGTTTGCAGGGTGGTTCACATTCTGCAGGAGAAGGGGTGCTAGTGGCCTGTGGGTCCTGTGACGGGGTTTCATGTCCACTTACTGCCACAGAAGTGATGGGCTGGCCAATAGACTGGCTAGTGGTATGGGCCCGTTGCTGTACTATCCATTCCCTCATGATGTTGGCCATGTCTGCCAGCACCCCTGCTATGGAGATCATGGTGGTGCTGAGAGCCTGCAAGTCCTCCCTGATCTCCTGATGGTGTTCCTCCTGCAGCCGCTTATTCTCCTGCATGTTGTTCAGGATCTTGCTCATTGTGTCCTGGGATTGTTGGTAAGCCCCCAGGACATTAGTGAGTGCCTCCTGGAGAGTCGGTTCCCTGGGCCTGTCCTCCCCCTGCCGCCCAGCGGTCCTCCTAGTGCCCCTGTTGCACTGTGCCCCGTCCCCTGAACGGTATGCCCACTGCCACTAACCCCAGGTCCCCAATTGTCTTGGGGGCGAGGTGTGGACTGGGGTCCCTGTACAGGTGGGCACACTGCTGATTGACGTGTCCTGGGGACAGAGGTGTGGGAATGCTGGGTGGGTGCTGTGGTGTTGGATACTGATTCCTCCTGTATTTATGCACTTCTCCAGCTTCCAGCTGTCATGTTCTTTCTTCTTTCCAGCATGCATTCTTTTTCCCTGCATGCCTTGGGAACCTTTTTTAACACAGGGTCTTTTTCTATATGTTTCTATGATGTATTCCCAATCCAATATGGTGCCTTTTGACTTCCTGTTGGTCACTTCCTGTTCTTGTGTATATAAGGTGAGTGATTCTTGTTCTCCTTGCACTGTAACACTTCCTTTGGTGGTGATCTTCTCTCCTGTTTCTTTCTTCGCCAGTTATATTTTTTTCCTAGCCCGTTCCAGCTTTTTTCAGTACTATTTTTTGTCCTGTTGGAAATTCTTACCTTTTTACTTTTTGTTCTTGTTCCAGGGAGTTCCTGCTTAGAGGTTTTTTCCTTTTTTGGGTTTTTTTTCCCTCTGGGACTCCTTCTGGAGGGCACAGACTGCTTTTGGCGTTCCCTCCGTCGGCAGCACCGTGGCTACCAGAAATGGCCGCCCCTACCTGGGTCAAGGCAGAACCTGCAAAAATCAAGACCTCTCCGCAGTTCCAGTGGGCCAAAGACATAAACGACGAGTAGTCCGTTACAGTCTCCATTTTCCCATGGCCCCTTTGATACTGGACCTGGACTACCTACAGTTGGTCACACTACTCTGATGATGTCATCCACCATGACTCCACTCATCACCCATTGCACCTGTGAATCACAATAAACACCATTGAGCACAGCTACTTCTTACCTGTCTTTATTGTAACAAGTAAGATTTTTTGTTCTACAATATGTCATTACATTTAACCCATTGACCAGTAAAAGTCTGGAAGATGGACAGAAGGGGGATCAATGTGCAGGGAATGTGACGGTAGAACAGACATAATCTGAGATCTTGTGTCAAGGGAGCCAGCACTCAAGGCAGGAACCAGAGTAGCACCAGCCAACAGACCTGCAATAAGACAAGACAGGGACAACCATCATGATAGGAGTGAATGTTACACACTCAAAACACATGAAGTACATTGTCGAGCTCCCTAGTGCGAATAGGCAAGTGGAATGTTAACACATATTACCATGGCAGACTCACATTTCCAGACATGCATTCCCAATGGTCCATCCCTCACAGCTGACGTTACTTCACTAAAAGCAAGTTCCACTGTCAGTAAAAGATATGTTCTATACTCGTCCATTGCATACAATGAGGATAGGTAGCAATACTGATAACAGTTTTATGTTTGGCAATCCTATTGCAGTTGACATAGCACTACAGAGAACATACAACATGCCCAAGTCTTTGCAGATGTGATGCTAGACAAAAGCATAGTAAAAATAGCTCAGACATAAGAATAGTAACACCTCACCTGATGACTGACAAGTTTTCCCACTAAACCACACAGAGGGGTAGCTGCACTTAACACCTCCAATGATGGCACACATCAGGAGGAGGAATGTCACAAGGCAGACAGCAGTACAGTTCACATACAACACACTTAACACATACCTGTATTTCATTGGAAATATTGTTGGATCAACTCTGTTCTTGTGTCAGCTGCATCCTCATCATTTGTCTCCTCATCATTATCTATGTCACCATCATCAGCCACTGGTCCAGCTGCCACTTCCTCAACATCCAGTAATGGGATGTGACGTCTCAGGGCTAGATAGTGTAGCATGCAGCAGGCAACAACAATCTGGCAGACTTTTAGTGGTCTGTACAGCAGGGCACCTCCTGAGATGTGTAGACACCGGAATCTGGCCTTCAGTAGCCCAAAGGTCCTCTCAATGACACGCCTCATTTTGTCATGGGCCTCAATGAAACGGTGTTCCCCATCTGTGGTCGAGTATCTCATTGGTGTCATCAGCCACAGTAGGTTAGGAGAGCCAGAGTCACCTGTGTGCACAAGGGTGTGACCCATCACAATACCGGTAGAGACACAGGGCAGATTGTGAAGAGGGGCGAGAGAACAGATGCACACATACTACTGGATACATACCAATGAGCCAGGCCCTCTCTCTCTATAGTTGTGCCATCATGTGTGGAACATTGCTGTTCCTCAGAATGTAGGAGTCATGCACAGAACCAGGAAACTTGGCCGTCACCTGGGAGATGTACTGGTCAGCGAGACACACCACCGGTACATTAATGGAGTTAACATTTTTTCCTGTTCCTGTACACTTGTTCTTTGGCCCTGTGAGGAACCAAAGCAATGTGGGTGCCTTCTATGGCCCCTATCACATGAGGGATATGTGCCATATCAATGAAGTCATCTTTAATAGAGGGCAAATCTGCACATTGGGGGAACCTGATTTAGATGTCCAGATGTTTGAGTAAAGCACACAGCACATCCTTCAACACATGACTGAACATGGGCTGTGACATTCTTGCTGCCAAGCCCATTGTAATCTGGAATGAACCTGAGGCAGGGAAGTGTAGCACAGACAACACCTGTACAGTTTGAGGGATGGCATAGGGATTACGTATGGCAGCCAAGAGATCCGGCTCCAACTGGGTTCACAGTTCCATGGTGTCTGTCTTCCAGGGTAGCAAGGTTGACTAGGGGCCAGTACACTGGTGCAAGTCTCATTTTCACCATTGCATGGTACCTATGTATTGGAGAAAGGATTAGGCACAAGTTGATGTCAACAGTTCACATGCCACCCAACACTATACATGTAGCACACAAGAGTACTGTGGACATTATGCTGAAGTACACTGGATCAATTTTGCCATGTAGACTGACTGTATGCCATTGTTGATGACAGTAGCAGCCCCAGACAGACAGCTTGGCACAAACAAAACATTTGACACTTCCATGTAACAAGACCTTATCCCACAGGTAATGAGGTGTATGTGAAATATAAACATATAGATATGGTTACCCCGTCTATGGACCAGCAAGAGACTGCACATGTTGTGTCATAGTGATCAGTACATCTAACTACACTATCCATGAATGTCACATGTGTGAGCCATGCTTTGATGTGTGAACATAGTTAATCTTTGCACATGTCACTAGAAATCATCTGTGAGGCAGTTATAATTCACCTACAATACACTACCTACATGTAAAATGGCAGCCGCCTTTCCTGCAAGCACAGGACAGATGGAAGTGACTTAATTCTGCCGGCATTAGTTGTCATGGCGGTAGGCAGTCTCAACCGCCATACAACTCCTCATTTGCTAACATTGTTGCCAATGGCAGACTGGGGCCAATGACGATCCCTGCTGGTGTTAACGGTCATGTACACGGGGGCCGTTACCGCCATTTTCTGTTGCATAGCTCACTTGACTCCTGACACTCGTGCAAGCAAGACCTCCACTGCTTGTGCTGCTGTGTTCTGTCTCTGGGAGCCATTATGCCATGTCCTGCAGGGGATAGGGCCCCTGCCTTCACCCAGGAGAAGTTTGAAAAGCTAGACGGGGTCCAACCCCTATAAGGACAGTTGTATGGGGCACCAGAGCAACAGATGAGTCCAATATTCCTGTCCTGTTTGATAGTGATGTGTGTGGCTTTGACAGGGGTTGAGACAACGCACACAGAGTAGATGCACACAGATGGAAAAGGAGTTGGTGCGTTAGTGCAGTAAAGACAAGTTTGTGTGGTCATGAGATGTGTCTGATGTGTGAAGTCAGGGCATTGCCATCATTAATAGTCTGCCACTATGACAGAGATAATTGGTGAGTTCTCAATCAGCTGCCTCGTACTGGAGGTGTATATGGCTGCAGGGGGGCAAGATACAACTGGCCACATTGTTAATGGATTAGTTGGCATGCTACCTTGCCACAGGAATTTGTTGAGGAGTATAGGGTATGGCTATGTAAATGCCCATGAGAGTGTGCCAAGTACTCTGCTACTATGCATTGTATGACCTTTCATCAAGTCAAAGAGTGCCAATGTTCCCACATTAGTCGGTATTGACTGTATAGCTTTTGTTTCCCTCTGATTTCCCAGAGATGTGCATGTCAATGTAAAGGCATGCAATGCCATGGCATACCAGCAGATTATGAGGTTGTTACTCTGTGTGAATGATGGGTAGGTATTCACCCATTGCACCCTTTCTTTCCCTCCAACCCTCCCTCCCTCTCCTCCTCTGTCATTGTGTGCATCAGCTTTATCAGGTGATGGAGAAGGGGCACCGGCAAGTGGGGAAGCTGTAGCTCATGGGACCCAGGAGGCTGAGACCAGCGGAGCTGAGGGGACCAGTGGGACGGAGGAGGAGGGGAGTGCCTAGGGGAAGACTGGATCTACAACATCCTCTTCAGATTCCTTCTGCGATGGATGTTCCCTGCCAGTGGCGGACCCATCTGGGACCAACCCAGCACCATCCTTGTCCGCGACCCCCCTCACCAGCACCGCCCTCCCTGTAGCTCCCCACCCAATTCCCCATGCCCGCGAACCCAGGAGGGTGAGCATCTTCTTCGCCACAGGCACCTCTGTGCCTGCCCCAGTCAGCCCTGCTGCCCTCAATGAGAAGGCTATTGACCTCCTGAGGTCCATCTCTGTGGGCCAGTTAACCATCATGAATGCCATCCAGGGACTGGCATCACAGATGCAATAGACTAATGCCTACCTGGAAGACATTCACGGTGCCATGACTGCCCTGCAGAGATCCTTTCAGGCTATGGCCTCCTCACTGATGGCAGCCAGTGTCCCTTCGTCTTCCGTCCCCCCTCCAGCTACCTGTGCCCAATCCCACACCCCTCTCCCCACACCGATCTAGAGCACACAGTCAGACTACCATTCATCCACCTCAACAGACATGGTTCATAAAGATAGAGACAGGCACCACAAGTTCCACCACCGCCATGTACACAGACAACAGATGCATGCAGACACAACAACATCCACTCCCTACACAGACTCCCCCACCACCTCCTCCCTCACAGACACTACACCACTCAAACCTGCTATCACCACATCAACACTCCCAGATTCAGCCACAAGTCCCTTCATGCCCACCATCACCACAATACCAGACCCATACATCCACCCGATACACCACATGCACACTCACCACGACTACCAACACCCCCACATGCAGCACATCCATCTTCCCTGCAGATGCCACCCCAACAGACACTCACACATCCACCCTGTCATCTCCCTGCATCTCCTCCCCCCTCTTCTCAATACACCTAAATGCCTGCCACCCAACAGACACACCCAGCACACACATGGCATCCACCCAAACACCATCACCCAAGGCACATGCACCTACACACCTCTCAAGCACTCCCTCTCCCTCCACTCCCAAATGTTTTCCCATGATTGCCCTTGTGTCCCTAAGAAAAGATTCCTCTATGAGTTTGCCCTGTTCCCTCCAACTGACCCAGTCCCTGTTTTCCCCAAGGACCCTGATACCCTCCCTAAACCAAGTCCTTCCACCTCCCAGTCCTCCCATGCCCTCCCTGGTACTGCCCATGCCCCTTCCCAGCAAAGACTTCAACCCCCACCAAAATAAAGGTCACCCCTTCCAAACCCAAAGCCAAGGGCCCTCCCCCAAAATCGAAGTCTTAGGACAAACCCCCCCTCCAAACCCAAACCGAAGGACCCCCCCTCCCAATCCCAACCCCCCATATCACCCCCCATCACCCCTGAGTTGCCTGCCTGCCCCATTGATGCCCTTGCCATGTGGAGACCACTTTGCAGTCAGGAGTCAAGTTGGGCCCAGAGAAATTGCACAGTGTGCCTGGGGCACTAAGAACAATTGGATTGGCCAGTAGGCCCATATTGTACATAGTTATTTTCTCTATCATATTCCTTTAATATATTATATCTGTACCAAGGAACCGTTGGTGTTGAGGGTTACAAACTTGTCCTCCCTTTCCTTCCACATGTATGTGTTGTATATGTGCGATGTGCTGTGTGTCTTCTGTGTACGTGATGTGTTTGTGTAGCAGCATGAGTTGTGTGGGTGAGTTGTGCTACAGACTTGTTGTGATGTGTTGTGTTGGTGTTGTGTGTCATTGTGTGGTAATGGTGTGTGTGTTGTGATGTATCTGTGATGTACTTTGTGTGTTGGATGGACGTGGCATGTGATCTGAACCATTGTTTGGCAGTGTTATTGTTTGTATTGGTTGTGTGTTGTAGTTATGTGTTGCTGCCAGGATATGTTTGCCTGTGGAGGTGTGCGGTGTGCCTCTCTGCCGATGCGTTTGTGTGGTTACGATGGTGCTGTCGTTGTGTGACTTGGTGGTGTTGTGTGTAGATGTGTTTGACAGTGGCGGTGGTGTGCGTATGGCTTGTGTATTTTGGCCATTGTGTGTGTTGTTTGTGTGTGAGTGTGTGTATATAGATGTGTTTGTGTGTTGGTACGGGTATATGTTTGTGTGTGTGTGGCCGTGGCTAACTGTGCCGGGATTGTGTGTTGAGTGTGGGTGTGTACTGATCGCCTTCCCTCGAGTGTGTGCTAGGTGGGTGTACTTACGGTGGTTGTCTTCGTCATCATTGCTGGTTCTAGAGTTGCATGGCCAGCAGGAGCAGTGGGAAGACTTCAAGTTTGGGGTCCATAGCGGCTGCAGACGTGTCTGTGTTCCTGAAGGTGAGTGTCTCCTTTTATATTGTTCTTTTCCGCCAAGCTTTTCGTGGCAGTGGGACTCCCCCGGAATTCCTGGCGCTGTGCAACCTCATAATATGGTCATCAGGAATGTGGTCTCTGCCGGCCTGAAGATGCCTGCCGCCAGCAGCGGCAGTCTATCCACACTGGTGGTACTAGAGGTGTATTGGCTGTGTTCTGTTGGGATCACCGCTATGCTCATAACATGGGGGTCTTCTCCACAGGGCCGCTAGCGGTGTGACCGCCATCGCCACTGTGGCGGGCCTAGGACCGCCAAACTCGTAATGACCACCTCAGTGTTGTGCCAAAAGTATAACACCTGGTGATTCTATTCCAGGTTGAAACCTTTGCTAAGATTTTGACTTCCTGATATGATTGGCCACAAGTTCAGTGCTTAAAACATACAATGGGGAAAGACAGCGAAAGAGGTAGATGGAAACACGCATCTCCCTCATGATTTTCAGATTTGGGGAGCAGTGGGTTTCCAATGGTGCTCTCCTGACTCTGCCATTGGAAACCCCTGGCTGGATGGCTCCTCTGCAGGAGGGCCATCATGTCATTTACGTCCCAGTTAGGACTCGGCAACCGGCAAAAGAGTTCCTTGTCTGCACGCTGAAGGCAAAAAGATGATGCTTTCCCACATGCATGGCACAGGCATAACCTATGCTGCCCAGGTGGGCAGGTGGACTACCCACAAAACTAAATAATTCCCTAAATCCGTAGAACAATTTGATGGACAATAAGATGAAACTATAAATATAAAGGTATCCAAATTTTGTACCAAAATATATTCACATACAAAGGATAGAGTAGTCATTGGACAATCTATAACTTTTGTTTTAATTCTATAATGGCAGATTATGGTTCATCATATAACCTTAGCATTAAAGACATGTTTGAGTTTGTTGACGGGGTATTTAGAAGCTACTGATATATAGTTGTTGCTTTTGATTTGTATGCCTTTTTTAAAGTGACACTGTTCTTTAAATACAGAAGTGCTTGGTTAATGGTATATGTAGCATGTCATTTTAAGTCAGGACCGGAGACTCCTATTATGCTTCTCTAATCTTGCTTTTATTGAATAGCAGCAGTCAAGAAACCACAAATCCCAAGAAGCTTAGCAACAGACTAGCCAATGGGATACTGAAACGTAATGACAGGAACAACCAATAAGTTATCCATAAACAATATAATGTCCATACTTGACTGCGACCAGCCCTTTTTTCTTGCTGTTCACAGTCAAGATACTTACTGTGTTTATACATGTCATACAGTTTATTTCATGGTTATAGCGCGTTCTTATGATATATTGCGTTATATTGACATTGTTCTCTGTTAGTAGCACTGTTTCCTTTAATTCGCGGAGCACCACTCACTCTTTCTGAATGTTCTACCAGTGCACACTCTTCTGCGCCCTTACTTGTGGCGGTTTAACTGTCTTCCATTTCAAACGCTTTCCGTTCCTGTAACGGTCACATCTTCTTTTCACCCTTCAGTGGCCCAACTGCTTGTTTGTTTATTCTTCAGATGCGTGTATCTGTCTACGTGTCTCTTGCAAAAACGATCCACAACTCCGCCCTCTTCCTCATAAGAGCAGCATGAAGCGTTTGAGCCTCCGTTGCATCATCGAAGGGGGGGGGCGGCTTTCAGCTCCTCCCTTCCCTTCCTTCATATGGTGTGGGACAAGCCTGTCCACGCCCCCAGGAAGAATTATAGGGCCTGGTCTCCACCTGCTTTGGTTTTTGCTTAGTCTTTAACCCTTCATCTGACTGTTTTTCCTCTCACTGAGATTTATAATGGAACTAGACAGTTCTCCTTTGATGATGGAGGATAATGATGATGGAAAAGTCTTCAAAAAAGACTTATTGAATGATTTTATCCATAATGCGGTTGTTCAGGCCGTTGCAGCCTCAATGGACAAACAGTCAAAAAATATTGAAAATTCTGTTATGAGAATGATGTCTCAATCGTTGTTGGCCCATTCTGCTGGGGAAAGCACAAAAATGAAGTTGGTATCATTATCCTAAAAAAAAAAAAAAATGTCTGTCAAACCTGAAGGCGCATGTTTGACCAGTGAGGTTTACTCATGCCAGGCTGATGACGTTGTTCCTTCTCGGCCTCCTACTAAGGAGGGGAAAACCATTATATATTCTAAGTGTAAAAGTAAAACTAAAAATATTCAGAATTTCAAACATTTTAGATACTGATGATGACATGGGTGACGTAGATGATAATCCTAATAATTTGGGAGATAATGACCCATCTTCTACTCCAAACAAAAAGTCCAAACGTACTCCTTCTGCGTCTAATTTCCTTCCTCTCCAAAACCATTCTAGACACAGAGGGGACTCCCATGTTTGATCCTTGCCTCATACACCACCCCAACTCTACTGAATGGTTTCCTGCTACCCACATAGGAGACTATGGCCCTCAATATGACATTGGCAGTAAATTCTGCTTACCGCTGTGGTGACGGCCACCAACATACCGTTGCCGTGGCGATCATCCGTTCACCATATTATGACACACACACACCAAACTGACAGAAAACTGCCCCAAACACATATCCGCCTGCCCAAAGGTCAGTGTAAAAGAGTTGGTACGAACATCCATACCGTTACGCCAACAAAACAATGCCCACCACATTATGACCCACGAATCCCCACAGCAGACATTCAATGGCCGTAAACCATTGGCGGTACACACCGGCATGCTCAGAATGGCCATCTAAATACAAAACAACACAACATTGGCCAAAACTAAAATCACACACCTGACACTGATACACACACCACACCCACCCACCCACAGCACTATAAAACACACAACCTTATTACCCACAACCCTTGACGAACACCCAAAATTCCCACGAGACAGACACCCATTTATCCGTCACGCACCCCACATCCCACATCCCACTACATTGCTCAATACCCTCTGCACAACACACACCACACAACACCCATGTCTCCACTAAGGCACCCCGTTTCACTGATGAAGAGTTTTGGGTCATGGTGGAGGAAATAATCAGGGTAGAGCCACAGCTTTTTGGAGTACAAGAACAGCAAATATCCATTGCCAGGAAGATGGAGCTATGGCGGAGGATCGTGGACAGGGTGAATGCCGTGGGACAGCATCCAGGAACAAGGGGCGACATCAGGAAGAGGTGGAACGACCTACAGGGGAAGGTACCTTCTGTGGCAGCAAGGTACCAGCTCGCCATCCATAGGACTGGCGATGGACCCCCAACTCCTCCCCCACAGCTCACGGCATGGAAGGAGCAAGTCTTGGCAATACTGCATCCTGAGGGACTCACTGGAGTAGCTGGAGTACTGGACACTGGTGAGTCAGTTTTACCACTTATCACCCCCCATACCTGCATGCCATCTTACCCCCTCACCCTGACTCCCATCACTCCACTTCATCCCACACAGTACACCTACACATCTGACTAACCCCAATGCCAAGCCCTGCATGCCATACCAATGCATGTACAGCCTTCCCAGCCCTGCCTGTACACCCATCACAAAAGCATGCACAGCATGGAGAACTAACAATCACACAATACATCACTATACACAAACAAAGGTGGCAGAGCAACAGCAACATTAGAGGGGAAGCTAGGGATGTACAATATGTCACAGACATGAAGCATAATACATCACTTACATCCCCACAGGTGCCCAGCCAATCCCAGCGGCGAGGAGGTGCCACGACTATCCAGTCCCCCAACAGAAGATGCCCCCAGTGATGACAGTAACTCTGGACTCCAGGATCTGGATGAACTACCTGGCCCATCAGGGACCACTGGTCAGTCGGCCACCCCAGCCCACTCACAGTCCACCACAGAGCCTCCCCCATCAGTATCCAACACCACAGCACCCACCCAATGTCCCCCCACCTCTGTCCCCAGGACACGTCAATCAGCAGTGTGCCCACCTGTACTGGGACCCCAGTCCACACCTCACCCCCAAGACAATCAGGGACCTGGGGTCAGTGGCAGTGGGCACACCGTTCAGGGGACAGAGGCACAAGGGAACAGGGACACTGGAAGGACAGCTGTGCACCAGGGGGAGGACAGGCCCAGGGAACCGACTCTCCAAGAGGCACTCACTAATGTCCTGGGGGCTTACCAACAATCCCAGGACAAGATGGGCCAGATCCTTACCAACATGCAGGAGAACAAGTGGCTGCAGGAGGTACACCATCAGGAGTACAAGGACGATTTGCAACAACACCATGGTCTCCATAGCAGGGGTGCTGGCAGATATGGCCAACATCATGAGGGAATGGACAGCACACCAGCGGGCCCCTACCACTAGCTAGTCTACTGACCAGCCCTCCACTTCGGCTGCAGCTAGTGGACAGGAGGCCCGGCCACAGGACCCAAAGGCCACCAGCACCCCTCCCCCTGCAGAAGGTGAACCACCTCACAAACGTTCCCTGTGACCCAGACAGATGCCAGAGACACTTGCCAAGACCAAGACCACCGCCAGGAAATGAGACTCTTCTGATTGTCCACCTTGTGTCCCCCCCTGTCACCTTGTCCATTCCGTACTGCCTTTGCTCTCCTTCCTATGGCTACTTAGACACTGGACCTGTGCTACAAACAGACTGGACCAATACCCTGGACTTACCTCTACCACCACCCTATTCCATTGCACCTTTCCGTTTATAATTTTCACAACAGAACACAACTTGAGTGATAGTGTTTTATGTTATGAAAATGCACAATCATGGAAAGAGTCACATCTTGTGCAAATGATCTGAACACTGTGATAGCATACAAATGAAGACCTGTAGCTGTCTGTAGTTATCACATCAGTACACAGTTGTTATAACACCAACATCTGCAAAATTAGAAGGCATAGGTGACAGTCAGTTGAGATGCAAAGGAGGTGAATGCCATCCTGCTACAGCCACACTGAAAACATCAATAGTCAGAGGAATGGTCAGTTACACTGTCTCACCTGTGTGTCATTCTAAGTATTGACGTATAACTGATATTCTGTTGTCCACATCCTCATCCTCTCGCTCCTCATACTCACTGTCCTCAGGGTCCACTTCTGCCACAGGGGCATTTCCAATCTCCTCCTCCTGCAGATAAGGCACATGTCATCTGAGGGCCAAGTTGTGTAACATGCATCATGCTACTACTATCTGGCAGACCTTCTTGGGTGAGTAGCACAGGGATCCACCTGTCAGATGGAGGCATCTGAACCTGGCCTTCAGGAGACAGAGGGTCCTTTCAATAATCTTCCTGCTTTGCCCATGTACATCATTATACTGATTTTCAGCCCCTGTCCTGGCATTCCTCACAGGGGTCAGGAGCAACGATAGGTTTGGGTAGCCAGAGCAAGTAGTGAGGGACAAACATTAGCTTTACACAATAGTATGCAGATATCTACTGAAGGCATACACTGACATGCATTGGGTGGGGACTCAGGCTCACCTATTAGCCACACCCTGTGCCTCTGTAGTTGTGCCATCACATTTGGGATGCTGCTATTCCTCAGGACAAAGGCATCATGCACTGACCCAGGATATTTGGCAGTGATGTGGAAGATGTACTGGTCAGCCAGGCACACCATTTGCACATTGAGTGAGTGAAAACTCTTCCGATTCCTGAACACCTGTTCATTGTGGTGGGGAAAGGGACAAACGCAATATGTGTTCTGTCAATCACCCCAACAATATTAGGTATATGTCCCATTGCATAGAATCCTGCCTTCACAGTGGCCAAATCTTCCACCTGGGGGAAACATGATTGAAAACATTGGCTGTGACATTCCTGCTGCCAAACCCACTGTCACTTGGAAAGGACCTGTTGCCAGGAAATGGAGCACAGATAGAACTTGCACAAGAGGTGGGATCCCAGTGGGATGACGGATAGCTGATATCAGATCAGGCTCCAATTGAGCACACAGCTCTGTGATTGTGGCCCTGTCCGGTCTGTAGGTGAGTATTATGTGCCTGTCCTCCAGTGTAGCCAAGTCCACAAGAGGTCTGGGCACGGGGTCTTGTCTCCTCCTCCTATTCATCCGCATTGGTAGGTACCTAAGGAACACAAGAGTGAGTAGGGTGTCACAATTTGAACAACAGAACCACTACCTCAGTGTACATAGAGCATTAATGTGATGGGACAATTGGAATGGCAATGTATGTGCAAATTATAGCAATGACGCAGTTCTCGATTATCAGAATGTTGTCCACCACCATGAAATGGCGAACACCTCTCCTGTATGTAGGGGCACGTGGAATTGAGGTAAGTCTGCCGAAGTTGGGTATCATGGCGGAAGGCAGTCTTGCACCACCGTATAATTCCTCATTGGCTAATATGGGGGTCTATGGAGTACAGTGGCCAATGGGGATCACCGGCTGCGGTGACGGTGTACACCGCCTCGGACGTGACTGCCATTTTCTATCTATGACCTCACTTGATTCCTGACTTTCCACAGGACAACACCTACACTGGTTGTGCTACTCTGACCTGTGTCTGGATCCTGCCATGGCCCATGTGACCGGGGAAAGGGCCCTTGCCTTCACTTCGGAGGAGTTAGGAGTTGGAGCGCTTGATGGATGGGGTCCTACCCCAGTATGGACAGCTGTATGGGCCTCCAGACCAACAGGTGAGTACACCTTGGGCATGATGCATGTGACAAGGTTGCAATGAGATGAGTGTGCAAGCGTCATGTCATTTGGGGGGGTGGAATGTCTGGTGGTAGTGTACATGGTGGGCGCTGGGTAATGTTTGTGCCAATGGAGATGTAAATGGGATTTGTGGGCCATATGTGTGACAGGATGGGTTGTATGTGTAATGGTGTCCTCCTGTCTGTATTACCTCTGCAGGTCAGTGCCCATCAGAAGAAGGGATTATGGCGTGCCATCGCCAAGGACGTGCAGACCCTAGGGGTCTATAGCAGCAGGAGCACCCACTGTAGGAAAAGGTGGAAGGACCTGAGATGCTGGGTATGGCCTCCCAACGAGGGTGGGGTGCCCGTCGGAACCTGACCCCATGACGGCCCGCATACAGGCGGTGGCCTACCCAGAGCTGGATGGGCGCTTGACGGCATCACAGCAGCCACAAGAGGGTGAGAACAGTGGGCGTTACAACTATAATTGGTAGGTGGCATGGGATCCTGGTGGTGGGTGTCAGTTAGTGGGTGCCCCTTAATGCCAGGTCAGACATTGCAGCTTGATCCAGCTCAAGGGTAATGGGTGTACTGCAAAATCTGGTAACCTAGCTAGGTTGCATTCCATATCAGACAGGGCTTAGTGGGTCACAGGAGGGGTGCAATAGCAGTGGTTGGCTCTCATCTTGCTGTGGTACCTAGCCAATGGAATGCCAGTTCGATGCATGGTGCTCAATCCTGATCCCTGTGTGTGACGGTAATGGGTAAGCCATCTGTGGTGTTGGTGCTGTAATTGACCCAGTGTTCCCTTTCTCTCCCCCCCCTTTTTCTTCTGTCATCCTGTCCATGTGTGCATTAATATCATCTGGCAGAGGAGCAGAGGCACTGGTGACAGAGGGAGCTGCATCCCACAGGACCCAGGAGGCAGAGTCCACCGATGCCGAGGGAGCCAGTGGGAGGGAGGGAGGGAGGAGCACCACGGCAGAGACAGGAGGTAACAACACTGACTCTGATTCCTCCTCCGATGGAAGCTCCCTGCTGGTGGCTGACCCCTCTGGGACCACCCCAGGTACAGGTACAGCCACCATCCCTACACCAGCACTGCCCTCCCAGTAGCCCCCCACTGAGTTGCCGGTGCCCGCTTACCCAGGAAGGTGGGCATCTCCTTCACCCAATGCACCTCAGGCCCTGCCCCAGTGAGCCCTTCTGCCCTCAGTGAGGAGGCTATTGACCTCCTGAGATCCATCTCTGTAGGGCAGTCAACCATTGTGAATGCCATCCAGGGGCTGGCATCCCAGATGCAGCAATGCAGTGCATTCCTTGAGGGCATCCACGGTGGACTGGCGGCCCAACAAGATCGTTTCAGGCTCTGGCCTCCTCTCTGATGGCAGACATTGTCCCTGTTCCTACCGTCCCCCCTCCAAATACCACTTCCCAGTCCCAGTCACCTCCACCCCAACCCATCCCATGCACACATACAGAGAAGCTTGCACACAAAACACCACACAAGAGTGGCATAGACAAACACAGGCAGCACAATTCAGGCCACAAGCACTCACACAAACAACAGACAGTTCCACACACAACAACAGCCACTGCCTCCACTGTCTTCCCCTCCTCCTCCTCCCTCACAGTCACATCCGCGCTCACATCTACATGAACTGCATCAACAGCCACCACCACCATCACCACACCAAGCAGCACACACACCTCACTTGCAGACACCTCCACAACATCCATCCCACGTGTCCCGTGCCCTCTCCCACCCTGTCTGCCCCTCCTAAGAGACACAAACGCACGCACTCAGACTCCCAACAGCCACCCACCTCACATCAGCACACTGCCCATGCACCTGCACCCAGGTCCAGCAGACGTACACCTCCAACAACCACTCCCTCAACCTCCACTCCAATTCCTCCTCCCTCATCCCTCCCCACCATCCCTAAGAAGCTTTTCCTTGCCCAACTTGACCTCTTGCCTCCCCCTCCACACCCCGTCCTGTCCATAAAAGCAGGGTCCCAACGACCCAGCCCAGCACCTCAGCCAACCAGTCTGCCACTGCTCCCATCAAATCAATAGCTGCTGGCACAAAGTGGACCCAGAGTGTGACGGTTGCCACTCATACTGTGAGCACACCTCCGCCTTAGAAAGGGAGGACTATGGTGGTGAAACCCAAGGGAAATGAGACGGGGACAGTGGAGGCACCTCCTAGTCATGCAGGCAAGAAAGGGAAGGTTCCCACTACACAACCCAAGAAAGGGAAGGATCCCACTCCACCACCCAAGAAAGGGAAGGATCCAATTCCACCACCCAAAAAGGGAAGGTTCCCACCTCACCAACTAAGAGAGGCAAGAGGCCCCCTCCAACAGCAGTAGGCAAGGAGCCCTTACCTCCAGCAGTAGGCAAGGAGCCCTCACCTTCAGCAGAGGCTGGCAGGTTAACACCTCCAAAAGCAGTGGACAGGGAGCCCTCACCTCCAGCTGAGACACAACAGCCCTCACATCCAGCTGAGACACAGCAGCCCTCACCTCCAGCAGATGGCATGTAGCCCACCCTCCAGGGACTGTTGTACAAGAAGCACCCTCCAGAACCAGTGGGCAACTTCTCCACCTCAGAGATTGTGACCTTGCACTCCCCAGCAATGAGAAATGGACATTGAGCCCCCTCCAGAACCAGTGGGCAAGTTCCCCACCTCAGAGACTGTGACCTTGCACTCCCCAGCACTGAGAAATGGGCATGGAGCCCCCTCCAGAACCACTGGGCAAGTTCCCCAACTCAAAGACTGTGACCTTGCACTCCCCAGCAATGTGAAATGGGCATGGAGCCCCCTCCAGAACCAGTGGGCAAGTTCCCCACCTCAGAGACTGTGACCTTGCACTCCCCAGCAATGAGAAATGGGCATGGAGCCACCCCCAGAACCAGTGAGCAAGTTCCCCACTGAGGTGCCCTCTAACCCCTTTCCCCCTGAGGTGCGTGCCCATTTCCAACATGATGCCCCTGCACAGTGCAGTGCGGATATTGTCAGGAAACAAGTTGGGGCTTGTACTGTGCCCTGTGGCCATGTGGGCCTTTTGTATTTTGGACTGCCCATTGGCCCTTTCTGAACATTGACTCCTATTTTTTTTATCACATGGACAATATGGCGGCTGTTGGCATCAAATTACAATATCAGTTATACTTAAATGTTGTCCTTGCATTATTATGATGTGGGTCCTGTGACATTCGTTTTCCTTTGCAGCTGGTTGTGTGTATGGTGTGTGTGTGAATGGTGCGTGTTGTGCGTGTGTGTGTCACTCTCCTTTTCCTCCCTCCCTCCCTTGTGAGCTAGGCGGCTGTACTCGCCAGGGTCGTCTTCGTTGGTGTTGGTGTTCCAGGTGGAGCATGACGTAGAAGAGCATTGGGAAGACTTGTAGTTCCGGTTCCATGGCGGCATTGAGCTTCTCTGTGTCTCTGATGGTGACTCTTTCGTCTTCTGTGTTTTGTTTCAGCCAGGCTTTTGATGGCATTGGTACCGCCCCGGAAATCGTGGCAGATTTCTATGTCATAATATGGTGGGCGGTACCTTGACTTCCGCCTGGCTGTAGGTGGCTACCGCCGTGGTCAGTGGTGTTAACGCCCTGGCGGTTGGTTTGGTATATTGGGTTGTCTATGAGAGTTATCACTGCCATAGTCATAATTTGGCAGTAATTACCGCCAGCCTGTTGGCGGTATTACCGCCACTTTAACAGTCATTGTCATAATGACCACCTATATATCTTCTAGATTACATCTTCCACTTGATAGACAAATGAGAGCCAAATTGAGATCAAAATACCATAGACCTTCTCTAGCTTACAATATTACATTTACCTTTACGCTCACTCCTTACTTTCTTTTCCAAATTTGGCAAGGATCCCCTTAAAAGAATTTAGAAAGCCTGGTAAACTTACCGGGACAAGTTGCTAGACAGTGAGGGCTATTTAGATCACATTTTTGGCATGGCTAAGTCAGCCGGGTTGTACAACATTGACACTGATCCTTTAGATATTTCGCTGCGGATACAGCAAACCTTTTGCTTGCTTGGCAACGCCAACGCAGCAACTACTCATGAATGCAGGAAAGGACTTTTATTAAAGTTGGATCCCAAATTAGCAAATTTGGTGACTCTTCATCCGGGCATCGAGAGGTCTTCTTTTTGGTGACTCCTGCATGAAGGACCTTAGTAGATGTGTAACTACATTTTTATTTATCACAAAAGTCCCTGAAGAAAGTATTCTCCCAGTGTGTTTTTGCACAGGCCAGTAGAGGCAGGAGCCACTTTACCGGCCGCTCCTATCACCACCAGGAAACCAGATGCTCTTTCAACTCAAGTTACGACTATCAAGAATATAAGCCCCAATTCTACCCCCAAAGGGGTACAGGATTTCGGGGTCGTGGACAACAGAGTTTTAGATCCAATATCCAACAAGGTGAGTCTTTCTTTTGGCCTTCATTCAGTAGGGCCGTCTTCAGTGTTTTTTCACAAAATAGCAAACAATAACCGCAGCTCCTTGGGTTTTAAATACAATACAATGTTATCTCATAGAGTTCTATGCAGTTTCGTACCAGTATGTGTTTCCTCCTCATCAAAAATTCTCCTTCGTCATGTCCAATCTAATTTACTTAGAAATTCAGTCTCTTTTATGAAATAACACAATTCAAATCACAGTTCCAGATCCTTTGGGGTTCTTCAGCTTTCTGTTTCTAGTCCAGAAGAAAAACAAGAAGATGAGACTGGTTATCAATCTCAGACTTTTTAATCAGTTTGTGATTTACCGTCACTTCAAAATGGAAACAATTGTGCATCTCAGAGATGTTTTGCTTCAATACAACTGAATGGTACGTCTAGACCTGTAAGATGCTTATCTCACAATCCCCATACATCCTACATCCATCTCACAAAAATTCCTTCAATTTCAGTGGCACAGACAAACTTACCAGTTTTCTTCCCTCCCTTTAAGCCTCTCTTCGGCATCTTGGTGCTTCACAAATGTAATGAAACCTGCAGTGGCAGACCTCAGGTTTCGGGGTATCAGACTATTGATATACTTGGGCGACATCCTTCTTATGAGTCAGAACTCACAAACCCTTCCATCCCATCTTCATCTCACTTGTTCTATGCTTTCACAGTTGGCTTTCTTGGTAAACACAGAAAAATCAATTATGACTCCCACTCAACAAATAGAGTATCTAGGTTTTCCAGTAAATTCTTCAACCGCTATGCTACATCTTCCTCAACCAAAAGTAAAAGCTATCAAAAGTGAAATCTTACAGACACTTCACAGCTCTCAAATTTCTCTCAGGCCTCATGCAAAAATAGTAGGCCTCCTCTCTTCTTCCATTCAGTCAATTTTTCCAGGACTCCTTCATTATCAAGCATTACAACGTCTAAAGATTAGTCATTTGTGAAAAGGTCTTTGTTTTAAAGTGCCCCTTTTTGGATGGTCACCCCCCGTTTGTTGCTGTCAGATGCTGTTGTTTTTGATCTGTCAGTGTACTGAGGTCTACTAACAGGCCCCAATACCAATGCTCTTTCCCTTAAATTGCATATCGAATTGCATAGGCCAATTGGCAAGAACCTTACCACTCCTGTAATTCCCTAGTAAATGGTACCAGGACAAGGGTAGTAAGGGGGTCACTGATTGTGCCACCCTGGGTACCCCAAGTAAAAGAGAGACTGCAGAGCTGCCATGTCAGTCTGCACAGGCAGCACACCACACTACACCAAGTGCTGGCAGAGTCCCTGTAACTGCCCATGGACAGGTCAGTCACCCCTAAGGCAGGTCCTCTGTAGCCCAGGGGGCAGGGAGCACTGTACCATGAGTGAGGACATATGTACAGGAGTACAGGTGCCCTCGTGCTGGCATCTAAAACACAATGGATAACATGGGATAGCATTTGACCACTGCTCAGATGTCCAGCTCTGCAATGGCCCAGCTGGATCCTGTTGTGTTTGGTTTCAAACACTGTGCTCTTTAACCCTGAACATGATGCTCATGTTTAGGATTAAAAAGCAGTTGCCCAGGCGGCACCCTTAGAGGGTGCCCACCAAATTACAGAGTCCTGTACTGTTTTGACTGGCTCTCCCAAGCCGCTGCCACCACAGACAAGAGTCTGAACTCCTGTCGGTGGTGCTAGCACCTTGGCAGGAAGCAAGACAAAGGGCCTGAGCAGGAAGGCGTCACACCTCCTCCCACCCTGGCTGGCTAGTGAGAAAAGCATCAGGGCGTTGAGCCTCAAAGGCTTCACCCACCTTTGATTTGTAAGTAGCTGCCCCCCCAGCGGAGGACAAAGCTCTTCCTGCCCTGCCCAGCTAGGCAGGTTGGAAATTAGCTATGCAGGTGGTGTGCACCCTCATAGGACTATCCACACCTTAAGGGTGGGCTAGGAGGTCTGCACAGCTGAGGGAGGGTTCTGCCATCTTGGCAGATCCTAAGAATAGTGGGTTCTGGGTAGAAAGTGACGTACTCCCAAATTAAGTTGTCACTGCAGGGGCAGACCAGCCGCAAGGACTAGTAGCCCATTGACCACTGTCCCTCCTGGCCTTAAACACCCCCTAAACTACAATTTAAGGGGCTCCCCTAGCACCAGAACTTAGTTCTTACCTGGAAAAGAAGAAAGAACCACAAAGAGACATCTGCAACAACAACAGGACCTGGACTCCAGCCCCAGCGCAAAGAAGAGGACACTGTGTGACCTAGGGAGACCAGTACTGGAACCGCATGCCTGACGTGTGCCTGAGGTGAAAACTCATTAGTCCCAGCAAGAGGGACCCCAGTGGACACCGAAACTCAAAGGAAGACTCCCCTGACTGGTGGTTCTAGTCCCCTGTAAATGCAGGAGTAGGAGGGCTGAGATCAAATAACTGCAACCTGACAGGCTCTGCATGTCTGAGCATAAGGAAACTCAGTCCCCAGCATCTTAAGAGTGGGAGTGAGGCCCGTGCCAAGTTTCAAGCCTCAACTTCCCACCAAACAACCTCCAGCTACAAGAAAGCCCGTGTGCCACCCTTGAGCTACTAAGGCTTATCTGTTGCCTGCCCGGAAACCGATGGCGACGCAATGTTCACCGACTGCAGGGCAAACCCCTAGCATAGAGACCAACATCGCCAGCTATCCCTCTCCTGTGGGACTGCCGCTTGAACGGTGTGACTTTGACTGGAGCAGCAAAGCAAAGCATCTTTGGCACTACCAGCCTGGTGATTAACAACTAGGAGCCACCTCTGCACCCACAGCCACTGGACGAAGTGGTGAAGATCCAAGCATTGATTCCTGGTCCTGTCCCCGCTAACACCTCTACATCCAGAGGGTAGAGTTTGAATCCACCACCCAAATCCAGTTTTGCAAAACTCACCTGTCACTGTGGACTGCTCTGCACCAAAGACAGCCAAGTCCCCTCTGCAACCGGACTTCCTGGGCATGGTAACAAAAGTCTGACTGTTGAATCTTGTTCTAGGTCCCCGCAGAACCTTAAGTTCCGTGGGTTTGTCGGAAATCACCCCACAAGTGCCCGAGTGCACACTGCTGTTTTCCCCATTGACTTCAATGGAAGCCCTTTAAATCTGCTAAGTACTGTATTTTCGAATGACTTAAAAATTCACAACTCCGGTTGTACAAAAGCTACCAAGCTTGTTTTAGAGTCTAAATTAAGATTGAAGTCTAATATATTTTTCTAAACTGATGTCGGATTTCTGTTGAGTCATGTCATTTAGGGCCAGATGTAGGTAGGAAAAAAATAGCGAGTCGGAAATTGCGATTCAATGCGAATCGCAATTTCCGACTCGCAAAATGGGATCCAAGAGAAAAAAGCGACACCAATTTGTGACTCGCAAATGATGTCGCACCGCATTTTGCGAGTTCGCTTCTAGCGAGGTTGCTTTTTGTGACCTCGCTAAAAGCAAGCTCGCAATTTGGAGTCGGGTGTCGCAAATTGCGACTGGTCCACAAATTGCCTGCAGGTGCAGCATAACAGTTGGGAAATACACTTCCTGGCTCCTGCTGATGACATCAGAACCAGGAAGTCATCAAATACACCAGGGAGGAGAGAGGACCGCACCCTTTCCAAACTGCAGAGCCACACCCAGGAGAGAGGAGCTGCTGCTACTATTGAGGACACAGGCAGTGCAGGGAGAAAAAGAAAACTTAAGTTTTCTGAGAAAGAACTTGAGGTGCTAACTGAGGAATGCTGCCAGCACCATGACAAACTGTTTGGCAAGGCAGCCCTGAGTGTCCCAGACACTGAAAAAAAGAAGATCTGGCTGCAAATCCAGGACCAGATCAACGCCATAGGGGTGAGCCACCACACCCTGGATGAAATAGAAAAAAAGGCGGTATGACCTGCGTTCCAGGACAAAGGAGAGGGTGGCAGAGCGGCTCAGGGAAATGAGGGGCACAGGAGGAGGCCCATCCACCGTCCCACCACCCACAGCCATGGAAGAAATGGTGGAGCAGACCCTGGAGCCTGAGGCCGTGTCTGGAATGGGAGAATTGGACAGTTCTGCGCCAGGGACATCCAAAAGTGTGTACCATGAAATATGCATTCACACCTACAAATGCAGTATCCACACTCTCCCAGTACACAGCAGCAGGCACAACCAGACTAGCTCCATTCCAGTCTAGCAACCTCGAGAATAGTGCATTATGGGCAATGTAGTACAGTAGTCAGCATATAGGCAAATGATTATTATGAGGCATACAACAGATGTGAGAGACTGACAGTGTATTCCCTATGTCCCACAGGTCTCCCACACGACACCCCCAGCAGTGACAACATCCAGGGAGGAGACAACAGGCCAGATGCAGTGCAGGAGGCTGCAGCAGATATTCCTGGGCCCAGCAGGACACCACCACAGTCCCCTCTGGAACAAGAGCAGGAAATGGTGGAGCTCACACGACCCCTGGCCCCAGCCCCACAGTAAGTCTTCCAGAGCCAGCAGCATGACCAAGGCTCAGACACAGACGCCAAGTTCTGGCGGTGCCCCAGGAGGAGATAGGGGAGGCACTAATGTCTGGAGTTGAGGCATCCCTCCTTAACGGTCAGCGCCTGCAAAAAGACAATTGTGGTCAATATCAAGTGCTTTGCACAGACTGGAGAACAACATGGCCCATGGCCTGGCTGATGTGAACTCGCAGTTCACTAGACTCAATGATCATGTGGGCAATCTCACCCAGGCCATCCACCAACTAGTGACGGAACTGGTGGCAGATAGACACAGCGTGAGGCGCAGGGAGCACCACCTAGTCGCTCGCTTTGACCGCATGGCAGCGTCTTGCTACGAACACTAGTGGCCTGTCAAGATGGACCGTGAGTCTATAGGTCGAACTTGGACACTTTGCTGGGGATGTGGCACGGGGACTAGGCCGCATCAGCCACGCAGTGGACTTGTTGGAAGCCAGGCAGGTGGCAAGGGGCACAGGTGAGACCCGCGTGTCTGCAAGTGACTCACGTGTGCTGAGGAGTGCAAGTGCACGGCAGGGGTCAGCAGACCCACCTGGGATGAGCCATGCTGGGCGAACAAGGAGGAGGGTGTAGGCCATAAGACAGCATGACTCATGAGGCACATGATGTCAATGTGTCCTCATAACGTTTGGACATATACAGCCCCTTACGGACAGCAGTTTTCTTTCAACATTGAGTTCACAAATAAAAAGGTTTTGTTTGTTCCACTTCACAACTGGGCTCTGTTTGTGTGACATCAGTGAGTGTGGTGACAGTTGCCACGTACCTGCCAAAGTATTGGGTTGCAATGTGGTCCCGTCACTGTCTGCCTTGATTTGCAATGCTTCTATCCCCAGGCTGGCGATGTGGCAGCTCTTGCTCCTCATCCTCCGAATCTGTGTCTTCAGGGGTGAGATGTAGCCCACGTCTGGTGGCAATGTTGTGTAGGATTGCGCATGCGCCAACGATCTTGAATGCTGTCACTGGGGCATACTGGAGCGCACCTCCACTTTTGTGGAGGCATCTGAATCTTGCCTTTAACAGTCCAAAAGTCCTCTCAATGACAGTTCTGGTACGCCGATGTGCAATGTTATATCGCCTCTCATTCTCAATGCCAGGTGTTAGGTACGGGGTAAGTATCCATGGTCTTAGCGCATGTGCACTGTCACCTGTTTGGCAAAAATAAGCAATGTTAGCAGGGCATGGATGGTTTCCACAGTGACCTCTATGTATGGCTTCAGGGTGTAGTCAGCAATACCTAATAGATATCTGTCTCCAAACTCCCCACGTTCAAGGCATTGGTGTATCCTACTGTGCCTGAATATGTATGAGTCATGTGTACTCCCTGGAAATTTGGCTACAATGTCCGTGATGACATTATGGGCGTCACATACCACCTGGATGTTTAGTGAGTGGGTACATTTCCTATTGCGGAACACATATTCCAGATTTGCAGGGCAGATTTGTATATGTGTCCCATCCACACACCCTATTACATGTGGGAAGTTGGCAATTCTGCAGAAGTCCAACTTGGTGCTGTTAATTTCTGCCTCATTCCTGGGTAGGTATATGTATCTGGACATGTGTGTGAGTATGGCATCTAGGAATGATCTGATGAATCGTGAGAGTGCACTTTGAGATACCCCACCTGCCACAGCAATCACCCCCTGATAGCTACCCGAGGCCAAGAGGTGCAGTGAGCATAGCACTTGCACATGTGTGGGAATGGCGCTGCCATGCATTGTCTGTCGTTGAAGCTGCATATTGAGTAGTTCAATCAATTCTATATTTGTCATAAATCTCCTCCGCAGTTTTTTGGAAAAGTGTCTGCCTGGTTCGGTATATTCTCTCCTGTCTCTGGCTCCTCCTCTGCTGGGCGGCGTGGACTCTCCTCCTTCATGCTATCACATACAGTTCAGCCATTTCGAGTACCCCAGATGCCTTCTGGGTCTCCTTTTATAATTTTGTTCTAGTTACCACCTGCTCTGACTTAGTGGCAATTTGCGAGTGGCTTTTGTATATGGTTTGCGACTCGCAAATTGCGACTTCCTCTTTGCGGGTCGCAAAATGAGGTCGCTATTTTTGCGAGTCGGTAATGGCTCGCGTCGCAATTTGAACTTCGGAAATGGGATTTTTGCGTCCCATTTTGGATTTAGCGAACTCGCAAATTGCGATTTGGGCCATTTGCGAGTAGCAAAACTTTGCTACATCTGGCCCTTACTTATTGTTCATGTTGGGAATGTGAAGTTCTTTACACATGTTCCTCCAAGTAGCCTGACTGCTCTTTGCCACACTACCAGGACTGAGCTAGGATTTGCTGAGAGTGTATCCGAGGTCCACTACTGAGTGTTGTGTTGGTATTCTATGGTAGGACTACCTAGTCATACCATATAATACCTTCACCTTACTAAAGTCTTGCTTATACCTATTTTATAAACATTAACCTAGAATCTTGTTCGGAACTTCGATGGTGGATAGACAATTTAGGGGCATATTTATACTCCGTTTGCGCCGGAATTTTTTTTACGCAATTTCGACGCAAAACTAACTCCATATTTATACTTTGGCGTTAGACGCGTCTAGCGCCAAAGTCAATGGAGTTTGCGTCATTTTTTAGCGTGGACACCTACTTTGCGTTAATTATATGCAAGGTAGGCGTTCCCGTCTAAAAAATCGACTCCGAGGCATGTGCGTTGGATTTCTACTCCCGGGCAAAAATCACGCCCGGGAGTGGGCGGGTCAAAAAAAATGACGTACGGACGCTTTTGCGCCGTTTTTTAGCACCTGCAAAAGGCAGGCGTTAAGGGACCTGTGGGCTCTGAAGGAGCCCAGAGGTGCCCTCCCATGCCCCCAGGGACACCCCCTGTCACCCTTGCCCACCCCAGGAGGACACCCAAGGCTGGAGGGACCCATCCCAGGGACATTAAGGTAAGTTCAGGTAAGTATTTTTATTTTATTTTTTGGTGGCATAGTGGGGCCTGATTTGTGCCCCCCTACATGCCACTATGCCCAATGACCATGCCCAGGGGACATAAGTCCCCTGGGCATGGCCATTGGGCAAGGGGGCATGACTCCTGTCTTTGCTAAGACAGGAGTCATTTCTATGGGGGTTGGGAGTCGTAAAAAATGGCGCAAATCGGGTTGAGGCGAAAAAATTGCCTCAACCTGACTTGCCCCATTTCTTGACGCCCAAGCCCCATATCCCCCTACGCCGGCGCTGCCTGGTGTACGTCGTTTTTTTTAACGCACAATAAATACGGCGCCCGCATGGTGCTTCAGAATGGCGTTAGCCGGCGCTAATTTTTTTGACGCAAAACTGCGTTGGCGCAGTTTTGCGTCAAAAAGTATAAATATGGGCCTTAGATGCTTGGAACGGCAGCACTATCTTCATGTCAGCCCCCAATCTTCTGCTAGAATCCAATGCAAGCCGGACTGGCTGGGGAACCTAATGTTTTCCAATCTTGACTGGA
Source organism: Pleurodeles waltl (assembly GCF_031143425.1). Taxonomy (NCBI): domain Eukaryota; kingdom Metazoa; phylum Chordata; class Amphibia; order Caudata; family Salamandridae; genus Pleurodeles; species Pleurodeles waltl. The sequence continues at coordinate 914,939,009 of NC_090446.1, forward strand.
GGTACATGGTCCATGAAGGAGTCCAGATTGCATATCAATTAATTAGAGATGCTTGCTGGCTCCTTTGCAATCAAAAGTCTGGCAAAAGACAAAGTTCAATGTTCCATCCTTCTCCGCATGGACAATGTTTCAGCTGTCCGTTACATCAACCACCTAGGTGACACCAGATCAAAACCTCTAGCGGAATTGGCAAAATGTTTGTGAGACTTTTGTCTGCTCAACAAGAGTTCAGTCACAGCAGAATACCTTCCGGGCAGTCGCAATTCAATCGCAATCCGTCATCTGCAAGATTACAGCAATTGGAGACTTCATCCCTCTGTGTTTCAGTCTCTGCTCCACAAATGGGGTCCTCCAGCATCAATCTTTTTGCATCTCCCGTCAATTCCCATTTACCTAATTTTTTTCAGTTGATGTCCAGATCCTCTAGCATTAGCTACAGACGCTTTTCTTCAGGACCGGTCTCTTTCAGTCAATTATGCTTTTCCTCCATTTCTCATGATCACCAGGGTTCTAGCCCAAGTCAGACATCATCAGGCCACCCTACTGATAGCGGTCCCATTTTGGCAATACCAGGTGTGGTCCTCCCCTTCTCAAATTGACACTCGATTTTCCAGTCCTCCTCACATCCTTCCCCTCTCTTCTCCTGGATCCTTGAGGTCATCCCCACAACCTTGTACTCAACAACTCCCTCACTCTTTCAGCTTGGAAAATTTTGGGTCTGTCCAAGCTATCAACCTCATTTTGTCAGGAGCATCAGACTTTATTAATAAAGCTTGGGCCTCGTGTACCACAAAAGCTTACAAATCGGCATGGCCTCTATTGTCAAGCTGGAGTCTGGAAAGAAGTCTTGATCTCTTTTCAGCCGATATAATTTATATCATTAATTTCCTAGTGCCAGAAGCTAGTGCAGGTAAGTTTTACAGAATCAATAATCTATATAGATTGGCAATTTCCCTGAAGCATCCCTCCATTAAAGGAAAACCAGTGGGAGAACATCCACTTATATGTCACCTTTTGAGGGGAATAACATTTTCTAATCCTCCCGTTCCTAAACATACAAAATGGTGGGATGTAAATGTTGTTCTGAATTTGTTTATTTCTTGACCTGCCAATGCAGACCTTTCTTTGAAAATGCTTTCGGCTAAATTTACCATGTTATTGTGCCTTATCTCCATTAAATGTTTCTCAGATGTTAAATCCTTGGATGTTTCCTCTCGTCAATATACCCTTACGGGGTATTGTTTTCCATTAACAAATGCACTAAGACTAATTTATGTACTGTGTTTTATTCTTATTCTCCAAATCAACCTAAACTTTGTGTCACACAATGCCTAAAGGTGTATGAACAACACACCTCTGATCTCAGAATGTCCCTTTTTCCTAACTCCTAATTTCTTTCTTTAAGCCTCAAAAACCTGTTTCTTCCGCTACTCTCTCTCGATGGGTCAGATGGGTTATGTCTGAAGCAGGCAGAGATATTTCTGTTTTTGGGGCTCATTCTTCCAGGGGTGCCATGGCTTCTAAATGTTTTTGGGTGGGTTCCAGACTCAAGGACATTCTGAGATCAGAGGACAGGTCTAATGAAAATGTTTTTAGAACATTTTATTGTAAACCAGTTCATACTGCATTTTCTGTGGTAATTAACATGTTTTAAACAAGCATACTAGGATCCTCCGGTCTTGACATAAAATGTAGATTTTCTTAGCAATTTATGAAGGAAAGTCTTAATTTTATTAAAGACATGGAGTTGAGTATTATACCACTGCAACAATTAATTGATGTTGTTCTTTCCCTCCTTTACTGAAGCTCTGGCTTTGC